>NW_027187380.1:32066706-32110184 GCF_028583685.1 Petaurus breviceps papuanus
CTTTCTTTCTTTCTTTCTTTCTTTCTTTCTTTCTTTCTTTCTTTCTTAGTTTCTTTCTTCCCTTTTTTCTTAGTTTCTTTCTTTTTCAAGTTTTCTTGTACAAAGTAGCTAATTTGGAAATATTTTACATGACGGCACATGTTTAACCTATACCTGGTTGCTTACTATCTCAGGGAGAGGAGAAGAGAGGGGAAGGATGAAGGGAGAAATAGAATTTGGAACTTAAAACTTTTTTAAAACTGTGTTAATATTGTTTTTAACATGTAATTAGATAAAAATGTAATATTATATACACACACATATATGCATATAATTGTTAAATGGTTAAAGGATAACAGGGTATGATATAAAAGAAATATTTACTGACCCTGGTGATTGATATTTGGAAGAGCACACACAAATAGTTTCTTAAGTTCCTATTTTGAAAGACACTTCAACACTTCAAGGGTACTCATAGAACCTTAGGGGGAGATATACCTGGCCATACTCTGGGATCCAACATACTAGTACTTGTATGGGTTGAGAGAGCAAATCCAGAGTTTATATAGGCTACATATGCATTATCTTAATTGAACCTGGGGACTTTGTACAGCAGATAATATTTTCCACATTTTATGATGAGGACATTGAGGCTCGGAGAGCCAGTTAACTAATCCCAATGAGGGATGGAATTTGAACTAGATCTTTCCAGCTGAAATTCTAATGCTATTTTCACTACACTATGCTCCCTCTCGTGGAAAAAGAGTCCAGTGAGCCAACTTCATACTGGCCAAATATTCAGGGAGGGAACACCCCTATATAGGCAGCTGGGAAAATCTCTAGGAAGTCAGGTCACTAGGCTATGTTCACAGAGGCTCAGTCTTCTGCCCCTCCTTCCAAACTGTCTAGACTAGGCTATAAGCTTTTTTGGCAATTGTTTACTCTTGGGTTGAATTTGGCTCCAGAATTATTGGGTTGAACAGTTTATCTCTTTTAGGGGGAAAATCCAGAAACCTCAATAATATGAATTTATTAAATAGGAATTTGTTGATTTATATAAGGACTCACTTCATGTAGTTTCTTTTTTTCTTCTCTCTATCACCTCTTTCTAGAAGTTTCTATATCAAGGACTGATCAAAGATACAGAAAATATTCTCTGAGTTTCTCCAGAAAATCTATTACCTCAATGAAACTTAGCTAGAAAGGAATAGAAGGAAGAGGCAAAGAGGATTCAAGTACTCTCAGAACCTGTATAAAGACAGTCTATGATCATATTGGTTGGCAGAGTTCCCTGCATTATAATTTCACAGTTAGTGCTGGGGACTTGAGTTTGGTCTTTTTTCTTTCAAACTGACCACATTTTTGAAACAAAACATGACTTATATAGGCTATGAAATATGCATTAAAGGGATCTAGAGCCAAGAAAAGCCCTTCCTTGGGAAAACTCCACCCAATACCCTCATCCCTCTAAACTTAAGTTGTATAGGAATAATATGGTATTCTTTAGTGTTACATCTATGATCCTTCCCTTTACCCCTACACTTTGTTCATAACAATAGTTACCTACTTATCTCTAACACAATGGTGCCCAATGCCTGCCTGCCTGACCAACCAACCAACTATATGTTCATTTAGTTCCTCCTCCTCTAGATAGAATGGCATCATTCAAGAAAGAGGAGAAAGATTAATATATCTAGAGGCAAACAGGACCATAAAGGTCATCTAGTCTGAACCCTTTCATTTTACAGATATGGTAACTGAGGGCCCCAGAAGTTGGATGATTCTCTCAACATCACATAGGCACCAGAAGCAAAATTCAAACACTACTTTTTCCACTGAGCCATACAGTCTTCGTAGTGGTTGCTTATCCTTTGCTTTAACTTTTCCTAGAAAAGAACTTCTGGAAGAAATCTCTCCTAAGGTTGTTCCCTACTACCATAGTCTGACAACTTATCAATATCAGCAGCTCCAGGCCATTCTGGCATCAATCTTCTAAGCTCAGAAGCCGTCAGTGATGACTCAGATTAGAAAAATAATGTTTTCTCGGTACTCAAAGTCATACCTTCCAGGGTCATTTATTTGACTTCTAGAGTCAAACACCATAGAGTTCTATGGCATTTTGCATTTATATACTGTTTTTAACAAAAATGAGTGAAAAGAGAATCTGGGAAGCCCCATGCAAAGGAGATCAAGGCCAATAATAAGAGAATCTTTAAATCAATCCAAGGTTAGACAAAGAAATATGGGGTGATCATGGTATAAAAAATTGCCCATGGGCAGCAATAGGACTAAAGGAGTTTCTTGCCTCAAGTTTTATCCAAGATAATATTCAGGATGCTGCTGCTCCCTATTAGTCTTTTGGTTCTTTTTCCTTTCCAAGACTAAATACTCTCCCTGTGTTTTCATATCCTGTTTCTCATTCTCTTCATGTTGCATCAATTAGCCTTCTTGTTCCAGAATTTTCTCTTTCTTTCCACTATATCTTTATCTTCTGCCTCCATGGAGGCATATGTTTCCCTATTTTGAAAAAAAAAATAGCTTTTTTTTTTTTACTACTCATTCACCCTCAAGCCTGCTCCATCTATGTGAATGCTTTGAATTCATTATTAAAAATTAGCATATCCCCCACACCATCTCAGTGATTCAGAACCCCTGCTTATCTTTTTTTTTTTGAGGAAAACAGTGTTAAGTGACTTGCCAGGGATCACACAGCTAGTAAGTGTCTAAGACTGAATTCGAGCTCAGATTCTCCTGATTGCACTGAAACATCTCAGTGCCCTCTTGTCCACCCTCCCTTGTTCCCATCCCCCTCAATCTGACTGCACAAATACCTCACTCAAGATCTAGCCACCTTTTCTACTGTATTTTCTGGAATAACCACTTAATATATAACAAACTTGCTTTTATCTTAAAACTTTACCTTTCTCACTCTTTCCACCTTATTACACTCACTGAGAGGAGGATTCTGATCACACTACACCCTTGGCCACTCTTTTCAACATTTTACGCTCCGATTTATAACCTATGACTCATTTGGCTATGGTAAGGGAATGAAAATACTACTTGCTTCCAACTGCCATTACCAGGTTCTCCTTCTTCCTCCACCCTCTCCTCCTTTGAGTTGTACTCAGTCTACATCTTCAACCCAATCAAGATTCTGGTGGCTGTTGTCTTATCAACCACTCTGCTTTCCTCACAGCCTTTCTTCAGTAAAATAAAATAAAGTAAAATAAAGTGAATTCCTAAAAGCATTTATGTACTTGGGGAGTCTTTTTTCCTCTTTCTTTGCTCTTTTTGAAATGTGGTTTAGTGGTGAAATCACTTGGTCAAGGGAAGGTTGTTTGCTTGTTTTAAACACCAGTGATACAAAAAGATGTCTGTAAGGCAGCAGGAAAAGATTAAGTACAGTGTGAGATTAAATATGCACAAGATAGATCATCCTTGGAACATATTCGTTTTTTTTAGGATCTGCAAATACTTTCACATTAGACATTAGTCAGGTTATAAAGAAGGATTGTATCAGATGGAATGAACAATGGGAAAGAGGAAACAAAACCAAACAAGAAAAAGCAAAAGATCACGTAGTTTACTTCAATCTGGATTCAAACTCAGTTCTTTCTAGTTCTTTCTCTGGATGTAGACATCTCTCTCCATCCTGAGTCTTATGGGGTTGACTTATAACCCTGCATTGCTGAGAAGAGTCCAGTCTATCAAAGTTGGTCATCAAACATACATTGTGTCTGTAATTGTATACAAATTTTTCCTGGTTCTACTCTTCTCACTCAACATCAGTTTGTATAAGCCTCTCCAGGTAAATATGAAGTCCATCTGCTCCTCGTTTCTTATATCACAATAGTATTCAATTACATTCATATACCACAACTTGTTCAGCCATTCCCCAAGTGATGGGCACCCCCTTAATTTCCAATTCTTTGCCACCACAAAAAGAGCTGCTATAAATATTTTTGTACATATGGGTCTTCCTCCCACTTCTATGATCTCTTTGGGATACAACCCTAAAAGTGGTATTCCTGGGTCAAAGGGTATGAAATTATTTATAGCCCTTTGGGCATAATTCCAGATAGCTCTCCAGAATGGTTGGATCAGTCAAAAGTCCTGCAATTATCTTTAATAAGGAAGAGAGAGGGCACCATCCTATGACCTTGAAAAAGAGTAGTTGATAATAGCAAATAATGTCAGGAAGTGAATACCTGTGTACTGACTGTCATTGGCTTTAATGGGAGACTGAAAGAGACTTAAAGAGTGGCGATAATTTGGAACAGTCACTATAGGAAATAAGACAGAAATTCTTCAAAATGAAATGACTACTTATTACAAATTGTCAATTTTCAATAAGGTAAGAGCTTTCATATGGGCCTTATTATCATCACTATAGTCACATCCTCTGTGACCATGGTCACATGACTCATTCCCCTTTGACCAGCAAAAGTCTCCCTGTTTTATGCCTTAGTTGATTATCAATTATCAATATCAAAGGGTCTGATAACAAAGTTATCTCTGTTGTTACCTCCTTTCAAGGAATATTGCATGATTTCACCATAGACCTGAAAGATACTTTGATGGAAAAGTCTTTAAGGCAGCACTTGGCTCTACTGAATGTAATGCTTTTTTTAGTCAACAAACAGTGGACATGGCAAAATTTTGTACTCTGTAATTTTCAGTCAATGGGGTGACTAAAAAGAGGTAATGTAGAAAATCATTTGCAAAATCTTGCTAGTACCCGTTTCATGCCTTTTTCAAGGTACTTTCCATATGTATATAGATTATTTTCATAAAAAATTGTAGATCTGAGAAAATAGATACATTGGTAGTTGTATTTTCCCTACTGAACTTATTCCAAAAACAATAGGGTACAAGATTTTTCCCATCTTTTTTAATCTTCCTCTCATTCAGATATTTTGAGAACTTATCCCTCAGTGCCTTTGAAAAGGAGACACATCAGCATTAGTCTCATCAAGGTCTGTCAAATATTTGCAGGAAATCCTCTCCTTTATATATCTGAGAGGTTTCTATTCCAACTAAGACAAACTGTTTTAAAAATATTAATAAGAAATAAATCCTTGCTAACCACTCTCTGAATTTTAGACTAGTGGTTTATATTAGTACTGCTCAAAAAAAATTAAAGAAATACCTATGCTTTGCCTCCCTCCTCCCCAACTCCCCATTTGGGAAGTTCCCTGGCTCACTCAAACCATCACTTTTTATACTATCAATCAATCAATCAGCAAGTAATTATTAAGCACCTCCTAGGTTCCAGGTACTGTGCTAAGCACTAGAGACACAAGACAAAAACAGTCTTTACCCACAGCTAGATTACACTATAATGGGTAGAAACAATGTATTTATGTATAAAATAAAAATCACACACATTGGAGATAAACTACAAAGGGAAGGCACTAGCAGGGGAGCAATTTGGAAAGGTCTCTTACAAAAGGAAGCATTTGAAATGAGTCTTGAAGGAATCCAGGATTCTAAAAAACAAAATGGAGGATGGAGATCATTCCAGACATAAGGAACAGCTGATGCAAAGTCACAGAGATAAGAGATGGAGTTTCATACATAGGAATAGCAACTATGATGGTATGGTTAGATCCTAGAGTATATAGTGGTCAAGTGTAAAATATAAGAAATACACTTAGAAGGAGTAAAATGCAAGAAGACTGGAAAGATAGGAAGCATCCAGGTTATGAAGAGCTTTACACGACATACAAAATAATTTCTTTTTGATCTTTGAAGTAAAAAGGAACCACTGGAGTTTAATAAGTAGGAGATGATAGACCTACATATTAGGAAACACATTTTTGAACCCAGCTATACTTCTGTAGCTGTGTGGAGGATGGATTGGAGTGGGGAGATTCTTATACAAGCATGCAAATTTCTGTAGCCACATAGTTTATTTAACATAGATGTAACGAAATAGATCCTGATTTCCTTCTGCAATCAAAGATCGTGAGAGTAAGAGGGAATCTGTGTCAGACTCCTGGACTGGAGAGGAGGAAGAAAAGAAGGAAGTCTGATGAATGCCTTGTTTGGAATGGTGCTAGATTTGTATCTTCAGACCTTCTCATCAGTCACTGAAGTTTTCAGAACCTTCACCAGTTTACCACTTGATCTGAACTCATTTCTCCCCTTTCTGGTCCCACATTGACTTCTCTGGCTCCCAGTTCAATCTTAGTTCCTCTACTAGAGCTAGTGGTGTGTACCACAGTAACAGTCAGAGGCTGCCACATGACTCACCCATGACTCACATACTCAGTTTCAAGGGCAAAATAGCCAAAGTCAGAAGCATCTCTCTCTGTTCCTTGTGCCAAATGAAATATTGACAAGAGGTCTCTTCCAAGAAAAAAGGAAAAGAAATGTGGAATTCCAGAAACCTCCATATCTATCCCCCTGCTCCCTATTCACTAGTGCCTCATGAATATGTCTCCTGTTGTTGGAGAAAGAGGAAAAGGACATTTATCAGAACTCTAGTTATCACTTTCTCTCTTTAAGTAGTCAGTACAAGAATCCCTAGCCCCAGAGAGAAAATAATAATAATACTTCAAATAAGTAAGAGAATATTACTTTACAAACAAATGAGTTTATAGTCTAAACTGGCATTGCTCTTTGATGCTGTACTTTTGTATTTGTTAAGAATGTCAAGTATATGCCAACAGAAGAGGTTTATGGAATTTCTTGGTCTCCTTGTTGTGGTGATTGACTTACATTGTCAACTTTCCTTAGGAAGATAACTGATTGTAGAAAAAATATTTTTAAAAAATCTACCACACTTTCATGGTTCTCCCCATGCTCTTCTCAAATAATTCCAGATAAAATCTAGTTTCTCATTCCCCTTTATAGTTATTTACCAAGAAGTTCCTCTCTCCACCAAGAAGATCCTAGTAGAAATTATTTCTTTGTATTTGTATCCCCAGAGCCTAGACACATTGTATTGTTTGTGCTTTGTTTGAAGGGGTGATGTATTGACCCTTGGGTGAATAGGATTTAATGAGACAGAGTGGCCCAAAGTCACCATCTTCACTCTCTCTTCCAGAGGCATCAAAGTCAAGTGGCTAGGCAAAAGTCAATGGATTGGTTGGCATCTTCATTGTCTGATCAAGTTCTAAGCGCTCCACAATTCCTGCTTCAGCCACTTTCATGGCCATTGGAACAAATTGTTCTCATCCACCCATTGGGCCAGGGGGTGATCTTCACATGCTTGGGGCAGATACCCCACTAACTCATCAATGGGTTACTATTGGTTACCCTTAATCTGGTTTAGCTGCTCTGCCAAGACAGTTTTACTGGAGTGTGGCTGCTGTACATGTTATAGCTTCTTGGAGATGCTGATGAAAGGTGAGTGCCAGATGGTCACCAAAAGTGGATGAGCAACCTTGAAAAGAGCTCGGTAACAGAGTCCGTCCTCCCCCAAAACTCTATGAACCCCACCTGGGTGCTATGTAATATATTTAATAAATAATAAATAAAATTTTAAAATAAATTAGTTAATTAAAATAATTTATTTAATATATTTAATAAATGCTTGTTGGTTCATTGGTTTATAGACATCAATTTCAATTAAATCTTGGCAGAATGTTATGTTCGAGTGATCCATCTTTTGCAGCAGAATAAAATCAAGATACTCAAATTTATGACTGACCATCACAGGTGTTGGGGGGTAGAGGTGAGGTGGGGTGAGATAGTCACAACCGATTCTAGGCTACCTGCCTGAAAGAGTTACCTCCGTTTCTATCTGTAATCCGTCCCCTCCCCCCCCACACACACACAAACCCTTTCCCATCCTACCCCCACTTTGCAAAGGTCAACTGTGGCACCTACTCCCTCTTAATTATATTTATTTACAGAACTCAAAAGGAGGAGGAAACAGTTGCCAAAAGGTCACATGAATAAGACAGGTTAGAAATAAAGCTTACTTATGATCATAGCTACATTTGACTATCAAGTTGGAAATATTTCTCTCTGCTTCTATTAAGAAGAGATAGATAGGTGGGGCGGCTAGGTGGCACAGTGAATAGAGCACCAGCCCTGTAGTCAGGAGGACCTGAGTTCAAATACAGCCTAAGACACTTGACACATTTACTAGCTGTGTGACTTTGGGCAAGTCACTTAACCCCAATTGCCCTCCAAAAAAAAAATAGATACATAGGGATAGAGGGATAGAGAATGGCAAGCCCAAAGGAAACATATACAATGGAGCAAAAAAGCTCCAACATAGAGAATGGAAGAAGACTGAATAAGGACAGAGGGGGGAAACTGAGGAGTAGTTTAGGAGGCTGAGAAGGCAGATCTTGACTGGTTAAAATAAATACAAAATTTAAAAACAAAAAAAAATAATTAAAAATTTTTTAAAGAGAAGTAAGGGAAAGAAATTAGGGAGGGAGCAGGGACTCATGGGAGCAGGGAAACATGGGGGTGGGTAAGTATGTGGGAAGAAACTAAGAAATGAGGGAAGAGATGGTGTGTGTACTACTTCTAATGCCACTAGAAATTTGTTTTAGGAAAAGATATGAAACACTTGACATTTGAAACCTCAGCCAGTTAAGTCAGTTAATAAACATGTATTAAGTACCTCAAGTGGGGTTGACCTCCTCCATCGTCCCTTTAGAAGTTGGAAGGCAGAAACACACTGAAGAGAACTCACAGTCTGAGGACACATCTCCAGACATGAAGAGATCTGAGCTCTCTCTCCTGCTCTTGCCAGCTCTACCCTGCATCTCACACAGGTACAGGGCAATGATTTCCATCAAATAAGGAGTGAGCCCCATATGCCTACTATGTGCCAAGCACTGTGGTGAGAGCAGTCCCTGACATTCTAATGAGGAGGCAAACAAGCTATTTATGGGATAAATTGGAAATAATAACAGAAAGAAGGTACTAGAATTAAGGGAGATTAGGAAAGGCTTCCTGTAGAAGGTAGGATTATAGCTGAGACCAGAAGGAAGCCAGGAGGCAGAAATGAAGGAGAACATTCCAGGCATGGAGGAATGTCAGTGAAAATGCCTGGAATCAGTGTTTCATTCAAGGAACAGCAAAGAGGGGTCATTGGATCACAGAGTAAATGTGTGTGGGAAGTGGAAGGTGTAGGAAGACTGGAAAGGTGTAGCTAATGAAGGGCTTTGAAAGCCAAACTGGGAGGTTTATATTTGATCCTGGACGTGATAGGAAGTTAGTGAGTGGGGGCAGGATCTAGGGGAGTGGAAAAGTATGTGTGTGACGTGGTCAGACTTGCCATTTTGGAAGATCACTTTGACAATTGACTGGACTGACTTGTGTCAGGCTATTGCTACCAGAAGACTATTGCATAGTCTAAGCATGAAGTGATAATGGACTATACCAGGATGGTGTCTCAGTAGGTTTGCCAGGAAGACTCTTTACTTGGAAGGCTATCCAGGGACCGAGGCCACAATTACTCCCAGGAAGTTACTTACCCTGATTCCTCAGCCCAGGACAGTTGATGAGACCCTGAAGACTGGACCCACAAGTGAGAACCTGCTTCAAGTGGTAGGAAAGGGATGAGGGATAGATATTAGTTAGTGAGTGATTGAGGGAAAGGTCCCAAATAGGCAAAATCCTAAAAGTTCACAGAGGCAACTGTGGTAAAGCCTCAGCATCACTGAGACTATACACAAGCACTCAGAAACTTCACAGGGACAAATCCTGCCCCTCTGGGGACTTGCCCTCTCAACTTTGCCTCCTCAGGGCTGCTGTAAATTAATTTAGGCTTGGCCCTAGTCCAGGGAGAGTTGGATCTGGGCTCCACTTTTATGTCTTGATTCCTCTTTGAAGACAGTCAGCTTTGTATGTGTATCCTTTGGGGCAAGCAGAACATGGGGGGAGGAGGTAGATGTTCCTATTGTTTGCTGTTGGCAAAATCTCCAGAAATTTCCTCAGTCAAAAGGTCTGCTCTGTTGAATTACTTGGCTTTTATTATAGTGCTTCTCTTTCTCCTCTTCCCCAACCCATCCCTCCCTCTTAGATGGTCACATCTGGAAGGCATGTGGTACAGAGTATATTGAATCTGGAGTCAAATCATGGCTCAGCTACTTATTACCTGTGTGATTCTGGGCAAGTCACCAGATCCCCTTTGTTAAGGGTTTGGTTTTTGTCCTGTTTTAATTCAGGCTGTAGAGTTTCCATAGAGGAGAGACTCAGTGATTCTGGATATTTTAGGACACCACTATCTTTGTCATATTACCAACAACAATAGTAATAGCTAGCATTTATGTAACACTTTAAGGTTGCAATGCATTTTACAAATATTATTATTTGAAGTAATAAATACATTCTCCAGAGCACTCTCTGGTCAAGTGATTTTTTGACACATTGAAATTTCTGTGGTTTAAATAATTGAGAGTTGACCTCACATAGCAACTAGCAATAACCTAAAATCATCAAAGGAATTTAATGCCTTCTAGACTTAGGTGTCTTTTCCCTGAATTTGTTTTTGTTCCCTTTGGGAAGAGGGTTTGGATGTGGAGTTTTCAAATGGCCCTTGTTCCTTCCTTCCTTTAGAGAAATTCTAAACTTTGCAGCTTCTGAGGTGCAAAGAGTCTTCTTTTCACCTGGTGTTCCTCCAATCATTGCAGAGATGACTGACAAGCAAGGAATGTAAAAGCAGCTCATATCTGTGAATGAATCTGATCTTAGCTTTCAGAGGTGCTTTTCCTTCCTCTTTCCTTCAAGGTCATTTGTGCACAGTAGCTCAGTGCAGATGGCCACAGTAAGAGATAATCTGAAGTAGAGGGCAGGAGTCAAATTAGTTGGAACCATAAAAAAGTTGAAAAATATCAGTAAGTCTAGTGATAGAGTGTCTATGGAATTAGACTTGTGACAGAAGACCTGAAAGTAGTAGGGGACTGTGTAATACAGATTTCCCCTGACTTGCTGTGTGATTTTCCACAGATCACTTCATCTCTTTGGGCTTTAGCTCCCTCCTACATAAAATGAGAGATTTGAACTGAGTTCTTCTGGATTTTAAACCTGGGAAGGAAATTAAAATTATATAGTCAGAGGGTCATAGCTTTAAAGACAGAAGGATCTTTGAGGTCATCTAGAGGACTTAATTTTTTTCTAAAACAAATTTCTAGTAGCATTAGGAGTACATTTCTCTTCCCATGCATCTCAATGTTTCTTTTCTATGTCGGTCTCTGTCACCCTGTCTCTGTCTCTCCCCTTTTACAGTTGTTTAAACTGAGGTTCAGGGGACTTTGTGCCCAAACAAATAGCAAGTAACAAAGGTAGATTTTGATTATAGGTCCTCTGACTCCAGCATTCTTTTTAATATATCACATTGCCTCCCAAATCATCTAATCCAAACCTATCATTTTTGGAGGAGGAAACTGAGACCCAGCAATATTAAGTGACTGGCCCAAGGTCATACAAGCTAATAAATAGCTGAACCATGATTTGAGTCAAGAGACAGTATCCCCTTTACCACACATTTTCCAGTTATGACCATCTAAAACTGGGGGATGGGTTGGGGGAGAGGAGGAATAGAAGCACTATAATAAAAGCCAAGCAATTCAACAGAGCAGAGTTTTTGACTGAGAAAATTTCTGGAGATTTTGCCAACAGCAAACAATAGGAACATCTACCACCTCCTCGCCCCCCACTCCCTCCATGTTCTGCTTGCCCAAAGGATACACATACAAAGCTGACTGTCTCCAAGGTGGAATCAAGACATAAAGTTGGAGCCCAGCTCCAACTCACCCTGGACTAGGGCCAAGACTAAATTAATCTGCAACAACCCTGAAGAGGCAACATTGAGTGGGCAAGTCCCCAGAGGGGCAGGATTTGTCCCTGTGAAATTTCTGAGTTCTTGTGTATAGTCTCAATGATGCTGAGTCTTTATCACAGTTGCCCCTGGGCACTTTGAGGATTTTTCCTACTTTGGGCCTTTCTCTCCCTCAGTCACTCACTAATCAGTCTATCACCCCTTTCCTACCACTTGAAGCAGGTTCTCACTTGTGGGTCCAGTCTTCAGGGTCTCATCAACTGTCCTGAGTTGAGAAATCAGAGTGAGTAACTTCCTGTACTGACTATATTTTCCCAAGGGAATAGAGAGTAGTTGTGTGTTGGGAGCCAAAGAGGCCTGAGCCAGGACTTCAGATAATTACCTTTATATCAGTGGACCCAAATATCAAAGACCTCTCTGAGAAGTGACTTTTGCCAAGTTAGCTCCTGAGTTCTTCTGATATGGGTTACACTTATAAGGATGTTGTTAGAGTTCTGAGACCAGCAGGCTCTGCCCCAAGACTTTAGTTGTTCAAAACCAAAATATTTGAATTCTTAGGTGGTTAGTTCCTGTGCAGATGTACTTGATGATGCTTTGGTTTCAGGCCTTGAAGCCAGCTCTCAAGGGCATCCTTTGTAATGTGCCTACATATGAAAGGAGTTAACTGACTTTTCCTAAGACTTTATGGCACTTATAGAACAAAAGCCCTTACTGCCATGCTACTTCCAGGATATGACAGACTAAGATAATGATATGAATACTTGAGTCCCCTTCCTTTGTCTCATTTCTCTATAAAAAACTTGTCCTAAGAATCAACAAATGGAGTTCACCATTCTTCCTTGAACTACCCACACTGCCTGGTCCTTTCTTATTCTCCAGTCATGCTAAGCGCTGGACACTGAGCAGCCTATGGCAGTTGTGGCCTTGGTCCCTGGGTAGCCTGTCAATTAAAGTCTTCTTGACAAGCCTTTTGGTGACTGGAGTGTCAAATGCTAAGTTGTTATCATCATTGTCACATCATCATCATCATCATTATCAATATCATCTTTTTTTATTAGTTTTTACAAATAGGTATTTCGTTCAATCATATGGCAAGAATGGAAGTACAAACACTTATCTCTTCAGCCACTACCCTATACCATAAGGTCATACTCTACCCTACACTACCTGAGTTTCTAGCGAAATTAGGCTTAGACTTAAAGCATTTTCTTCATGGCATTGGTCCCACCAAATACAGGTCCAAACTAGACATTGCCATGGTATGAGTCTTCTTCTTAGCTTCTGCTGGCCTGGGTCCTCCTCGCTCCTGAGCCATTGAAAAACATGGACTGGGATCCATTCCTGGACATCCTAATCACTTGTGTTCTTGATCTCTTGAAGTTTTTAATTTCTAGACTCCATCTTCAAGTTCCATCTAAAACCAAAAACAAAACAAATAAAAACAGAACAAAATAGCAACAACAAAAACAAATGCCAAGGCAAAGAACTGAGGTCCATAATAAGCTACATGGCAATCTCATATGAGCCTGAAGACTTCCTACATACAGCATTGTCTTTTTTTTCTCATTAGAACTCCACCAGGTAGAAAGAAACCAATCAAAGACAGGGCTAATATTAAAACAATTTTTTAGTGGCATTAGGAACACTGCAGGCCCTATTTCTCCTATTCTCTATTCTCTGTGTCTGTGTCTATCTCTCTGTCTTTCTATGTGTCTTTCTATATCTTTCTGTGGCTGTCTTTTTCTCTCTGTTTCTCTGTCCTCCATTCCCCACTCCCTTCTCTACCAGCCACTCGCTTATCCACTCTTTTCCCCTTCTCTTGCCTTTATTAATAGCAAAATAAAAGAAATGTAACCAGTCTGACAGTCAATAGAGCTCTGATGAAAAACATTTAACTGAAAGACTTTTTTCTATAACCCATCTTATTAATGTGACCTTTTGGCAACTATATCCCCTCTTATTGAGTTCTATAAATAAATTTAAGAGTTTTAAATCTGTGGTACAAAGAAGAATAGATGTAACAACATCCTGTCTCCGATCTCTCCTCTCCAGCATTTAGAACAAAAGTGGAGATCTGGGTGAGGAAGAGACTTGCCTTTAAAGGAATTTTTAGTTTGGTGTCCATGAAAAAGTTTTTTTTTTTTTAGTATTTTGAAAACTATTTCAATACAGTCGGTTTCTGTTATAAGCCTGTGTGTTTTATTTTATCCATTTAAAAGCTTATTCAGAGAAAGGATTCATAGACTTCACCAATATGAAAAAGGTGTCCATGATACTAAATAGTGAATGAATGAATGAATGAATAAAAGTTAAGAACCCCTGCTCTAGGCATGATTCTGGGAGCAGCCATCTCATGTATAACTCACAACTTTCGCAGCCTGACCAGCAACCTCGATATCCTCCAAAATGGCATCTACTATTAAGGATAAGCTGATTTTGAATGTTCTAAAGGAGGAACAGGTTCCCCAGAACAAGATCACTGTTGTTGGGGTTGGTGCAGTTGGCATGGCATGTGCCATCAATATCTTAACAAAGGATTTGGCTGATGAGCTTGCCTTAGTTGATGTAATAGAAGACAAACTAAAGGGAAAAATGATGGATCTCCAACATGGCAGCCTTTTCCTCAAAATGCCAAAGATTGTTTCTGGAAAATACTAT
Organism: Petaurus breviceps papuanus; assembly: GCF_028583685.1. Lineage (NCBI taxonomy): Eukaryota > Metazoa > Chordata > Mammalia > Diprotodontia > Petauridae > Petaurus > Petaurus breviceps. The sequence continues at coordinate 32,081,099 of NW_027187380.1, forward strand.
AGTGTAACTGCAAACTCAAAACTTGTCATTGTTATGGCTGGGGCACGTCAACAGGAGGGAGAAAGTCGTCTTAATTTGGTCCAGCGTAATGTGAATATCTTTAATTCATCATCCCCAATATTGTTAAATACAGCCCTAATTGCAAGCTGCTTATTGTTTCCAATCCAGTGGATATTTTGACATATGTGGCCTGGAAGCTAAGTGGCTTTCCTAAAAACCGTGTTATTGGAAGTGGTTGCAATCTGGATTCTGCCCGTTTCCATTACCTAATGGGGGAGAGACTTGGTGTCCATTCTTCAGGTTGTCATGGATGGGTCCTTGGTGAACATGGAGACTCCAGTGTTCCTGTATGGAGTGGTGTGAATCTTGCTGGTGTGTCTCTGAAGAATGTAAATCCTCAAATAGGAACTGATGCTGATTCAGAGAATTGGAAAGAAGTTCATAAACAGGTGGTTGAAAGTGCTTATGAGGTGATCAAGCCGAAGGGCTACACTTCCTGGGCCATTGGCTTGTCTGTGGCAGATCTGGCAGAAAGCATTATGAAAAATCTTAGGAGAGTGCATCCAATTTCCACCATGATTAAGGGACTATATGGCATTAATGAGGATGTCTTCCTTAGTGTCCCATGTATCTTGGGACAGAATGGCATTTCAGATGTGGTGAAGGTAAACCTGAATCCAGAGGAGGGGAGCCGTTTAAAGAAGAGTGCAGATACTCTTTGAGGAATCCAGAAGGAGCTGCAATTTTCAAACCTTTTAATGTGCTGCCATCAAGAGAACATGACAGTGGTTAAGGGGTTATGTAGGATTCACTTTTCAAATAGGTCAAATCCTTCCTCTGATTAGTGATTGAACACCAGAAATGTAAAACCTGTGAACACACTCTAGTTTCTTCCTAAAGTTAGAAATGGGAAATAGTAGAGTGTGACTATTTGTTTAAACCCTGTTGATGTTTGCATATGATGCTGGATATGACTTGTATAGTCTCAGTAATTGGTGTCAAGCAGATGGTGCCCCACAGGTATATAAACTACCTACCTTGTATGTAGGTACTACTCCTGTAGGTCCAGAAGACAACACTCCTGACTACAAGACATCATACAGTAGTAATTCTTTATTGATGCATTGATTACCTTGTGCTCCTCTCCATTAGGGCTCCTACAGCATGGCCCCATGCATCACATTTCCAAAGGACCTGATTTTTGTCTATACACACACACACACACACACACACACACACATATATATATATATATATACATTAATAGTTGTAAATTTCCATATTTTATAAAAAGATCTGTGTATGTACAACAATGCAGCCAATTCCTCAAGTGTCATACTAACCCTAAATACTGAATAAAAAACAAATAACTGATAAAAAAAAAGAACCCCTGCTCTAAAGAGTTTCTGTAAGTCCTATGGAATCCCTTGTTGGCAAACTGTACAGAAATGAAAAGGATTTTCTTACTTACTTACAAGTATACAAAGGAAGAATTGAAGAAAAATGAAACCAAGGAAAGGAAAAGATATGGACCATATATGGAATATATAACCTCATTTTCACAACCCTATATGCAAAGACAAAATGAATACAGATGTGCATATGCAAGCCATGCATAATTATGTTAAAAAATATTTCCGAGACCCATCTAGCACCTCTGGAAATGGATTAACCCCAGGAGAGAGTTGAAAAGGTGCATAGCTCATATCTGACAGTATAAGATCTGATATTTATCAAGTGCTGTGACAGTTTTTCTGCCTTAACCAGGAAAACCTGTCAATTCTCTCCACTGCGATTAGAAAAGCTGTAGAGGGGAAGCAGAATGGTATTCCAAAGGAGGCCACTGAAAACCCAGGTCCTATCTTACTAAAGGAAGTCCATCCAGCCTCCATATTTCCCAAGAAGAGTACTCTAGTGAATGTCTTGAACATGAACAAATGATCTGGTGGAATTAAAATCTTTGTACATCCTGTAGTTCATGGAATACTTCCAGTTCAGAAATCTTGTAAACCCCTGAGGTCAGGGAGAGAGCTACAGCTACCTCTCTCATTCCCCATCTCCCTAAGACACTGCCTGTAGATAGGGTTACACGAAGAGCTTCTTGGTTGTCTGAGCTAATATAAAATTTGTGTCCCTTTGAGTTCCACCTGCCTGGACAGAGATGGAAAGAGGCTGGTAGGGAGCATTCTCAAGAGGGCAATGTGTTCAAAGCCCATGGGAAACTATTTCACTCTTTATAGTTTTCCTAAGAGAGAAAATTGCCTGAGCCTCTGTCCACTGATCCAGTGGCAAAGTGTTATGGGTATTTGTCAGCCTGCTCTCACCCCAGTCTCTCCTGTTGAGTTAAAGGGAATTCATCTCTAATGGGTCTGCCAATTCTACTGATGGATAAGTGGCATACAACTCTCTCTTCCTGGTGTGGCAGGAGGACTCCTCCTATTGTGTAAACTGAGGCTTAGGGAAGCTGGAGGCAGCAGCAGCAGAGCCCACCACTTCAATTACCCTGTATCTTATCACTCTGGTCCTTGGGGAACTGGTGAGAATAGCACCATCTGTAGCAAAAGGGTTTCTGCAGTGTTAATAACAAAAGCCTTCAGTTCCTGAACAGTGAAAGCTGAGTTGATGGCTATTTAATTATCTGGAATTATGGTGCTGTTCTTATCCTCTTTATGTTATAGTAGAAGAAATTGGGGCATACACTAATTACCTAATCCATATGTAAATTGTCACATATAATTTTTCCAGTGGAAAAGGGTTCCTACTTAAGCTACCTGTATCAGTCCTTAAGAAATGTTTGTAATAAAGGAAGTGTCCTCCCAGGTCACTAGGAAAGGATTTGATGATGTGGATTTGACTTTACTGGGTCCAACATTCCAAAGAGGTTTTGAAAATTAATACCAAGTGTTTCATCCCAGAATAACTTTCTCTGCTCTTGGCTGGGACCATCCAACAGAAAGGAGAGGAGAAAACTCCAGCCTAGAGTAGTCAAGAAAATGTACCTTCCTCTTTTCTTTGCTGAGATGGAGGATTATGCATATGAAATACAAAGTCTGATGTCAGACATCTGTATTATGAGGGACAGATTACTAGATTCTTAAAATAATAAGAAGTAAAGTGTAGACTGACTTAGGACCAAATGAGCTCCTCCCTGGCACAGGCAAGTTCTTCCCTGATCTGCTTTCTTACCTCAGCTCAGTTTATGTTGCCCCTGGCACAAAAATCACTAGTTATGATTCTGTCAAATTCTCTCCTTTTTGAAGGAATTCAGTATCAGGGAAGGGACAATGCCTAGGGCACCAACTAGTTGATAAGAAAAAGAATCATAACCTATCCAATGGCTTTGATGAACTTAGAGTTCAGATTTCCCAGGAGAGATTTAATGTCAATAAAAGATAATATACTTTAAAGAAGCCTTTACAGAAAGAATACCCTTCCTTACCACAACTCAGCAAGGTACATGGTAGAAGAAATCACTAATATGAAGCCAAACACTGAGTAATTGTAATGATCAACCTTGGCCCCAAAGAAGAAATGAGCAGATGTACCTTCCTCCATGTGATATAAGAGATAAGGTAGGAAACCTTTTCAGTCACTGTTTTTCTTGTTACAAGGTTGCAGGGGGTTGGGGGGCACAGGATGTCAGGATTTGGAAATGAAGTGGTGCAAAAACAAAAGACTTCAGTAAAATATAAGACAGAAAGAAAGACAGGAAGAGTGGAAAAGGAAAGAAAGAAAGAAAGAAAGAAAGAAAGAAAGAAAGAAAGAAAGAAAGAAAGAAAGAAAGAAAGAAAGAAAGAAAGAAAGAAAGAAAGAAAGAAAGAAAGAAAGAAAGAAAGGAGGGAAGGAGGGAGGGAGGGAGGAAGGAAGGAAGGAAGGAAGGAAGGAAGGAAGGAAGGAAGGAAGGAAGGAAGGAAGGAAGGAAGGAAGGAAGGGAGAAAAATAGAAAGAACACCAACCATCCTCAAATCACTGTGATGCAATTTTTAGTTCAGGTAATGTAGTGAGCATTATCAGGATCTCTTCTTCCCTAACTGAGAGATACCACTTAGAGATTTCAGGGGAAAAGTTTCCAGGACCTGACTCTTCTCTGGTCTTTTGGGAAAAAAAAAAAACAATGAAAAACTTCTTGATACTTTTATCAAGATTAAAAACAACTGTAAAAGAAGTTTTAGGGTAGGTGGCATAGTGAATAGAGTTCCAGGCCTGAAGTCAGGAAAACTCATCTTCCTGAGTTCAAATCTGGCCTCAGATATTTACTAGCTGTGTGACTTAACCCTGCCTCAGTTTTCTGGTCTATGAAATGAATTGTAGAAGGAAATGGCAAACCATCCCAATATATTTGCCAAAGAAATTTCCAAATGGGGTTTGGAAAAATTGGATATGAACTGAAAGGACATAACACAAATGAAGTTTGGTTTTTTTTTTTTAATGTTCACATTTCTTCATTCTTTTAGGAGGTGTGATTAGGTCCCTTAATCAAACTTGGAAAAACAACTGAATAGCTGAAGGATAAGCCACACCCCTGGAAGCTTTTAATGAGCAAGCTTGCCAGATCTAGAATTAGTAAAAGCCCTATCAGTTAAGGGAGCCACTCTTGGCTGTTGAGAAGATAGCTTCATTCTATTAAAAATGAACCCAGTTCTTGATCGGGAGTAAGTGGTTTCTCTTCCTTTTTTTCCCCATCATTAATAATAGTTCTGCAGCAAAGCACTTCATCTGGCAGAAATTATTTTCAGAAAAAAAAAAAGCAGGTTCAGAGAAGGGAACTTGAGGATACAAATGTCTGGAGCAAACTCAAGAAGTCAAGCCAGGTAACCTGCCCAGACTCTGTGTCTTGTAATGCTGCTAAACTAATGCTGAACCCACCCCAGCCCTACCCTCACGCTGCTACTGCCATTCTTAAAATTCTCACTCTTCGCAGAGTCTATTCAAAGAAACTTCTGACAACTGTGAACATCGATAGGCAAAGGCTAATTTCTGCGATAGGGGGATTTAAAATAAAACAAGAGGAGATACTGTATCCCATTTTTATAATCTTTCTGAGATGTTCACTATTTTTATATGTGTTCTGATGAAGATACCTATAATGAATGATGTAGACATTAAGATAGGCGCACTCTCACAGGCCCTGGAGTCAGGAGGACCTGAGTTCAAATCCGGCCTTAGACACTTAACACAAAACTAGCCATGTGACTTTGGGCAAGTCACTTAACCCCAATTGCCCTACCTTCCTTCCTCCAAAAAGCAAAAAACAAAAAACAAGAAAAATCTAAAAATAAAAAATATTTTTAAAAGACTCATTCTTTGCTAGCCTCTGCATAGGCCCCCTTCAAAAAAAAACCCTTTAGAAAGTTTCATTTTGAGCTAAAATCTAGTAGAGTTTCTGGTGAAAAATTAAAAGAAGGAGAAATGGCACCAGAATAGGAAATATCATGTTCCTTGCAGGCAGAGCAATAAGCATATGTGGGAAAACAACATTAGTTTTCTTTTGGTCTCTTGGGTCTATGATGCTTAGGGTAGATCTTTCCCAGAAGACATTCTCATTAATGTGACCCATGTCAGTGGCATAATTCCCCTGTTGGCTTTTTCCCAGTCTAGTGTCACCTCGCTATCTTTTACACAATTTCATTAAAACCAAACTAATCTACAAGCCAGATTAACCAATGTTGTCCTTCCTTGCCTCATATGGATGCATTTATACATTCCATTTCCCAAGATGTCCAGAATGTACTGCATTCATACGATTGCCTGATCAAAGTCTTTTCCTTCAAGGTTCAATTCAGGTACCTCATTCTTCTTAAGGAAGCTGCCCCTAATCTCCCAATTAGAGGTGATTATCCATCCCTTCCCAGATTCTCTCTTGCCTCCTTCACACCAACAGTTACTCTAACTTGTTATTTGCTTACGCCTCAATCCATCTCCCTCACCCAATTAGACTATAAGTTTCTTAAGAACAAAGGTTAGATTTTCATCTTCCTACCTCTAGAGCCTAGTCTGTCCTTTGCTAATATTAGATGTTCAGCAAATGTTTATTGGTTTTGCTATTGAGAGAGTAACCTCAGGATTCTGCTCCACTGTCTTGGTCTGCTTGGTGTATAATTATATCTTGTTTGTTTAAAATCAGTTTCTTAAATTTAAAGGACCATAGAATCCTTGAGGTAAAAGGAAACTCAGAATATCCACTACAAATGTATATAGAAAATTTCAATAGCAGAAAAATAATCCTTTTATTCTTACCCCATTGTCTCTCTATCACATACCTCACAGTGGGCATGCCAATCCTTTTCTCCTCATCTCCTACGCCACCCTTTCAGTAGAGAACCTTGACTCTTACTTTTTTTTACATCTCCCTCATTCTCTGCTTTTACCAAATCTCTGAAGTAGAGGTGTCCCTTGTCTTTTCCAAGGCTACCCACTTTACCATTCTTTCTGTCTCTCTCTGTCTCTGTTTTCTCTCTCTGAGTCTCTGTCTCTCTCCATCTCTCTCTCTCTCTCTCTCTCTGTCTTTATTCTTTCTCCTCACCTATTTTTCTTTCTCTCTTCATTCCCTAACCCCCTTTGGGGTCTCACTATCTACCAACTCCTTCCTTGGTGACCACCATAGGGTCTCTTCATCCTTCAAAACAAAACAAAGCAATAACAATAACAACAACGACAGCAAAAACCTTCACTTAACTATTTTCCTATATCGTTCTCCCTGAAATAGCCAAACTCCTAGGGAAAAAAAAAAACAACTTTTTTTTTCAGGGCAATTGGCATTAAGTGACTTGCCCAAAGTCACACAGCTAGTAAGTGTGTCAAGTGTCTGAGGCCGGATTTGCACTCAGGTCCTCCTGACTCCAGGGCCAGTGCTCTATTCGCTGTGCTACCTAGCCACCCCCCCCCAAATATCTTTAGTCATTGCCTCCCTTTCCCTCAACTCCTTATCTTACCACCTGGTAACTGACACTACAAAATTTACTAATGATTTCTTAATTGCTAAAGCTGATGGCTTTTCCCAGTCCTCATCCTACTTGAACACTGCAGAGAGGTACTGTTACCTACCTCCTGCCCCTTGGATATCTCCTCCTTCTTTAAGCTTCTGTTACACTGCATCTTTATAATTCTCTTCCTACCTGTCTGACTGCTCCTTCTCAGTTTCTTTTGCTTAATCATCATCCATTTTCCTCTCAAAGTGGATAGAGTACTGGGCTTGGAATCTGGAAGGCTCATCTTCCTGAGTTCAAATTTAGCCTCAGACACTAGCTGTGTGACTCTGGGCAATCCTCTTTGCCTCTGTTTCCTCACCTGTAAAATGAGCTGGAGAAGGAAATCCAAACTACTCCAGTATCTCTGCTAAAAAAAAAAGTCCTCAGTGAGGTCACCAAAAGTCAGACAGGACTTTAAAATGACTTGGAAAAACGATAGGTGTTTCACAAGAATCCCTTATCTCTCCACAAAGTCTCTTTTTGATCTCATCAGCTCCCAAGAATTCAGTTATCATGTTTTTGCAGATGACTTCTAAATCTATATACAATATTCAATTTTAATCTCTATTCAGAACTCTCAACCCTTATTACCAGTTGGTTCCCAGCTATCTCTATTTGAATGTCCTATAGGCATTTGAGACTCACCATCTCCAAAACAAAACTTATCATTTCCTCCTCTAAAGTTATACCTCCTTCAAATTCCCCAATTCCAACCTTTCCAGACATTTTACTTTTTTCCTTTGAGAGATATTTTTTCTCTCTTCTATTTAATAATTAATTATTGAATCAGGACTAAGGTTTTTCTCCTTTTCTACTTCCTCATCCAGAAATTGGCCAATGTGGAAAATCCTGGGTAAAGATTAGCCAAAAAGGTTAAGATCTAATCAAAGACAGTAAAGAAATTCTAACTTTAGGTAAATGAGTGGATTCCTGCTTGTTGTGCTTATTCAGACAAGTCCAGAAAAATGTGAATTCTCCCTTTTGTCAGACAGGTGATATGGATATTGATAAGTCTCTTTTACCAAGACTGAGTGTTCAGTGTCCTATACCTCAATGCTTCATTGGATAAGCCTACATCTCATTATAATATTCATTTTTTCCCTTACTTGTTAACCAATCATAGTTTATTATCACCCTCCAAATGCATACCTTTTTCAAAATACTATAAATAACAAAGGTTAGAGAGATTCTATCTCTTTATTCACTGAAGGAAACAATAAGCCTATTTTGTTGACTGCTTTCTAGGCATAGTTAATAAAATTGATTGCCCAGAAACTCTGTTGGAAATTTCGATCATCACACCCTTCATGCACTCATTCAAATTAAATTGATCTGCTAATTGTTCTCTAATAATTGAACTCTACGTTCTGTCTTCCTGTCTCCACGCCTTTGCAAAAGCTACCTGCCATGTCTAGAATGTACTCCCTTCTCATTTCTACTTTTTAGAATCCTTAGCTTCCTTCAGGCCTCAGTCCCATTTGATGGGAGACCTCTCCTATACCCCCTCACATTATCTTGCATTTTCTTTTCTATGTAAATTTTGTGCTCTCCTAATAGAATGTTGAAGAAACTGAGCATGTTTAGCTTGGAGAAAATCTAGAGAGGAAAGGATCTGAAAGTTTGTTCATGGATTTGAAGGACCATCATATGGAGGAAGGTTTAGACTTGTTATACTTGGCTCCAGAAGGAAGAGACAGAAGCAACAAATTCAGGAAAAACTTCCTAACAGAGCTATCAGAAAATGAAATGGGAGTGGCCAGGTAGCACAGCGAGTAAGAGCACCGGCCCCAGAGTCGGGATGACTATGCTATATTACAAAGGAGTAATTATCAAAGCAATCTATTACTGGCTAAGAAATAGAGTGGTGATGCGGTGGAATAGTTTAAGCACACAATGCATAGCAATGACCATAATAAATGGCCATAATAATCTAGTGTTTGATAAACCTAAAGATTCAAGCTTTTGGTGCAAGAATTTACTGTTTGACAAAACTGCTGGGAAAACTGGAAAGCACAGTGCAGAAATGAGATAGACCAACATCTTCCACAGTATACCTAAATAAGGTCAAAATGTACATGATTTAGACTTAAAAGCTGTCTTTTCATGAGCAAAGCAGGGGAGCATAGAAAAATTTACCTGTCAGATCTCTGGATAAAGGAAGAGTTTATAACAAAATAGGAGATACAGAGGATCACAGGAAGTGGATTTTTTTTTTTTGCCTTTTGGAGGGCAATTGGGGTTAGGTAACTTGCCCAAGGTTACACTGCTAGGTTTTGTGTGTGTGTGTGTGTGTGTGTGTGTGTGTGTGTGTGTGTGTGTTAAGTGTCTGAAGCCATATCGAAACCCAGGTCCTCCTGACTCCAGGGCCGGTGCTTTACTCACTGCGCCACCTAGCCGCCCCATAAAGTGGATAATTTTGATTATATTAAATTAAAAAGGGGTTGTACAAACAAAATCAATGAAACAAAAATTAGAAGGAAGTCAGGAAGCTGGGGGAAAATTTTTATGGCAAGTTTCTCTGATAAAGGCTTTATTTCTCAAATTCATACATACACATATTTATATAGGTAACTGGGTCAAATTTATGAAACTAAAAGTCATTCTTCAATTGATAAATGATCAAAGGATAAACAGTCAGTTCTCAGAAAAAGAAATCAAAGTTATCAATAGCCATATGAAAAAAATGCTCTAAATCACTATTGATTAGAGAAAAACAAATTTTAAAACTCTGAGGTACCACCTGGTACCTATCAGATTGTCTAACATATTAGAAAAGGAAAATAAGAAATGTTGGAGGGGATGTGTTAAAAACTGGGACACTAATGCACAGTTGGTGTAGTTATGAACTGGTCCAAACATTCTGGAGAGCAATTTGGAAATACGCCCAAAGGGTTACAAAACTTGGCATATTCTTTGATGCAGGAATACCCCCACCCCAAAAGAGATCAGAGAAAATGGAAAGGACCTCTATGGACAAAGATATTTATAAAAACTTTTTCTGGTGGAAAAGATTTGGGGAGTGGTTGAACAAACTGTGGTATATGATTACCATATAATACTATTTTGGTGTAAAAAATGACAAGGGAGAAGGGTTCAGAAAAACCTGGGAAGACATAAAAACTGATGCAAAGTAAAGCAAACAGAACGAGGAAAACATTGTACACAGTAACAGCAATATTGTAACAATGATCAACTTTGAAAGACTTAGCTACTCTCATCAACACAATGATCCATCAAATGGACTCATGATGAAAAATGCTATCCACTTTGAAACAGAGAAACTGTTGAACTTGGAGTGCATATTGAAGCATGTTGTTTTTCATTTTATTTTTATTGCTTTTTTCTGGCAACATGGTTAATATAGAAATATAGTTAATATAGAAATATTTTGAATGATTTTACATGTATAATGGGTATCATATTGCTTGCCTTCTCAATGGATGATATAGGGGTTATTAAAAATATGAAAAAAAAATACAAGTATTTCATTTTATCTTCAGAAGAACCCTAGGAGGTAGGTGTTGCTATTCCCAATTTATGGATAAGAAAACTGAAAGTAAAAGAGCTTAAACCACCTGCCCAGAGTTACATGGCTACTTCCAGCCACATTTGAACTCAAGTCTTCTCATTACTTTGGATGAGCCATTTTTAACTTGTTGAGGATCAATTTAGTCATCTAAAATTGGCATAATTGTATCTCTCCTGCCTACATCAGAGGATAGTTCTGAGAATCAAATGAAAATGCATGAAAACCACTCTGCTAATCATAAAGCTCTATATAAGTAACAATTACTTTGATTATTATTTATTTTTGTTATTTTCCTTGATCATTTTTTTTAATTCTTTGATTTCTGAAAGTGAACTAAGTTGGGGCGGCCAGGTGGCTCAGTGAGTAAGAGCGCTGCCCCCAGAGTTGGGAGACCTGGGATTGGTTCCGGCCTCAGATACTTAGCACCCACACAAAATAACTGGCCATGTAACCTTGAGCAAGTTACTTAACCCTAATTGCTTTAAAAAAAAAAAAAAGAAAGAAAAGAAAGTGAACTAAGTTATTCCCAATCTATTACATGAAGAAAGGTGGTTTTAAGTACAATATTATTGGTTTCTCCAGGATGTAGCAATTATTAGCTACTACCTGAATATATGTTATAAACATAAATAAATGTTTGTTGACTGACAGAAAGAAGGAAAGAGTGGAAGGAAGGAAGGAAGGAAGGAAGGAAGGAAGGAAGGAAGGAAGGAAGGAAGGAAGGAAGGAAGGAAGGAAGGAAGGAAGGAAGGAAGGAAGGAAGAAAATATCTCCCTAATTGGTAGACATAGTATTGGGGGTCAGGAACTGGTGGAACGGGAATGACTTGAGTTAACCCCTCCAGCCAACATTGTTGTGAACTGAGACTTTGAGTCACAGACAGGGGCAGTTTGAATTACCTTTACCCCCAAAGTGGATTGATGTTCAACACAGCTATGGGCCCTCTGCAAGTAATATGTGAAGAGTTTAGGGTTTTGGAAAACAGCTCCTCAGACTCCTGGGAGCTTCCTTCCTGATTGCTTTTCTCCCCTCGCTGAATGCTTTTATTTGCTTTTCCTCCCTTTTACCTAGGGGTCATTTGGATATGTTTTTTTATCAAAGGAATTGTTTATCTGAACCCTCCAGGATCTTAGTAATCTATTGTACCAGATGTTTTTACCTCTGGGACACCTAGACCACTAATTGTAAAACATTTGGTTAAGTAGTAAATATAGCTTTTCCCTCCTTTTTTGTTTACATGGAGATTGTTGTTTTTTCTTCTTTTGTACATATGCCAAGCTTACAATACCTAAAATATAAGGCCAGATTTTCATAAAATGTAACCACAAAAAGTCACCTAGACTATTGAAATTAAAATTTAAACTGTTATATTTCACATAATGCCTTAGAGAATTCTGCTAAAGAGATCAAAGCTCAGGCCTAATGTGGGACCATTGGTTTCACTTTATTTCATGACCACACACTGGACTCCATCTTGCTGATGCATGCATTTGGTGAGGTAAGGTTCTAGATGAGAGTGTCTAGATGGGATTGTACTCTTCCACTACTACTTAACCCATAGCTCTATTGACTATGTTTACACAACATGTGATATATTATTTCTCATATTTACATGAGGTTTAGAACAAACCAGTCTACTGTTTAGTGTGATGACAAGAGCTCAACTGTATAAGATTCAAAACATAAGGAAAAGGGAAATGGTCATTCTTATGCAACCCAGAAAGTCTATGGACAGATGAAGTATCCAGAACCATTAGCCACACTTACCAACCATTAGAGGCAAAACCAGAAAGTAGGGATGACATGTATTCCCACACATTTATAGGACATTAACTACTTCATTCCCCTAACTCATTTCAACAGTTTTTTTTCTTTTATTTGCCTTTGTGCTCTGTTTGTATCATTTTTAGAATATCTTTCTTTCATTTTTCTTCTGGGCAATAGTTACATATAAACTTCAAAGACAAAACTTTCCTCTCATAGAAAGATTAGAATTTACCTACCTCATTCACTTGTGGAGGGTGGCATCAGAGAAGACTTTTCCACCCTAGGATTCAGGACCAGCATTCATTGAGCAGGAGGAATTAGAACAATTTTTTTGTGGTTCAAACTTGTGATCCAGACACAGAATTGAAAAGCAATTGCATAAATAATTGAATTTCCCCCATTCCTCTCATCCACTAGGTCTGTATGTGGATTCTATCCTACTCTAGTTGTATCTTGGGTTGAAAAGCATTAAGTCCCTCAGGTCTATTATTAGTTTATCTCTGTCATTTTACTTGGGAATATGAAGTTGTGAGTTTGCTCTAGTCCTTAGGTATTTCATAGAGAGCAAGGGATATGTTATTATAGGAGCAAGGACTTAGTAAAGATATATAACATTAAGAGGATAATTGGAATAACAACAACATTAATAACAACACTTTGTGGTGATGTGTGTGTGTTCTTATGTATTCCTTCTTCAATGTTCATGCCTCAACTCAGGCAATTCTTCATTCTTGGAAACTGTTCTCTTCTCTTCTCCCCCTGTTCTAAGATATAGCTTCCTGCAATGCTCAGTCCAAATGATACCTAGAAAAGAAGATAAGACAAAGAAGACACTGATAATTATAAAAAATGATTGAAAGAAATAGTTCCATAATTATAAACAGAAGCTCAAAGGGGGGAAACAAGAACAGACATTCCATAAAGAATACATAAATATAAGGGGACGGTTAGGTGGTGCAGTGAGTAAAAGTGTCGGCCCTGCAGTCAGGAGGACCTGAGTTCAGTTCTGGCCTCAGACACTTAACAGCCACACAAAAAAAACTAGCCATGTAACCTTGGACAAGTTACTTACCCCTAATTGCTCTCCAAAAGGCAAAAGGCAAAAAAAAAAGAATACATAAATATGTAGAAGAAACAAAGCAAGAGTTTTTTTTTAAATGAAATAAAAGCTCTAGAGGAAAGAATTCAAAGGAGTATAGTTTAGAAGAGAAAGTAGGAAACCTTACCTAATTAACAAAATCCCTGAAAATTTAATTATCCCAAACAGAAATCAATGACTCCATGAGATAACAAGAAATATTAGAACAAAATCAAAAGTTTAAAAAAAGAAGAGAATGTAAGACATTTGCTAACAAGAACAACTGACCTAGAAAACAGATCAAGGAGAGATAATCTAAAAATCATTAAACTACATAAAAGAATTTAAGAAAAAGCCTGTACACTATGTTTCAATAAACATAAATTAAAACTGTCCGTATATATTAGAACTAGGGAATAAAGTAAAAATAGAAAGAATCTACCAATCACTTGGAAGAAATGTCAAAAGAAAAACTCAGAGGAATGTCATAACAAAAATCCAAAGCTCCCACATCAAGATAAAAATACTTAAAGTATCCAGAAAGAAGCAGCTCAAGCACCAAGGAACCATAGTCAAGATCAATCAAAACCTGATAGTTTCTACTAGAAGAGATTTTATAAGATAATGTTTCAAAAGACAAAGGTTGACAAATAAATATAACTCATCCTACAAATTTTTGTATGATGCCACAGGGGGAAAACATGACTGACACAATAGAGGACTTTCATATATTCTTAATGGAAAAAACAGAGCTCAGTAGGAACTTTGAAATATAAACAGGAGTTAAAATACCCTTCCTCCCCCATGTAAATTTATATAATCAGTTGGAATAAAATGTTATTGTAGTGCTAACTTTCTAATGGGGGAGAAGAAGCAAGTGTTACTTCAGAACCTTCCTTTCATCAATGGGTATTGCTGGAGTTAAAAAAGAAAAAAACAGAGGTTCTTGGGGTGAATTGGCTCTGTTCTGAGGATTTTAAGAGCACAGAAAAGAGAAAGAGTAAGAGAAGTACACTAGAACTTGCTACTTCTCCTAAGTGGGGTGCATAAAGAGAAGTCTGTACAGACATGGAGGAAGAGGAATAGTAAAATGCTTTTTAAAAAGCAATATGGAGTGGAATTGCATGGATTCATACACAAACAATCCTCTTCTGGTTTCTGCTGTTATATGAAAATACATATGAAAATGCATCTAAGTCTAAGTGATTAAGTTCAGAATTCATTTTTTAAAAAACTTTGTGAGATGTAAGAAGTGAAGGGAAGGAATAAAGAGCTCTAAGAACACCATGACATCACAACACAGAAGGCTGTAGGGTTTTGCTATATGGAGGAAGGGGCAGCCTGGAGAGACGCAGGCCCAAGGGACTCCAGATCAGCAGCAGCTGTGGCCATTTCAAGATTTATCAACACATAGATGTGAAGGACAAAGTGAGAGGTCAGTGCAGTCTGAACTTTGGGACCCAGTAAGTGGGAGTTCATGGCTTTTGCCCCCAGAGCCAGAAGCCGCTGAGATGCTGGCTGGCCAGAGCTATGTGGCAGCTTCAGTTGCTGGCCTGCAGAGTGTAGAGGGACCAAGCACCAGTCTGAGGGGTAATCGCTCTTGCTTTAACCTTCTTGGATCTGGATTGCAGTCTAGGGTGGAGGTCCTAGGGTGTGTGTCCAACTTTCCAGAGTGGGTGGAGACCTCAGAGAGGGCACCCATCTAATACCTCCAGCAGCTGAGAAAACTCCAGTATTTGGGACAAAAGGTCCCCTGTCTGATGGCAGAGTCCTACTGTGGCAAAAAGCCCAGGGGTCAAGTGACTGAGGGGCAACATGACCAGGCAAAGGAAACAAAGCAGACAGAAGATTCCAACATTACACTCCTATTTTGGAGACAAAAAGGAGGAAAGCATGGAACAGGAGGAACACAGTGAAGTCATAATTCCTGTGCCAAAAGCTTCAAAGGAAAATACGAGCTGGTTACAGGCCATAGAGGACCTTAAGAAGCAGATAAGAGAAGTGGAGGAAAAATTGGGAAGAGAAATGAGAACAATGCAAGAAAATTAAGAAATGAGAGTCAACAGCCTGAATGAGGAAAATACTGCCTTAAAAAATAGACTAACTCAAATGGCAAAAGAGGCTCAAAAAGGTAATGAGGAGAAGAATGCCTTAAAAGCCAAATTTGCCAGATGGAAAAAGAATCTCAAAAGCTCAATGAGGAGAATCATTGCTTCAGAATTCGATTGGAGCAAATGGAAGCTAATGACTTTATGAGAAATCAAGATGCTGTTAAACAGATCCAAACAAATGAAAGAATAGAAGGCAATGTGAAATATCTCATTTGAAAAACCACTAACCTGGAAAATAGATCCAGGAGAGATAATTTTAAAAAAAATAGTGGACTACCTGAAAGCCATGATCAAAGAAAGAACCTAGAAATCATCCTCCAGGAAGTTCTCAAAGAAAACTGCTCTGATGTTTTAGAACCAGAGGGCAAAATATAGATTGAAAGAATCTACCAATCACCTCCTGAAAAAGATCCCCAAAAGAAAACTCCTACCGTGTTTCCCCGATAATAAGACCTATCCCGAAAATAAGCCCTCCCCTCACTGTGTAAGATTCCTCTAAAATAAGCCCTCCCCCAAAAATAAGCCCTATCGAGATTGCTACTGTCGTGAAGGTGATCCCCTGCGCTACATGCTACATTACGGTACCCTCTGTATGCACTGTCCCCCCCCTCCCGGTGAAACGCACGCCGCGCTCCAAGCTGCATCCAATCAGAGCTGCAGCAGTGAGCACATCATTCTGTTCTTCCCCAGTGATTTGCTTGCTGGTGCCATTGAGAGCAGTGCCGTGGAGAAGAGCTGAGGCAGGACAACATAAGCCCTCCCCTGAAAATAAGCCCTCTGGTGTTTTTCTTTCCAAAAATAATAATAATACAGTGTCTTATTATCGGGGAAACACGGTAGGAATATTATAGCCAGGTTCCAGAATTCCCAGATTAAGGAGAGAATATTACAAGCAGCCAGGAAGAAACAATTTGAATATTGTGGAAACACAATCAGGATAACCCAGGATCTGGCAGTTTCTACACCGAAGGATCGAAGGGCTTGGAATATGATATTCCGGAGGTCAAAGAAGCTGGGATTAAAACCAAGAGTCACCTACCCAGCAAAACTGAGTATATATTGTTTTGTTCATGGCAGCCACTCTACTAGGTGCTGGAGATACAAATGTGATAATTAAAACAACTTGTTGTTCATTTGTTTTTTAGTCATGTTCAATCCTTCATGACCCCATTTGGAGCTTTCTTGGCAAAGATACTGGAGGGGGTTTGCAATTTCCTTTCCCAGATCCTTCTACAGATGAGGAAATATAGGCAAACAGGGTTAAGTTACTTGCCCAGGGTCACATAGCTAATAAGTGTCTGAGGATGGATTCAAACTCAGGAAGGTGAGGCTTCCTGATGCCAAGCCTAGCACTCTATGAACCATGGCACTACCTATCTGCCCCAGACTAAAACAGCCCCTGCTCTTAAAGAGAAAGTGTTTTGCTTTGAATGTTAACTTCCTGAAACTATGGAGATGAGTACTGACTCTTTAAGAGACAGCTAACAGTGCAAATGTTGCTGCAAATGTACTCACTGGGGTAGCATATTAAGGGAAAATAGTGATTCCCTTCTCAGAATAATCATTTTGGTTATTTATTATTATTATTGACTAAAAGAGGTTTCAAACACTCAAGCACTATTATTAAATTTTTTAATAGATAACAGAGCCCAAGATAAAGATCCCCTTCCCTAGATTAATACAAAGCACAAGGCAAGAAATTCTCAGAAAAAGCTGGAAAGACTTGCATGGGTTGATGAAAAATGAAATGTACTGTGTAAAAAGTAACAGCAAAATTGTAGGATGATCAACTGTGAATGACTTAGAAGACCCAAGACAACTCTGAAGGACTTAGGATGAATAATGTTATCCAGCCCCAGAGAAAGAACTGATGGTATCTGAATACAGATGGAAGCATACTTTATTTTTACTTTATTTTTCTTCAGGTTTTTTTTTTGGTATGTTTTCTTTCACAACATGACTATTATGGAAATGTTTTGCATTACTACTCAGTGAGGGGGAATGAGGGGAGAAAGGGAGAGAATTTGGAACTCAAAGTTTTAAAAATGAATGTTAAAAATTGTTTTTACATGTAAATAGGGGTAATAAAATAGAAAATTTTAAAAGGGGGAAAAAAGAAAAAATAGGTTGTACAAAAAAACCCATAGAGATCAAGATTAATAAGTCAAATATAGAACAACCAGCTGAAGTTGGGAAACCTTCAGATGAATGTGGTCCCACACAAAGCCCAATATGTTGCCTACATAAAGTATATTCAAAATAAATGTGAAGAAAATAAAAATAAATACAAGGTTGTCATATACAAGGTAGTAAGAGGGAGAAGACCAGAATTTGAGCCAAATGAGAAAGACTTCATAATAGAAGGTAGCGTTTCAGCTGAATTTTGAAGGAAGATAGAGTACTCATGAGGTAGAGATAAGGAGTGAGTGCATTCTGGTCACTGGGTATAGTCAAAGAAAAGGCATGGAATTGGAAAAATTCAATACTATCAGTAAAAATCAGAGAAAAGGCCAGAATTACAAGATCATAGAGTGTAGGAAGGATAGTAATCTATAATGAGGTTGCAAAGATACATTGGGGTCAAGTTGAGAAGGTCTTTAAAAGCCAAATGGGGGAAGTTTATATTTTATCCTAGAGATAATAGGGTGGCACTGGATTTGGTTGAGGAAGGGAATGACTCTGTTTCTTCCCTTCTTTACTTCCTCTCTTCCTTCTTTCCTTCCTTCCTCCTTTCCCTTCCCCTTCCCTGCTCCCTTCCCACATAACTAATGTGGGAATTAATTTTCCTTGACTACATATATTTGCAATAGGTTTTGTCTTGCTTGTCTTCTCATTGGGTGGGAGAACAGGATGGGGAGGGATAAAATTCAGAACTGAAAATAAAATACAATTGAGTGTTTAAAAATAAAGGAAGGAATATTTAGGGAGGAAAGAATGACAAGGAGAGTGAATAGCTTAAAATAGACTGGTAACTCAACTGGCAATTTAAAATAGACTGGTTAGGGGAGGCTAGGTGGCTCAGTGAGTAAAAGTGCCAGTCCCAGAGTCAGGAGAACCCAAGTTCGGTTCCAGCCTGAGACACTTAACACTCACACAAAGTGACTAGCCGCGTAACCCTGGGCAAGTTACTTAACCCCAATTGCCCTCCAAAAAGCAAAAAAATAAAATAAAATAAAATAGACTGGTTACTCAAGAATTAAACTTCATTAAAATTAAAGTGGGCCAAACAGAAATCAGTGGTTCTATGGGACAATATATCATTCAACGTCACTCAATTTCCTCAATCAAATCCAGTGCCTCCTTATTGCCTCTAGGATTCATTTGAGGACAAAAGACAAACAACAACAAAGAGAAGGCTAAAATACAAACTCCCCCATTTAGCTTCCAAACTCCTTCCCCATCTGTCTCCATTATATCTTTATTACCTCTTTATGTTTTGTTATCCTTCCTAAACAAAGTCATAATAGGAAAAAAGTACCAATATCAATCTCACATGGTCCATACCTGTGATTTAATCTCTGTGGGGAACTCCTTGGAATGTTGGCCCTACACTCCTTCAGTAATTTTAGTATAAGGAAATTGCCTGGTAGCATTGAGAGATTAAATGATTTGGCCCTGATCACATGACTAGAATGCATCAGAGAAAGGACTGTTTGAACCCAAGCCTCTCTGACTCTAGAACTGATTCCATTTTTCTAGCTGCTAAGAATAGAGGGACTATAATAGCATCAGCTTTTCTCGAATATTAGAAAGAACTAAGAAAAACCAAGAGAATTGTATTTAAAACACATTTTACATTAAAGATCCTATTATTATCTAATATCAAAACAATAAGGGAAAATAAGAGAAGGGAAAATTAGAGAGTACTCTGGAAACTGAACATCAGAAGTCATTGTTAAACCAATAATTACAAAAAAGAAGGTACAACAATTTGTTCTAATGAAAAGATCTGGGTTCTATTGCTGGTATGCTACTAATTACCTGTGTAACCTTGAAAAAGTCAGGAAAAAATACACAGAAGAAAACAGAATAAAGTCCAGAAGGTTTCACAGAAAAATAGAAGAGATTTTAGAATAATATATTAAATTTATTATATATTCATAAAGAAAAAATACATACATAATAAAGATTCATAATTTCATGCTCAATCTCATTTTCTGTTTCACTGTATATATAGAAATGCTGGTTTTATTTAGTGTTTCTTACATTCATAATTTTTGTCTGGCAAGGGTTACTTCTATGACTGATCAGGTTAGTCCATTCCTCCCCTAAAGACATCCCTTTGAAGTGCCTTCTGTCTAATTGGGGGGGGAAAATCCATATAAACAAGTCAGTCTGTCTTAGGCTCAGTTCCAGGAACTCTGAGAAAATGTGTGGCTTGTAGTAATGGCCAAAACACAACATCCATAGCCCTGGAGAGAATTTTTTGACTTTGAGACATTGTGTACTCTTAGGTTAATTATTGAAGATTCACATCTATATGTTGTTCTATCTGGGCAGATCCTGGCAATCAAAAATTGTGTCCAAATTGGAAAGGAAAAACTGCCTTACAATTGGCCTTTGTTTAAATACATATATATATATATATATATATATATATATATATACATATATATAATGTAAGGACAGGGCAGCTAGTTGGTACAGTGAATAGAGTACCAGCCCTGGAGTCAGGAGGTCCTGAGTTCAAATATGACCTCTGACACTTAAACGAACCAGCCATGTGACCTTGGGCAAGTCACTTAACCCCAATTGCCCTGCCTTCCCCCCTTCAAAAAACAAAACCACAGCAACAACAAAAAAAAGAACATACCCACAGTGTACAAGGAGAAAAATCTATCTCCTTATCAGATTACTGCTATTGAGGAAGATCAATGGCCACCAACTCCTATCTATCCAACCCTTCTCTTACCTCCTTTTCTTAATCCCAAATTCCCCTATCAACCCTGGTGCTCCTGCATCTACTGACTCTACTATTACTATAAGTTCATACCCTAGTTCCACACTATTTCCAACCTCCACGTTTTACAGAACCTACCTTTGACTGGACAACCATAGCCCCCACCTGTCACCCTCTCGTCCTTTTCCCCCATCCGACTCTACTTCCTTCCCTAACCTGAGACTACTAACTCCATTCACTGCTCCTAGCCTTCACGAACTGACTTCTGGGAACACAGCAGTATTCTGATATTCAGGCTCCTCTTCATGAAATCCCAGTGCCTTTGGCAAATAAGGAAGTCACATCTCATTTCCAAAAAGTTCTATGTTCTACATCTGAGCTTCTTAATCAGCAGAATCACACTCCAAACCTCCATGATGACTAAGAAATGGTTCTTCACCACTTTTGTGCCATTTTAAATATATGCAATCCTTCCATTTCTGAAACAATCCTGACATTTTTAGTAAGTCTTTTAGATTCAAATGAAATTGTTAAGGCATATGACAATGCTGTTAGGTGGTTAAGAACAAATCCTAAATAGATTCAAGTAGGATAGACTCCTTCTAAGGTGGATATATTGGATCATGTACCATGCCTGGATCTGGAATTAGTGGGTCTGTGAGATATCAACAACAAAGGTGGTATTCAACAGCTTCAGTGATCCCACAACACTATTTTAGATGGGATTAAGGAAAGTGGGCACTGAGGAGTCAATTGGAGTAAAGTTAAGGACCTTTTTAAAGGAATGAATGAACACTCCTCTGATTGGTGAGCATCATGAAAGAACTGAAATAATGTAGGAATAGACAATCTGAGTGTTGAGAATGTTGTAAAGATGGTTGTTTCTTTGGTAAGTGGTGATACTATACCTGACAGCAGAAAATATTTCTATCAACATACCTTTGATTAGGAAATATAAAGTCCTACTGAAATACTGTCTTTTGAATTTTAGTTTTCAATGGTCTGGATTAAAAAACAAAGCAAAAAGTCCACCAAAAAGAGTTTTATGAATAAGATGCTAGATATATTAAGATGCTACTTCCCCCCTTTCCTGGTTTTAACTACTTGTCAAAGAAGACTTTCCAGGTCCCCTCCCTCTGAAGGGCATGACTGAAGCAAATTCAAGCACCACAGGGCTGTCATCTGGGACCCTCTAGTCTGGATATGTGTAGCTTTTGTAAAAGATCCAGCAACATGAGTGACTTGATTATACCACAATTAGACAACTGACTCTTCTTGAATCTAGTAATCCTGTTGTCCTACATTATTATCTATTGAAAGAAATTTTTTTCTTTTTGCCCAATGAGTAAAAGGACATGGCTTCTGGGATTTTGCATCAACATTTCCTACATACCCTCTGACTGGTTGAATATTACTTGGCTTAATTGTACCAGTGGCTAACTGAATTATCTGTGGCTTGCCTCAGATTGGAGGCAGCCTCCATTTTGCTAGTAGAGGAAGACCAAGACCTAGTCTGGGGAAACAAACTCATTACCAGAGTACCACATGTTGTTTCTGCCTTGTTATTGCAGAAAAATACTATTCAGAGACTCACGGTATGAATTTACTCTGATTCAGAGAAATACAAATCAAACATTCTAAGACCCTCAACACTACCACTAAACAGGGTAACGAAAAGGTAACAACCCTTTTGATGGAGATACCTCCAATCCACATAGTTGTGGGCAAGTATCACTTCAAAATGACCTTGATCACTCTCAAAGACCAGGGGCAGAACAAATGTGGGGACAATTTCATTTAGAAGAACCTTAACTACTTCAATAGTGATGGCCCTTCAGATTGGAAATGCTTCTGACCAGCTGCTAAATTGGTCTGCTAAAACCAAAATTTGCTTAAATCCTTTACATGTGGATGTATCAAGCAAAATCTATCCCAAGTTGTGAAAGTGGTGTGAAAACCCATGGGAAACCATCTGGGAACCCACTGAATCTCCCTTAGATTGTGCTGAGCCCAGGCAAGGCACAGTCCCATTATTCATTTAGCTTCTCAAAAGACCTCAGGAAGGATCGTCTCATTGAACAATCCTCATTTTGTCATTTATGTTGATAGTACCTCTGGGATTATTGATGACTTCTAGAACATTGACTAAATAGTTTCTCAGAATGTAGAAGCTTAACTTTAGCCACCCTCTGCCAGTGCCTAGGGCTTCAAACTATTTACTGTCACATGAAATTTAGCAGTTGACTCATCTGTCAATGCAGTTATCCCTTCTACATCACAACTTTCCTCGTCATGGTTTCAATATATCATGGGTTGGCGATAAGAAATCAAATGATAATTTTGGGGGAGTTTTGTGAAAGCTGCAGATGACATGCAAAGGCCAGCAGATTATAAAGAAAATGTTTAAAAACTCAGAAATGCATAAGATATATGTATATTATTGTATAATATCAACATATTTTACCTTTTAATTCCATAATATTTCAGATGTCTTCTCTGGTATGAAGGGAGGGACAAAAAATTTTATGCAGATTTTCCAGATTGCAGGAGTGCCATACCTCTAACCCCCCGCCCAACCCCCAATCTAGAAGGATTAAGTGTATTTATATGGATTGTAGGCTTTGGGAATATGTCATGCTACAGGTCAACTTTGAAAGTAGAGCAGGTTCTTTACCACTAGTGGGAAGAAAATTACCAAAAGTCCTCCAGTAGATCAACTTCTAGACACCTTACTACTCCCCAAGGTCATCTCCATAATGCATTGTTATATTCCAAAGGTGGGGTGGAGATATTGTCACCAAAGGAAATGCATTTGTTGATGTTGCTGCCCAGATGGAGGCCTTTCATCATTTGCTAACTGTTCCTCTACTTAGCTCAGTTGCATTCCTGACTGTACCTCTCACCTGTTTCCTTTATTCTGCAGGCTCTCCTTTGGAACTTGTACTTGACTTTTATATTTTCTTTTTTTTTTTTTGGAGGATGGCAGAAAAAGCCACCTGCTCCCCAAAGGTGTCTGACATGTGCTGGACAGACACAAGGGAACCCTATTGTTCCCTGCCACATTCTCCATGCTCTGTTACAACATGAACACATGCAGTTAGTTACCCATGAGTGCTTCTGCACTAGGAGCATAACATGGATGGTTCTTTCAGGAATCTAAGTGGAAAATGGAATTGTGCCTTGCTCAGCACAATCCAAGGGAGAAATCAATGAGTTCCCAGATGATTTTTCCATCAGTTTTCATACCTTTTTTCATAACTTCAGATAAATTTTGTCAATACAATCATATGCAAAGAGAGTTTGAGCATCTTTTGGTTTTGGTGGACCAACATAGCAGATAGCAAGAAGAATTTCTAACCTGCAGGGCCACCATGATGGAGATAGTCAAGGATATTCTTAACGAAATTGTTCCCACATTTGGTCCACCCCTAGTCATTGAGAGTGATCAAGGGGTTCATTTTATTGACAATGTTGTCTCAAAGTTCTCCCACTTAGTAGAAACTAAATGGAAATTATATATTCCCCATTATCTTCAATCATCTGGACAGGTAGAAAGAATGAATCAATCAGTTAAAACAAAATTAGCCCAAATCTGCAAGATACAGTTCAAAAATAGGTAAGTGCCTTACTCTTAGTACTATATGCACTAGAACTATTCTAAAAAGCAAAATGAGATATTCACCCTTTGAGATATTATTTGATAGACCCTTGATGCCCCTAACAACCCTCACTTCTGCACGAGTCATTTCTTAAAGGGGATA
Source organism: Petaurus breviceps papuanus (assembly GCF_028583685.1). NCBI lineage: Eukaryota > Metazoa > Chordata > Mammalia > Diprotodontia > Petauridae > Petaurus > Petaurus breviceps. The sequence goes on from NW_027187380.1 coordinate 32,105,213, forward strand.
AAGATCAAACTCAGGTTTTTCTATTATTGCAACCTCAGTTATCTTCCTTTCATAGTAGGAGACCTTAAGACAAGTTGTGTTTTGGGATATCTCAGTTCACTGAATCCAACCTGGTAATCTCATATTTATTAAAACTTGGCAGAGACATCCATTGGAATGGTACTCCTGATCATTCTGATAGTTATTAAGGTTAAGGATAAAGAGTCTTGGTTTCACCACACTCAAGTAAAAATGGAACCCTCACAATGCAAAAATATTGAGCCCTCCAGAAGTAGATAATGTCAGACTTCAAAGAAGGACTCCATGCATGACTTTTATATTTTCTTTTTTGTTTTGGAGGATGGCAGAAACTTATGAAACATGCCTAATTTGACTAGACTTTGTATCCCCATTGTATTGGTAGCTATACTAAAATATACAAAGATGTACTAGAGTGGTAATATGAAATTAATCATTTTCTTAATCAGACTTACTCTAAGATATATGGACCATGGCTTCCTTCTAAATCTAGAATAGGGACTATCATGTACTTCACTTATAAAACTCAAGCAAATTCCTTATGAATGAATCCCATTTTAAACAAATTAAATGCCATAATTGAACTCAATGCTACAACCAACCTGAGATCAAAGTTCAAATACAGAATGGGGGGAGGGAGAGGTAGTGAGGTAGAAGAGAAGGAAAACTCACTTGAGCTTGCCTCAATATTAATTAATTAATTGAGGTTAAACAATTGACATTGCAAAATTGAGTGGCCCTTGACTATTTGTTGACAAGTCAAGGGGTTGTATGCATATCAGTGGAAAGTGAATGTTGCACACATGTGTCTGACCAAATCCTTCATATTACTGATTCCCCAGAGTCACACTAGGAAGATAGGGAAGGGTCTGCACATTTGAGTTCTTTTGCCAGGAGTGGATTAGATCTAGGAAATTTTGAAAAACCTGTGTTATTTCATATCAATAATTGTTACTATATTGATTTTATTTTGCCATTATATTCAGTGCTTCCCAATATATGTATCTGCCTATTTCCTTCCCCCTCTCCCCCCGACAATCTGTATACCTGTCGGAAAAAAATTTTATAAAGCCATCTTCTATTCTTTTCTGGAAAGCAGGCTCTGCCATTGATACTAGGTTTGTTTATTTTTCATTCATCCTTCTTCTCCTCCCCATACCCCCACCTGGCAACCTCCTTCTCTTCCCTCATCTGTATCCTCTCCTTTCACCCCCAGGTCCCAATTCTGGAAGGAAGAGTCAGTCTCTTCTTTCTCTACCTTTCCTTTTGAAGGAGAGAGACAAACTGAAGCCTCAGGGGAGGGATTTTCTTCTTTATCTACTGCTGTATCTTCCTCTTTTTCTCCTTCCCATTCATTCCAGAAATCTCTCAAATTTCCCCTTACTTCTTTTCACTTTATTATATCTTTACATCTTATGGAATTAAAAAACAATTTTGTGTCACCTAATTCTACCCTCCCAACAGTTTAAGACTATTATATTAAATAATGATAATCATAATCATTTCTTTGTTCAGGTCAATCTCCTGAACTGTTCAGCTCTAAAGCTCTCAAACCCAAGGTCGTGGGCCCCTCCACTTTGCTCAGATCAATCTTCTCCACTGCTGAATTCTGACAAATCCCCATGTTGGTTAGCCCTTTGTTGCATGTTCTTTGTTTGAAATATGGTATGAGGCAGTGACTGCACATCAATGCTGTGCCATCTACCTTTGCATATTAAATCGAGACCACGTCTTCCTAGGAAAAGAAAATACACAGGGCATCTTTCTTGCCTAACTACAGCAGGCAGCTAAACAGCACCCCTCCCCCTCCAACTCCCTCCTGTATGTTTTCCCCCCTCCCTTGATGAAACCCCCCTTCTCACCCCACCCCCTCAGAATCACTCAACCAACCCAGGCATTTCAGACGGTGTCCTTTGTTCTTCGAAGTCCCTTTTTTTTTTGGTCTAAGATAACCTGCTTGAATAGCATTTGTTTCTATGCTAGCATCATTTTTCCTTTGTTTTTTTTTTTAAACTTTGCATGACTTACATGAATTTATTAGCATTTATTCTTGTTTAAAAAATATCGTTTATAGTAATCTTAACAATCATCAACAAATGCAAACATTTCAATAAACAAAGAACAAAAAAGGGGATTGTATAAGAATCTGTGAGATTGTTATATATCATTTATTTTCTAAGAAATATATATATGTATATAAAATTTTTAAAGGTAGTAACAAAATAAATTCCATCTGTTTGTGTCCCCTTCCACACGTCCTTTTGCTTTCTTCTTCACATTTAAAAATGTTTTATTAATGTTTCTTTTTTGCATATCCATCACTACCTACTAACCTACCGTGTCTCCCTCCCCCCTCCCCTTGGAATAGAAACCCTCCCTTTTAACAAATATGTATAATCAAGCAAAACAAATCAACACATTGACCATGTCTGAGAATGCATATCTAATTTTTCACTTCTAGCCCATCGCCCCTCTGCCAAGAGGTGGGACTTATGTTTCATCATCAGGCTTTTGAAGTCATTACTGTTTGCTGCTTTGATCAAAAACTTGATTAAATCAAAGGCACCCAGGATCTTCCCCCTTTCTTCTCTCCCCAGAGAAAGGTATGTGGATATTTGGGAAACTGACCCTTAAAGGAGGGCATGTAAATGGAAGACACTGTTTAGATTTTATTTCTTTGTAACTTGTGCCCTTTGTCTTCCGGTCCCCAATCTATGTTCCCTTGTCCCAGCCCCTCAGGTTCTCTGTTGTCTTACTTTCTTCCCCTTCCAGGAAATCTGTCAAAACTCCTTCTGCAAACTGAAGAGCAAAATGAGGATGTTTCAGAGGGGAAGGAGATCATATCACTTATGGCACAGATACCTTCCTTTACCCCTAACTCTCATACAGAGAGACTAAGGAATGCCAAAGCTCCTGTAGTCTTTGACTTTTTCCACATCTTCAAATAAGATCAATAATCTAGAAGGGGAGATTAACAGCAAATCTAGAGTCCTCCTTTCAAGAGTCACTCCTTTTCTAGTCCATTGAACGGATGCTCTTTAGTTGAAAAGAGGACAACTTTCCCAGTTAGAAGCACTCAGTATGCTTTATATTAGTTTATCAATATATAGAAGCTATTTGGCTCTTTTTAACTCCTCCCCAGAACTTGGGGAAAATTACTTAAAGGTTACCTTAAGTAATTTAAAGTAACCTTTAAGTAATTTTCACCAGGGTTTTTTTCAAAAGGAAGGAAAACACAATGAACAGTATAAATCAGATGAAGGGCAATTATTTCTTTCATGCAAAAGAAAAGGTAAAAATACAAAAGAGTCACAAACTTGCATTAATAAAAATTTTAAGCAGCAGTAGTGACTTATACCACTGTTACACTGTCTCAGGAGATTGAAACTTGAAACATCAAAATTGTAGGACTTGTAAATTGTGATTTTGTCTTCACTTCAGCTCTGTACTGTCACAATAAGTCCATCATGATCATATTTTCTGGAAATGGTAGGGCTCATCTTCTCCAAAAGCTGGTCGTACTAGCTGCAGGGTGCTCCTCCTGATATGCTCTGGAATTCACAAGATTGCCTTCAAAGCTGAAAACACCCATTTCACAAACAATGCTTGGTCTCCTTTACTCAAGAGAGAAACAAAACATAATAGGAATCTGGGGTTTTCATATCCAGTCACGTGCTTACCTAGGTAGGCCAGCATATTTCAACTGGGGTGAAAGCTGCCCCTCCATAAGTCTTCCACGGACAGTCTCAAAGAGCTTTAACATGTTTAAAAATAAGGATAGAAGGTGAACTAGAGGTTAGAATCACTCCCTTTAAGTTGCACTGAGTAAGTCAGACTGTTCAGTGACCAGTCCTCTTGATACAGAAGCCCCTTGCTGCTATCACTAGATCAAGAGACCAGTAAAGTTATTGCTTCATCACCCTCAGGTGCCTAAGTCCTTCAGTGATAAGCCATATCTCCCTACCTAGAACCAGTCTGAGCAGCTGAGCACATGCTCAGCTAGGGTGACCCCCATACGTCCACCTCTACATATGCTCCACAAGAGGTACTCCAATACAATCCCCAAAGGAAAACACACACACACACACACACACACACACACACACAGCCAAATAAGACCAGAAACTGAGGTGTGAGGTTCTCAAGTTAAGATACTTTAAATATCTTAAATATCCTTGTATGCCCTATTTTCTTAAAAATGAGACATAAAGTTCACTGCTTGTTTTACATCTGGGGATCATCCTGAAAGAATACTTGCCCCTTATTTCTAGTGATCTGGATAGCATTTTATATATAGTTGATGCTTAATTGACTTGCCACTTACACATAGTTGATGTTTAATAAATATTGGCCAATTGATCAGTTGCTTGATGTAATGGGTCTGAGGAAGAGGGTTGATGCTTAAGGTTTTCCACAAGTACTCAGACACACTAAGTCTATTCAGGCATCTTGTACTAAATGACAAAGCTAAGAAGGGAGGAGAGTCAGCTGCAGAATGTGGGAGTTCATTTCCATGTGATATATGAGGATATGAGGGAGGAGAAATCAAGCTGGCTCCCAGAGTGGCATTGATCAGTCTCTCTTATTTTCTCACATATACCAAATCAATCAAGCCCCCTTTTACTCTCTTTCCCAGGCTGAATAATTCCAGCATCTCTACAATTCTCATTGGGAACATGCTGCTGTGCACCAGTCTGATTGTCTAATTACCATTCAATGACCCTTATTCTCTCTCTCTCTCTCTCTCTGTCCTATCTCTGTCTCTTTTTCTCTGTCTCTGTCTCTCCCTCCCTCCCTACTCTCTCTGTCTCTTTCTCACTGTGTCCTTCTGTCTCTGTCTCTCTGTTTCTATCTCTCAGTTTCTCTCTCTCTCTGTCTCTGTCTCACTCTCTGTCTCTCTCCTTTTCTCATCCTCCTTCTCCCTCTCTTTCTATCTTCAGGCTTCTCTCTTTCT
>NW_027187380.1:32110194-32135783 GCF_028583685.1 Petaurus breviceps papuanus
TCATCCTCCTTCTCCCTCTCTTTCTATCTTCAGGCTTCTCTCTTTCTAAACACTTTCTCCTCCAACATCATTTGTTATTTCAATTTTGTTTCTTCATTTCCCCTAATCTTGAAAATTTTCAGAAAAAAAAAAACAAGAAAATGAGGAAAGTTATCAGTCTCAAAGTGAGCCCTAACAGGAAAAGGGAACAGACATGATTCTTTTTGTTTCTCTCTGAGATATGAGGGAGAAGAGGATTAATAAGGACATTTCCTCCTGAGCTCCAAAAAGGCAATTTTTTTCTCTGTGTTGATGTGGTTGTCTTTCTTCCCTCTCTTCCCTTTGCCTCCACCCAACCTCCCTGAATCAATCCCTACTAACACTGTCCCCACTCAGGACCACATTGCCTCTGTAGACATATAAAGGTATTACTCTTTACTTATACAAATTACCGATTGCACAGGCAAACACTCACTGCCCCTTCCCCCTCCCCTTAAATCTGTAACCACATACTCATGCCATACATGTTCCATTCATCAGTTTCTGGACTTGTTATTGCTTGATAGACTGTGTTCTCTTCTTTGTTCCTAGTCCTAAAATACAGAATTTCATTCCTCTGATGGTCTATTAGTTATTATCCTGGGTAGCTTCAGTTTTTTTTTATTATGAACTTAACAAACATGAATATTTTAATAGACAAAATAACAAAACATAATATGAAAGTGTGAACTTCTATCATGAATAGTTTATTATGTACATTAAATTTAATGGTGGTAACAAAAGGGCTTCACTTGTCTGTGTTCCTTGTGAGCTCCTTCTGCTCTCTTTTAAGTATTTTTGTTCCATTTGTTCCATTACCACTCTTCCTCTACCCCCACATCAGTGTTTCAAATTTTTTTGCTAAAGATTATAAAAATTGTTACTCTATCTTTAAGAAAAAAAGGAAGCTAACTGACTTTTGGTGATCTGTAAAGATCCTCTTCCTTTTGTATCAGGGGACTGGCCAACGAGAGTCCAGCCCTTGTGAGCATGTGCATCATGCTCGACTTGATGCAATTCCCCATGTGGACTTCAGATCAGGTATTCTGTGGCTGTCTCCAGTCTGCTTACCACATGGTAAAGAAGGTCTTTCAATTGCCTTCTGTGGTAGAACTGAGCCCCAAGAGGTCCACTATGATTTGTCCTTCCCACTCAAATATATCCTGGCAGGAAATAAAAACAAGATTGAACTGTTAGGAACTTTTGTATGTATGTTCAGTTTTATTTCCAAACCCAATCAAACATCCTTTCCTTATCACATAGTAAACAGAATGGAGACAGTCAGAGAATACCCGCACATATCCCATAGTCTGCATGGAGGATTGCATCATAGGCTTCTCAAGCTCATAAGGACTGAGCTTTCATTCGCCAGTCCTTCATTACACTCTTTAGATAGATAGATAGATAGATAGATAGATAGATAGATAGATAGATAGAGATTGAGTAAGATATGCATAAAGAGGACAAAGAGGGGGCAGTTAGGTGGTGCAGCAAATAGAGCATCAGGCCTCATAGTCAGGAGGACCTGAGTTCAAATCTGCCCTCAGACACTTGACACATTAGCTGTGTGACCTTGGGCAAGTCACTTAAACCCAACTGCCTTGCCTTCCCCCTCCAAAAAAAAAAAGAGAGAGAACAAACAATACTGCTTTCTTTATGAAGCTATTGTAACTTTTATCTTATAAGGGGGATCCTTATGAAGAAGCTTTGTTATTCTGAATAAACTAAACAGTGGGACTATTTTCTCAGAAGTGAAGAGAAGTCATCTATAGTTACAATGAGGGGTTCAGGTACCTCTACTCTGTCTCATAGCTAAATTGTTACACATAATTCTTTACATTTTTATTGACTTCATTGTTATAAATTGCATATCCATTAATGTTAGCATGTACCTAGTTCTAGGCAATTAAGAGGGTTATAAAATATATAGAGGGGTATACATAATTAATATTAGTAAAAGGGTTCTTTAAAATTTAGTAAATAAATAGGATGGGGCTCTGAATTTTTGTAACTGATTGGTAGGCATGTTGAAGTCTTCTTAATATAAACATATAATAGTAAGATAGAAACTGCTCTCAGGAAAGTCATGACTTTGGAATTTCAAGGCTTTGGTGTTCTTTCTTTTTCTGAATAGTCCTCACAATGTTCCAAGTAGAATATGGCCAATAGGTATTTCATATATGCAAAGTGCCTGCTTGTGTGACTGACAATTTCTTTTCTGTTTTGTTATTTTATTTGATGCTTATTAATATCATGTAACCATTCATTATTTTTACTGTAGTGACTGTTTAAGAAATAGTTTAGCATCATGGGCTGTTAAGAGTCAGTTTTGTATGGTTATTTTAAAGATGGACATCAACTGATTTAATATGTATTGTAAAGTTTTAGGACTAGAAATTCACAGGAGTCTCCTAATTTTAGAAAGGATTCCAAAGAATAAAAATAAGTACATTATAAAAATAAAGAAAAGAGGAAAGGAAAAAATTAGGAAGTTTCAAGGTAATTCATAATAAAGTTAGACCTGGGGAGTCTATTCTGAATTATCTAATGAACTGGATCATTCAAAAATACCACACATTTGAAGAGTAAGGAAAGTACCTGGGAATTAATTTATATACCACTGCTGAAGAGGAAATATTAGTTTCAAACAAACAAACAAAAAACCTTAGAGGCTTAAATGATAAAAGCAAGGAGGTATATACATATACATCTTTTTTTAGTTTCACTTTTATTTGCACTCTAATGTCATATTTATTCCCATGCCATAAGCTTTTGTTTCTTCTGTTTTGTTTTGTTTCTTCTGGGATATCTTTTTCTTTTAAGCAACCTCCTCTTCTGGTTTAGGAACAATTTGCTCCTTTTCAGTAAGTATCATCTCATTATGGCAAGGAGAATGTATGGGTTGATTCAACCATAAGTTCTGGAAATACACTGTTGCATTTTGGGAGCCTTGTTAACTCGTATACGCTCAATGACAAAAGAATCCACATCCAAACCCTTCAGTTCTGCATTACTCTCTGCATCTTTAAGCATATGCAGCAAGAATTCAGCACTCTTTTTGGGCCAATGACCCTGTGTCCAACCCCAATACTTAGCCTGGACATACTTGCCAACTCCACCATTATATCAATAGAAGAGTACACATTGTTTCTTCAACGTGATATCTTTCAAATACTTGGTAACTTTTCAGTTATGCATGCCCTTGATAGCTTGTGCTGTTTCACAGGTGTTTTTGAAGTGGACCCAGAGATTTGAACCCCTTGACTTGCATGATTTTGTGGGGTTCTCTGGATCAAGAGAGTACCTCAACATTTTAAATGGTGGCCTAGGATGGCTTAAGGGAGGAGAGAGTGAAAACATATTTAAGGCAGAAAAGTTGTAAAACCAAGCATGAGCAGTTTTCCAAAGGACTGCTGCTGTGAATAGCTTTAAGGTTATGATCACATAGTATAGTGAACTCTCTATTTATTCAGCAGTAAACTAGAGGAAAACATTCACAGAAACCAAAGTACAGCATTCACAATGATATAATATAACAACTTATCACTAAAGTGGCCACATAGTTTTAAACAAAAGATATCATTCAGCAAGTCTTTAACTCAATCATCCTTAAGGAGCAATCCTCCTTAAGGGATACAAAGTACAAAGGTGTCCCACCCTAGGTGACACTGCCTTAATCTCATCAGTCAGAAAGTCTTTCTTATTGATTGGAGACTAGCTTCCAATCATCCTTAACTCAATCATCCTACTAAATTTTAAAGAACCCTTTTACTAATATTAATTATGTATACCCCTCTATATATTTTATAACCCTCTTAATTGCCTAGAACTAGGTACATACTAACATTAATGGATATGCAATTTATAACAATGAAGTCAATAAAAATGTAAAGAATTATGTGTAACAATTTAGCTATGAGACAGAGTAGAGGTACCTGAACCCCTCATTGTAACTATAGATGACTTCTCTTCACTTCTGAGAAAATAGTCCCACTGTTTAGTTTATTCAGAATAACAAAGCTTCTTCATAAGGATCCCCCTTATAAGATAAAAGTTACAATAGCTTCATAAAGAAAGCAGTATTGTTTTTTTCTCTTTCTCTTTTTTTTTTGGAGGGGGGAAGGCAAGGCAGTTGGGGTTAAGTACACCTGCAGAGCTAAGTAGAAGAAACCCTCTATTCACATATGTGGCATACATACAAAGATTTGAATTGGTGTATAGCCCTAGCTACACTGATAATATAGTTCAGTACAAAGGTGTACTGCCATCAGAATCCCTGTAATGGGAGGGCACCTTATTAGTGAAGAGGATAAGACAGTGTGAGCAGGCAGATGGTGAGATGGCTTGGGTGGATGGCTGGATGACTGGGTGGGATGCAAAGATGAAACATGACCAAATAAGAGCTTAACTCAGTGGCCAATCAAATGTAGTAGGCAATGAGATGGGAACTCCAAGGATGAATGGATTAATTTCCACAGAGAAAGGGGACATGAATACTGGAGGAACAAAATTGTCAAGGTAAAGGTCTGGTATGGCAGATAATGGTTCAGATGAGGAGCAAGGCAGTGGCAGGCAGGTGGCAAGAAGGCTGGAACCCTAGATAGAGTGAGAATGGAAAACATGCCATGGTATTTAGAATGTTAGGAGGTATAGTGGGTTAAGATGACTAATAGACAACCATGTTATCAATCTACTGGGTTGAGGCATATAGTAAAAGGTCCAAACATGAATGGATTAATTTCCCCAGAGAATGGAAACATAAACTATGAAGGTTCAAGTCACGTGTAGAGGTACTGTTCTAGGTGAAAAGAAATAGAACCAAAGTGGAAGGGAAGTGATGAGATGGTCTAGGTGGACAGCTGTATGGGGTCTGAAATTGAATCAGCTTGGTGTCTAGGAACAGTCAATAGTTATAAGTGGACAAATTTCTATTAATACAATCACCAATTAATTGGGTTGGGCCCTATGTTGGGAATTTGGAAGATTGGAAGATGCATATGGGATTTAGGGGAATAATTTTATAGGTTCTATATGCAGCAGTCTAGGTCCAGTATAGAGAATCCTGGTCCACATGAGGATTTCAAAGTAGCAGAGGCAGGCAGATGGTAAAAGGGTCTGGGAGCATGGATAGATGGGATATGAAGATAGAAGACAATAGGAAGTTGGAGCTAGAATGGAAGGATGATTCATAGCAGCTTCTTGGAGAGTCAAAGTGATGGCAGATCAGAATTTATATGCCCAGAGGGAAAAAAACATTATTTCATGGGACATTTTGTCATTATATATTGTAGTATTCACAGTAAATATTTGCAAAAAAGATTCTTATGAAAATAATTGCTCAGTGTCCAGCACTTAAGCATGATTGGAGATGTGAATAAAAAATGACCAGGCCATGTGGGTAGTTCAAGAAAGAATGATGAACTCCATTTATTGATTCTTGGTATAAGATTTTTATAGAGAAAAAGAGACAAAGGAAGACTCAAATATTCTTATCATCATCTTAGTCTGTCATATCCTGGAAGTAGTATGGCAGTAAGGCTTTTGTTCTCTAGGAGCCAGAAAGTCTTAGGAAAAGCCAGTTAACTCCTTTCATGTGCAATCACATTACAAAGGATGCTCTTGAGAGCTGGCTTCAAGGTCTGAGCCAAAGCCATGATCATCAAGGGCATTTGCATAGGAGCCAAATAACTAAAGTCTTGGGGAAGAGCCTATTGGTCAAACAACATCCTTATAAATGTAACCCATAACAAAGAACCCAGAAGCTAACTTAACCAAAAAATCACATCTCAAAGAGCTCTTGTTTTAAAGTCCACTATTATTAGGGTAATTATCTGAGTCCTGGATGAGGCTTCTTTGGCTCCCCACAGACTAAAAGTTTTTTAATTGATGTTTGTGTATTTTGTTCTGTTTGTCGCTTTAACTTTTCTTGACCAATGTTAAACTTTTGACCTTTGCTGATTGAGAGAATCTAAATTTTCATGTGTTTATTTTTTGAACTCCTTTTCATATTTTAGTTCTCTTTCATTAGGTAATGAGGTGTTCAAATTTTCTGCTCATGTACTAGCTAAATATTGAAGTATTTTTCTAATGCTGTTCTGCAGATTTATAGTTATTCAATAGCTCTCAAGTCACTTCTGTAGTGGCAGTGTTTGATATCTGTTCTTCGTGATATCCCTTGGTATCTCTAGACCTTCCCTCCTCTGGTTCTTACCATATGTTACTGGGTATAGAACCTGAAATATTTTTATTCTTTCTGTCAAATACTTTGATTATAGCTTTCAGGTAGTCCAATAATTTTTAAGTTATCTCTCCTGTGGTTTTTCCAATGAGATACTTCACATTGCCTTCTATTTTTTCATTTGTTTGGATCTGTTTAATAGTATCTTGACTTCTCACAAAGTCATTAGCTTCCATTTGCTCCAATCTAGTTCTGAAGGAATTGTTCTCTTCAGTGAGCTTTTGGCTGTCAAATACTTTGGGAGAATAAATTCATTTGTGTTTGTTATACAGATACCAGTTTTGTTGAATTTTACAATGTTTTGGTTTGGTTGGTCTTGTCTGGGTTGGTCTTGTAGTTGTATTTTTGCCATCAAATCTTTTAAAAAAATAAATTTTCAAAATTACAGCCCAAGTATGCCTATCTCCTTTATAGAATAATGAGGTATTAGCTCTGGTTTTGTTATCCATTTTGTTACTAGATACAGTTTTTGGAGTTTTCACCAAGTGAAGTCTTTTTTTTAATAACCCCAAGGTCTTCAACTTTTCTCTCTTCAAACTTAAATAGCTATTTGATTTAATTTCTCATTTTATTAATGTAGGCTTAGGGATGAATTTATTTTTTACCATTGCTCTATACTGGTCAGTAATACATTTTCAGTGTGATCTGGGCTGAGGAAAAAGCATTATAAAACACTTGTGTATAACTGGTGAAATCTGTTTCACATTTTGTAATGATATAATGCTGCTTCTTAATGAAAGTATTCATATCTTAAATTCATTTCACATGCACACATGGTTTGCCGATTTTAGTGGTCAGCACTATTTCCACCAAAACATTTCCATCAAGTGAAATATTGAGTTCTGATTAGTTCTGGTGCATCTTGCTTTCTTATCATACTAGAACATGAAGGAATGACATTTGCTTTGTATTCTCTTTGTCAAGCTGATCATCATAGCTGATTTGAGTAGGACTAGATCCAATTCTATGCTGTTCTTCATATTTCATAGATTCACAGGAGCAATTTCATCACGCTGGCTTCAGTGGAGTAGTGGATAGGACATTAAAGTTAGAATCAGGAAGATATGAATTCAAATTTAGTAAAGAGATCTCTAAAGTTTCTTTCAGCCCTAAATCTATGATCTTATTGTAACACAAATGAAAATGTTTAGAGTGGTCTTTGATGTGGTCTCCCACAATGTCACCCTCTCTGGATTGGCTCATTCACTCCAGACTGCAAGTCTAGGTTCTCAGAGATAGGTAACCACCATGTAGTTACATTCAAATTTTCCCAGAGTCCAAGGGGGTAACCTTAGTTGTTGTTGGTTTGGTTTGGTTTTTCCGCTGAAAATGTTTATAATAAATCAAATTTGATTTGAAATATACAAAGAACAAAAATATAAATGCTATCATGAAAATCATGAATTTTAAAAATAAAGAATTATTTTGTGAATTATATAATTATGAGAATGGTTCCCCCCCCCCAGAATGTTGAAACCTTTGCATAACAAAAACTGTTTTGGTAACAGGTTAAAATATGTAATCTCACAATTTAACAAGCAATTACTTAGATCTGACAAGTACTTTTGTCATGATAAAGGAAACATTGATGGAATTTTAAAAATCTGATAACAATTTAAGTATATTTACTTATCAGAGGCATTACATTGCATTCACGAATACTGCTTTCAGTTTCCTCCCCTCTCATCTTCCAGGAATCACTACCAAGTCACTTACCTTCTTTCATCTCCTCCTAAAGGATCTTTGACTAATAGCATCATCTATTACCTACTATGTAATAAAAGGTTCCAGGGTAGGAACTCAGAAGATCTGGGTGCTAACCTCAGACTTATCATTAAGTAATTATATAGATGACAATTTAACCTCTGAGAGTCATGACATAGTAAAAGAACAATGCACTTCTGAAAATCTTTACCTCTCTTAAGCTCTAGGTAGTGTTGGACAGCAATAACTGTGTTCTTTTTTTCCATCAGGAATTGGAAGTTAAATACTCCTCCTCACACTGATGTTTTCAAACAGCTTTAGGCCAAGTGTTACAGTCACCTCAGTAGTAGAGCCTTGAGGAGCCATGAATTGGGAAAACTAACCCAATGGGACTTTGTACTTAAACTGGGAGGACTAATGTAAATAGGAGCTAAACTACAGACCTAATCTTCCACTCACTCCCTAGAGTCCTACTAGTGTGTTGGGGAAAATGTATGTTTGTTCTTGCTATCTCTTTAAAGTAAATATCCTGGGGCAGCTAGGTGGCACAGTGAATAGAGCAACAGCCCTGGAGTTAGGTGGATCTGAGTTCAAATCCAGCCTCAGACACTTAACACAAAAACTAGCCATGTGACCTTGGGCGAGTCACTTAACCCCAATTGCCCTCCAAAAAGCAATAAATAAATAAGTAAATTAAAATAAAGTAAATATCCCTTTGTAAAAGATAATATGATGTTAAATGATTAAATTAAATTGGGGTGCTAGTCACTAAGCCCCTAAAATGGGAATATAATCAGTGGAGTTTCCCAGCTGATGTAAGAGAAGAGAGACTCCTCAAACTCTTTAAGGAACTGGAGAATCCTGAGAGGAAATAAAATGTAACAGGCCTGTTCTTGAGAGAAGGGGCCATAATGAATCATGTTACTCCAGATTTTAAAATAAAACAAAGGATTTTGTTTTTTCTCCTAGAGTCAATAGGGAGCCACTGGAGTTGATTGAGGAGAGGAATGACAAGGCCAGATTTGCACTGAAAGAAAATTATTTTGGCAGCAAGAGAGATTTAAGGCAGGGACACTAATTAAGTAAGAGACTCTTGCAATAATTTAGGCAAAAAGTGCTAAAGTTGTAACTAAGGTTACAACTGTGGGAGACAAGGAGCCAGATGTGAGGGATATTATGAAGGTAGAAAGAGCAATATTTGGTCAGCACAGAGGCCTGGAAGATGATGAGAGTCAACGCAGAGGCTAGGACACCAGGGCACACAGAGACTTGGATGCAGCCTGTTCAACATGGCAGCAAGTTGACCCACCAACCACAAGGGTTATTGCCAGGCCAATCATTGCAGGGCTGGAACTGGATGGAACTGGGTAAGAGTCAAATGCAGGGCCCCCGGCAGTGGCAGAAGCTACTCTTATTTAAAAAGCCCCGATCTGGACTTCCAGGGACCAGGATGTCAGAGTTAACCCTGGCCACTCCAATTCCCCCCTCTGACCCTGAAAACACAGTAATCATTGCCCCAAAGCAAAACTTTAAACAGTAAAGGCTTGGGAACCCTAGAGGAAGGGCCTGGCTGGGGCACTGACTCAAAATGGGTAAAAAGCAGACTGCAAAGACAAAGATACTGGATTCCTACTATTGTGAGAAGGAGGAACCAAATTCAGAGGGAGACAGTGTTGACACCACATCCACAGCTGAAGCCTCCATTCTTATATGAGTTCAAAAAGAACTTTGAAAACCAAATTAGAGAGATAGAAGATAAAATGAATAATTCTTTTAAAATCAAAATTACAAAATTAGAAAAAGATTACAATGAAGAAAACACCTTCTTAAAAAGAAAAATGTGTGACATAGAAAAGGATATTGAAAAACTAACCAAGGAAAATAATTTACTAAAAACTAGAATCAACCAGGGGCAGCCAGGTAGCACAGAGAGTAAGAGCACCAGCCCCAGTGTTGGGATGACCTGGGGATCGAATCTGGGCTCAGATACTTAACACCACACCCAGAAATAACTGGCCGTGTAACCTTGAGCAAGTTACTTAACCCCAATTGCTTAAAAAAAAAAGAGAGAAAGAAAGAAAAGAAAAAAACTAGAATCAACTAAATTGAAGTAAATAACTCTATGAGGAAGCAAGAATCAGTCAAACAAAACATCAAGAATGAAAAATTCAAAAAAGAGGTAAAATATCTCAGTGGAAAAATAACTGACCTAGAAAACAGATCCAGGAGAGATAATCTGAGAATCATAGGCCTACCAGAAAAATCATGATGAAAAAATGAGCCTGGATAACATCTTCCAAGAGCTCATCAAGGAAAACTACCCTGAGATACTAGAACCAGAGGGTAAAATAGAAATCAAGAGAATCTACCGGTCACCTCCTGAAAGAGATCCCAAATTGAAAAGTCCAAGAAATGTTGTGGCCAAACTCCAGAAGTATCAGGTAAAGGATAAAATACTACAAGCAGCCAGAAGGAAACAATTCAAATATTGAGGAACCACAGTGAGGATCGCACAGGATCTGGAAGCGTCTATACTGAAAGACTGGAGGAACTGGAATATGATTTTTCACAAGGCAAAAGAGCTTGGGTTACAACCAAGGATCACCTATCCAGCAAAACTGAACATATTCTTCCAGGCAAGGAGATGGTCATTCAACAATATAATGAATTTCCAGATCTTCCTGATGAAAAAGTCAGAGGTCAATGGAAATTCAACCTGCAATTATGAGATGCAAGAGAGACATAGAAAGGTAAACAAGGAAAACACACACACACACACACACACACACACACACATACACACCCTGTTATTTAATAAGAGGAAACTGTAGACAAATAGAGGGTGTGGGTATAAATTACACAAAATGATGATTAAAAAACTACCTTATTAAAGGCTGCAAAGGGACTGAAATGGAAGAAGAGGGAAGAATGAAGCAGAAATGAGTAAATTATGACAAAGAGGCATAAAAACAGTATAGTAGAGGGAAAGAAGGGAGATGAGCATTATATGAGCATTTCCTCCATTGGTTCTGGTGCAAGGAGGGAATAACACAACCAGTTAAGTATAGGACTCTATCAAGAAGAGACACAAAATGAATCATAATTAAGGGAAAGAGGGGAGGGAGAGGAGCATTGCATGAGATCTGTTCTTGTCAATCTTGGTTCAAGGAAGAAATAACATACTACATTTAGTATAAAAATCTATCATATCCTACAGGCAGTAGGAGGGGGGAAGGGCTATGAAAGGGGGGTTGGTGAGAAGGGAGGAAAGAAGTAAGAGAGAAGGGGAGGAAAAAGGAAGGGGGGCTGATAAGGGGATACTGAGGGAGGCAGCATTCAAAAGGAAAACTCTTAAGGAGGGGAAGGGAGAAGGGGAGAAAAATAAAAGCATAAACACGGGAGGGAATAGGATGGAGGGAAAGAGACAGATAGTAATCATAACTGTAAATGTGAATGGGATGAACTCTCCCATAAAACAGAGGTGGATAGCAGAATGGATCAAAAACCAAAATCCTACAATATGCTGTTTTTAAGAAACACATCTGAAACAGGGGGATACACACAGGGTAAAGGTAAAAGACTGGAGCAAAATATATCATGCCTCACCTAAAGTAAAAAAAAAAAGTAGTGGTAACAATTCTTATCTCAGACAAAGCAAAAGCAAAAATAGTGGGGCGGCTAGGTGGCGCAGTGAGTAAAGCGCTGGCCCCGGAGTCAGGAGGACCCAAGTTCAGTTCCGGCCTCAGACATTTAACACCCACACAAAATAAAACTAGCCATGTAACCTTGGGCAAGTTACTTAACCCCAATTGCCCTCCAAAAGGCAAAAAAAAAAAGCAAAAATAGATCTAATTAAAAGGGATAAGGAAGGAAACTATATCCTACTAAAAGGCACCACTGAAAATGAAGCAATATTATTACTAAACATTTATGCACCAAGCGGTACAGCATCTAGATTCCTAAAGGAGAAGTTAAGGGAGTTAGAGGAAGAAATAGATAACAAAACAATACTAGTGGGGGACTTCAATCTCCCCCTCTCTGAGATTGATAGAGCTAACCTCAAAATAAACAAGAAAGAAGTTAAGGAGATAAATAGAATCTTAGAGAAGATAGATATGGTAGACCTCTGGAGAAAATTGAATGGGGATAAAAAGGAATATACCTTCTACTCAGTGGTATATGGCACATATACAAAAATTGACAATGTACTAGGGCATAAAAACCTCACAATTCAAAGCATAAAGGCAGAAATATTAAATGCATCCTTCTTATATCATGATGCAATAAAAATTATATGTAATAAAGGGCCATGGAAGGATAGACTAAAAACTAATTGGAAACTAAACAATTTAATCCTAAAGAATGAGTGGGTCTGGGGCGGTCAGGTAGCACAGCAAGTAAGAGCACCGGCTCCAGTGTTGGGATGACCTGGAGATCGAATCCCGGGCTCAGACACTTAGCACCCACCCAGAAACACCTGGCCGTGTAACCTTGAGCAAGTTACTTAACCCCAATTGCTTAGCGGAGGCCAGGTGGCTCAGCAAGTAAGAACACCGGCACCAGTGTAGGGATGACCTGGAGATCGAATCCTGGGCTCAGACACTCAGCACCACACCCAGAAATAACTGGCAGTGTAACCTTGAGCAAGTTACTTAACCCCAATTGCTTTAAAAAAAAAAAAAGAATGAGTGGGTCAAACAAGAAATTATAGAAACAATGAGTAACTTCATTCAAGAGAATGACAATAATGAGACAACATACCAAAACTTGTGGGATGCAGCAAAAGGAGTTCTTAGAGGAAGTTTTATATCCCTGAATGCATACATAAATAAAATAAAGAAAATGGAGGTCAATAAATTGGGCATGTAACTGAAAAAAGCTAGAAAAAGAAATAACTTAAAATCCCCAATTAAATACTAAATCAGAAATAATGAAAACCAAAGGAGAGATTAATAAAATTGAATTTAAGAAAACTATTGAATTAATAAATAAAACTAAAAGCTAGTATTATGAAAAAAACAATAAAATTGATAGACCTTTAGGCAATATGATTTTTAAAAAGAAAGAAAAAAACCAAATTATGAGTATGAAAAATGCATAGGGTGAATCTACCTCCAATGAAGAGGAAATTAAAACAATAATTAGGAATTATTATGCCCAATTGTATGCACATAAATTTGACAATCTTAGTGAAATGGATGAACATTTATGAAAATATAAGCTGCCCAGACTAACTGAAGAAGAATTAAACTACTTAAATAACCCCATCTCAGAAAAAGAAATTGAACAAGCCATCAAGGAACTCCCTAAGAAAAAATCTCCAGGGCCAGATGGTTTTACTATTGAATTCTACAAAACATTTAAAGAACAATTGACTCCAGTACTTTACCAACTATTTGGGAAATTTTGGGATGAAGGAGTCATACCAAATTCTTTTTATGATGCAAATATGGTACTGACACCTAAATCAGGAAGAGACAAAACAGAGAAAGAAAATTACAGATCAATTTCCCTTATGAATATAGATGCAAAAATTCTAAATAAAATATTAGCAAAAAGACTACAGCAGGAATCCCTCAGTCTTCACTCCAAGACACTGATTTCCCACCAGTAAAAATCTCCAGATCCTGGAAAACTCAGGATGGAGTTGATCCAAGACCACTCCCGCCCCACTCTGGTATACGTGAAGGGTATTCCACTCATCAAGTACTTTGCTGAAGCTCTTGAGGAGATGAAGGATTTGCAGGTCTGGCCTGATGATGTTCTCATCAGCACCTACCCCAAGTCTGGAAGAACTTGGGTAAGTGAGATCCTAGGCAGGATCTACCATTGGGGTGACCAGGAGAAATGCCAGCAGGCCCCAATCTTTCACCGAGTGCCATTTCTTGAATTCAAGGTCCCAGGATCCCCCTCAGGCATGGAGGTTCTAAAGGAAACACCTGCACCTAGACTACCCAAGACCCACCTGCCTCTGTCACTGCTCCCTCAGGTTTTGCTGGATCGGAAAATCAAGATCATCTACATGGCAAGAAATGCCAAGGATGTAGCAGTCTCCTATTTCAATTTCTATAAGATGGCAAAGGTACACCCTGATCCTGGGACCTGGGAAGACTTCCTGTAGACTTTTATGACTGAGAAAGTATCTTATGGCTCCTGGTACCAGCACGTAAAATAGTGGTGGGAGTTGAGGAAGCGGTACCCACTTCTCTACCTCTTCTATGAAGACATGAAGAAGGATCCCAAGAGAGAAATTCAGAAGATCACAGAATTTGTGGGACAGCCACTGCCAGAGGATATCCTAGATCAAATTGTCCAACAGACATCTTTCAAGAAGATGAAGGAGAACCCCATGACCAACTACAGCACCATCCCTGATGAAATCATGGACCACACCATCTCTCCCTTCATGAGGAAGGGTACTACTGGAGACTGGAAGAACACCTTCACTGTAGCCCAGAATGAGAAGCTTGATGCTGATTATGAAAAGAAGATGGCTGGCTCAGACCTTCACTTTTATACTGATCTCTGAATGGCAACAGGAAGAAAGGGTCATTGACCCATACTTCTGCACTGGCCCCCAATTTTTCTAGTCTTCTAATAATCTTTTTAAGCAGGTAAAATTAGCTCTCCTACAATTCTAGTAGGAAAAAATCTAACTCACTCTTAGTGTTAAAAAGAGTTTATTCTGCATACCTATTGTAAACATTGTCTCAGTCTAAAAATATAAAATTATTTACACCCTAAAAAAAAAAAAGACTACAGCAACTCATCACAAGAATAGTGCACTCTTATCAGGTAAGATTTATTCCGGGAAAGCAAGGGTGGTTCAATATCAGGAAAACTTTCAGTATAATTGAGCACATCAACAACAAAACTAACAGAAACCATATAATTATCTCAATAGACACAGAAAAGGCTTTTGACCCACTCCTATTAAAAACACTAGAAAGTATAGGAATCAATGGAGTCTTCCTTAAAATAATAAGTACCATCTACCTAAAACCATCATCAAGTATTATATGTAATGGGGATAAACTAGAAGCATTTCTGATAAGATCAGGGGCAAAACAAGGATGTCTACTATCACCCCTAATTCAATTTGGTACTAGAAATGTTAGCAGTAGCAATTAGAGAAGAAAAAGAAATTGAAGGACTCAAATTAGGCAAAGAAGAGACTAAGCTATCACTCTTTGCAGATGATATGATGATATACTTAGAAAATCCTAGAGAATCAAGTAAAAAACTACATGAGATAATGAACAAATTTGCCAAAGTTGCAGGATATAAAATAAACCCACCTAAGTTCTTGTAGCAGAAAGAACCCCAGCATCCTCAGGGTGGTTGCCAACACAGGTTCTTAGATCTGCTTTTCTAAAGGAAAGCAACTCAAAATGGGTTAACAAGCTTACTTTAATCAATCAAACATATATCATTTACCTAGTTCAGGGGAAAAAGGTCAGCACCCTGAACTTCAGAGTATACAGAGAGAAGTTACAAGACAGAGAAACAGATCAAGAAGACATCCATACCAAATCACAGTTACCAGAGAGGGAAGCATCAACATCTGGGTTTTTCAAAGCCAGGGAGCTCTCAATGGCTGCCCAGAGTCTCATCTGGCCAAATCACATAACACTTCTCAAAGTGAGCCCCAAAGCAAAGCCTCCCATAAGGGCTTATATAGCCTTCTCCTGGCTCAGATAATGTAACAACCTTCTTGACCCACTGCCCAATCACAAAGTATCTTCTGAGAAATAAGTCTCCCACCACAGGGTCCAGGTGCATTTAAGCCTAGGGGCAGGGAAGTGTAGCAGCAAGCACCCCAAGCGCGTCCTCAGGGTTTGCAGCTACCACAGGTTCTTGGATCTGCTTTGTTAAAGGAAAGCAACTCAAAATGGGTTAACAAGCTTACTTTAATCAGTCAGACATATATCGTTTACCTTGTTCAGGAGAAAAGGTCAGCACCCTGAACCTCAAAGTATACAGGCATAATTATCAAGACAGAAACATCAAGTAGACAGATTTCCAAACTGTCCAACCATTACATCCATACCCAGTCAACATCTGGGTTTCCACATTCTGGGTTTTTCAAAGCCGGGGGACTCTCAACAACGGCTTCCCAGAATTCAGATCAAATCACAGAACACTTCTCAAAGTGAGTCCCAAAACAAAGCTACACATCAGGGCTTATATAGCCTTCTCCTGGCTCAGAGAATGTAACAACCTTATTGACCCACTGGCCAATCAAGAAGTATCTACTGAAAAACAAGCCTCCCACCCCAGGCTCCAGGTGCACGTTAGCCTAGGGGCAGGGAAGATCTTTAAATCTGCATTTCCATTACAGGAAGATCTTAAAAATTTACATTCCTATAACAGTCCTTGGCATTCCTATACACCTCTAATGAAATCCAATAGCAAGAGATAGAAAGAGAAATCCCACTTAAAGTTAGTGTAGACATCACAAAATATTTGGGAATCTACCTGTCAAAACAACCCCAGGACTTATATGAACACAATTACAAAACACTTCTCACACAAATAAAGTCAGATCTAACTAATTGGAAAAACATCAATTGCTCATGGGCTGGGTTGAGCTAATATAATAAAAATGACAATTTTACCTAAATTAAATTACATATTTAGTGCCATACAAATCAATCTACCAAAAAATTACTTTGTAGAGGTAGAAAAAAAGTAGCAAAATTCATTTGGAAGAACAAAAGGTCCAGAATATCAAGGCAATTAATGAAAAGAAATGCTCGGGAAGGTGGCCTAGTCATACCAGTCTTTAATATGTATTACAAACAGCAGTCATCAAAACTACTTGGTACTGGCTGAGGAATAGAGTAGTGGACAAATGGAATAGACTGGGTACAGGAGACCTAGTAGCCAACGAATAAAGGAATCTACTCTTTGACAAACCCAAAGACCCCAGTTTTGGGGATAATAATGCACTATTTGACAAAAACTTCTGGGAAAACTGGAACATAGTATGACAGAAACTGGGCATAGACCAATATCTAACACCATACACCAAAATAAAGTCGAAATGGGGGTATAATTTCGGTATAAAGGCTGATACTGTAAACAATATGGGAGAGCAAAGGATAGTTTAACTGTCAGATCTATGGAGAGGAAAAGACTTTATGATGCAACAATAATTAGAGAGTATTATAAAATGCAAAATGGACAATTTTGATTACATTAAATTGAAAAACTTCTGTACAAATAAAGCCAATGTCATCAAGATAAAGAGAGAAGTGGAAAATTGGGAAAAAATCTTTACAACCAATGTCTCTGATAAAGCTGTCATTTCTAAAATATATAAAGAATTGAGTCAACTCTATAAGAATACAAGCCTCACCCCAATTCATAAATGGTCAAAGGATATGAACAGGCAGTTCTCAGAAGACGAAATTAAAGATATCTATAAGCATATGAAAAAATGTTCTAAATCACTAGTGATTAGAGAAATGCAAATCAAAACAACTCTGAGGTATCACATCTCACCAACCACATTGGCTAAGATGACAAAACAGGAAAATGATAAATGCTGGAGATATGGAAAAACTGGAACACTAATACATTGTTGGTGGAGTTGTGAAGTGATCCAACCATTCTGGAGAGCAATCTAGAACTATGCCCAAAGGACTATAAATAAATGCATACCCTTTGACCCAGCAATACCACTTCTAGGGTTGTATCCCAAAGCAATCAGAGAAATGGGAAAAGGACCTGTATGTACAAAAATGTTTATAGCAGCTCTTTTTGTGGTGACAAAGAATTAGAAATCAAGGGAATGCCCATCAATTGGGGAATGGCTGAACAAGTTGTGGTATATGAATGTAATGAAATACTACTGTGCTATAAGAAATGAGGAGCAGGCGGACTTCACAATAACCTGGAGAGATTTTTATAAACTGATGCTGTGCAAGAGCAGAACCAGGAGAAATCTCTACACAATCACAGACACCACGTATGTGTGATGACCAGTGTGAATAGACTGGGTCCCTCTCAGCAATGTAAGGTTATAAGACAAGTCCAAAGACTCATGACTGAAAGAGAAACCTACATCCAGAGAAAGAGCTGCAGAGTCTGAATGAGGATTGAAGCAAACGACTTGCTCTCTTTCTTTTTCTTGTTTTGTTGTGTTTCCTCTTTCCCATGGATCATTCCATCAGTTATAATCCTTCTGTACAACCTGACTAGTGATTAATGTGCAGATATTTATAGATCCTATATTTGAGTGCATGCTGCCATAATGGGCAGGGGGAGGAAAGAGGAGAGGGGGAAATGAAACTCAAGGGACTGTGGGACTGAATGTTGTAAAGTAAAAGCAAATTAAAAAAAGAAAGAGCAAGATTTGACAATTTCTTGGATAAGTGGGGTAGAGAGAATGATAAGTTAAGAATTATGACTATAGAAGACTGGAAGAGTGGTGGTACCCTCAACTGAACGGAGGAAATCTGGAAAAGGAATACATTTTGGAGAAAAGATAATGAATTCTGTTTTGTACACATTGAGTTTTGGATGGCCAATAAGCAATTGGCAATGTTTGAAGCTCAGGGGAAAGAATGGTGCTGAATACATAGATCTTGGATTCATCAGCAGAGAGATAATAATTAAACACAGAAGCTGATGAAGGCCCCAAAAAGGAGTGCAAAAAGACAGAAGGCCTACCAAGAAGCCTTTGGAAACTCCCACTATTACATGGTGTGATCTGCATGATGAACCAGCAAAGAAGACTGAGGGGGAATATACAAATAAATAAATACACACACACAAATAGGAGAAGAGCCAGAAAAAGGGTAGTGTCTGGAAAATATATAGAGAAAAGAGAATCCAGGAGGGGATGTTCAATCAGTGTCAAATGCAGCAGATATGTTGTAAAGAATGGGGTCTGAAAATTGACAAGAGATTTTTGGTAACTTTAGAGCAAACAGTTTCAGCTGAATGATGAGGTTGGAAGCCAAATTTCAAAAGGTAGTGGAGTAAAAGGAGAGGAAGTAAAGGCAATGAGCATATTACTGTTAGATATCTGTAGACTATCAAAATATATTGAAATGACTCATGGGTTATAGGTGTATGTACATCTGAGATCTGGCTTATTTTGTTCTGAAGGGTAGGAGGAAGGCCATGCTAGCAGTTCTGACATATTCCCCTTCTGGTCTAAAAGAGGAATATTAGATTAGAATCATATCTATCTACCACCAAATATTGCTAGTTCAAGAGTATGAGTCTGGGTCCAAAATGAAAAGCTGCTTCCATAACTACTCCCAAGGAAGGGAGGAACCCTTAGCTTATGATCACTAGCTTTGTTCCCTTCCACCAAATGCTGTTCATACAAAAGATCATCACATTAGCTAACTAAACTCCTTTTCGAAGAAAGCAACGAACAGAAGTCAGGGAAACTATAGATTACAATATGCCAAGGAATAAATAATGCCAAGAATACATACACTCTTCTGCTGAGAGCAAGGGAAGATCTAACGATAGGGAGTTCAGTCTATAGGGCCGCAGGCTAACAAGAGGAATAATGGGGAGGCCAACTTCCTCACATACCTGCAGCTTTGGGCATCTTGGTACCCATTCAAGAAACTCAAGCTCAACATATTTCTTTTGCTTTGGCTTTTTGGAGAGGGGAAGGTAAGGCAATTGGGGTTAAGTGACTTGCACAAGGTCACACAGCTAGTAAGTGTTAAGCATCTGAGGCCGGATTTGAACTCATGTCCTCCTAACTCCAGGACAGATGCTCTATTAACTGTGCCACCTAGCTGCCCCTCAATGTATTTATTCTATAAATTGAAGACCCTTTCCTCTTCTTTGTGACTCAGCATTCTCCCAACCACTCAGGAATCATTTCTCCTTGCAAGTATTTAGCACAGGACCTTCAGGGTATCATCAGAAAATCTGTTCCAGGATTAGGAAGAATTGAAATTTTGGTATTATTATCATTATATACTATCAGTAGTAGTATGATTATCACCATCATTATTTTCTTGGTCCTTTACTATATCAACAAAGGTCCTTTTAGGCATTAGGCAGGAAAGCTAGGATTATTCTTTCATGGGAAAAGAAGAATCATTCCATGAATGAATTCATAAATAGAGACACTGCCTCCTCCTTAATTTCTAATCCAATATAAATTTAATAACCACATACTGCCATCCTCAGCCTGCAAAATAAAACTTGCTAGGTCAAGAGCTTTATTGGTCAGATACAGGTCAATGCACCACTGGAAAAGTAGAGTAGAAATATTAGCAGCATACACAAGCTGTGACCTTTTATATACACTTACAAACAGCCTCCTTTCCCCAAGGCCCTTCCTGCCCTTGAACAACCTAACTTTGCAAAGGAAATCTTTCTTGCACCTTTTCCTGTACCTGTACATCTCTCTGCCTTTGGGGATAAGCTTCCCCTTTCCTATCTCTAAGCACACAACCAAGATTTATGTCATAATCAAGGTGGGGTACTGTAGAGACTTAGGGGTCTCTGAGCAATAACACATAATCCAGAAATTAATACAAGGGAGCAAAGAAAATGGGATTCACCATAAGAATTAGCCAGCAAAGCAGAGAATGATCTCCAAAAGTATCATCTGCCCATGCTTCTACTTTGCACACACCTAATTATAACTTTAGGTGCTACATATGGGAACAGATTTAACCCATCAAACATTCTTCCTCCCTTTTTTTCCATAGTGGAAGGGAGTATAGATTTCTTAAAGATAGAAAGTTTAAATTAGGCTTTAAAACACTGTGACCAGGTAAGATTTAATGCTGACAATTAGCTTGGACAAATAATTAATCACGGTTGAGAAATAATTTATAAATTACAACCATGAAGATACTGGCACATGTCAGTACATTACACTACAAATTAGTTCAATCATAGAATCTCTGTGCCTGATGAAGCCCTGCTGACTAATATGGGAGGAGCTCCCCATTTCACTGCTAGGTACACTATACTGTGCACATTCCTTAGCTCCAGGTTTGGTGGAACTAAACAGGACCTGAAGAATGGACCAAGTCCCCCAACTCTGCCTGTTGGCATAACAAGGTAGGGCAGGATAGAAGACAAAGCTGGAACAAAAGAATGAAACAGAATATTAGCTCCTGGAAGGTAGGAACTCTCTTATGCAATGGATAAAGCATTCAGCTTAAAGTCAGGAAAGCCTGAGTTCAAATCCAGCCTCAGACACTTCCCAGCTGTGTGACTCTTGGTAAATAGCCTAACTTGTGTTTGTGTGGGTTTCCTTATTGTAATGGTAATGGTAATTTGAAAATATTCACCACCCCTTAATAAGCCTAAGGGAATTTGAAGACCTCCCCTGATTTAAAAATAAACTCTGTACTCTAATAGGCTGAATGTAGCCACATGGAGCCTGTGGTGGGAGGATTTTGCCAAAGGGTGGAGCAGAGCCCACAGGAAGTTGGGAGTCAGAGTCAGCTTACATGGTTGGAAGGAGAGCATGCTTCTTAGGGAGACAGGTTAGTGAGTAAATATTGGTCTTATGTTGGTTTGTGGGAAGGCTAAAGGATGCTGTGACTCTCTGTGTAGTAATAGCTTATTAACTTCTTTGCTACTATGATGGAATTGACTTACTGGTTTTGGAATTTGGTTTTCTGGTGTCTGAATAAATATTTTGCTTCTGTCCTCTATATGGACTGTTATATTTTGCAATTAAGCACCATGCAAGTATATTTATAGTAATCGTGGGCATTGTGAATATTGCATTGGCACTACATTTATCTATTAAATTGGGATAAAAATAGTACCAAATTTCCAGAAGAACAAATTCTGTGAAGTAAGTATTATTTTTATATTTATTCATTTTGAACTTAAATCCAAAAAGACAAAACAAAAAACATTTCCGTGTAAACAGCACAACATAAACAAGAGGATTCAATATAAAATCACGATTTTCATTTTATACTGTTTACATAGTCCTAATACTTCCCATATTTTTTATAAGGAAGATGAGTCCAGAAGAGGTTAAGTGATGTCCCTAAGGTCACCTCATAAGGCTAATATAAAGAAAGCACTTTTATAAATGCTAAAACATCATATCATAAGCTATCATTATGAAAGTCTTCATGTGAATACACTACAAATTTGAAGCAAGCAAAGCAGAACAAAAGATGTTTTGAAGAGCAGTAGCTCTAAAATTTTATAATTTCATCTGAAAAATAAACTAACATGCTTTATATCTCCTAGGCCAGAAAGCAAAATTACTCTTATCAGCTCCCAAGATCTATACCCACTAGAATAAAGTGCTAGATCCTTAGTGGTCCCTTGGCTGTCTCCTGCCCTTGTGACAGCAACAGTGGGTGCTATATCTGTTAAAAGAAGAGACAATTTCCAGTTGATAATTCCCTGGATACAACTCTCCAGGTGACAAAATGTAGCTCCAATGAGTGGTGAGAAAAGAGAGCCTTTCTCTACTTTGGAGTCATAGTCATCCCACCCACATGACAAATGGTGCTGGGGATGGCAACTCCGAAGTTGCACCTGGGTCCCTGGGCATATTACTTTCTCTTTGCTTCTTTTTGTTCACTAGATGGTCTTGTGAGCTTGAAAGATCTGGAGGACTGCTCTTGGTGGCAATAGCATCTACAGAAGTGGTTTCGGTTGGAACAGCAAGAGGAGCAGTTTTATAGCAAGTTTCTGCATCAGCGAGCATGGCCACAGGAAAGGCGACTGACAGTTTAAACAATAGAGTATTCAAACAGTGCAGTCTCAAAATGAAATAGAAAATGAGTAATTAACATATTCCAAAACTATCTTATGTTCTAATGGGGCTTAAATATTAGCCTCTCAACCAATTATAGCCATAGTTGTAAGTTAACTTGCTTAATTCTGATCTAATCATTCTGTTAATGTGTACTGTTTCTTTTTACATTTCAAATTTCTTTGTAGAAATAAGCTTCTCATGTCATATTTGATTTACATTGTATTTCAATGCCACTTTTGTCCCATTGAAGAACCTCTTAGACAAGATCTATAAACAAATCATTCTCAATATGGAGCCCCACGGTGGGGAACTTAATGAACAGAAGAATGTGAGAAAAGGGAGCTTAATCAAAGGAAGGTTCTGCTGGTTTACGAACTGCAATGACAGTCTCCCTATGCCCAGCTAAATGGTATCTCTGTTAGACTATAATCTTCTATCATACTTCAAAACTTTATAATATAGGATGTTTTTGATGTCTGTGGACCTAAGGAGTAAAAAAAAAAAAACAACAAAAGACTATGGTTATGAGGTTTCCACATAATAACATTGATGATAATAATAAAAATAGCTAACATTTACATAGCACTTATTATGTGACAGGCACGGTGCTAAGAGCTTTATAATTATTGTCTCATTTTATCCTCACAACAACCCTGGGAGAGTAGGTGTTATTATTGTCTCCATTTAATAGATGCGGAAACTGAGGCAAAAAGAGGTCAAGTGATTTACCCTTGGTCACATGGTTTATAAAGTTCTGAAGCCAGATTTAATCTCAGGTCTTCTGACTTCAGGCCCAGTGCTCTATCCACTGTGCCATCTAGATGAACTATATCAGTTAAATCTGGCATGCAAAAACTGGAGATGGTAACCAGTGATTTTGAACTGAAGGACCAGAGGCATAGAGTGGCATCTAGATTAATAGCAGGCGGCACTACAAAAGTCAAAAGAGTAAACAAAGTAAAATGAACTGGGAGGAAGGGCTGGGGTGGTAGAGGGAGGGGCGGGGAGGGTGAAGCTAGGAAAAGTTTAGTCTGGAGGATTTGGTAGGACACGATGACCAATTTCCAGAGTACAAATGATATAATTAATTAATTAATGATTTAATGTCAACTTAAGTCATTAGTAGAATGCACTAAGGATTTGTGTTGTGTTCTATGATGTGTAATATTTCATTTATGCTTTGATAAAGGAATAAAGGGCATTCTACTCAAATTTACAGATAACACAAAACTTAGGGGGAAAGTTAACTTGTTGGATAATAGTAAGTGTTTAAAAATGGCATCAATAGTTTGATAGAATAGTGGGCTGAATCTAATGAGAAAGAAATGTGTAAAGTCTTTTACTTGAGTAGAAAAAAAAATCTATTTCAAAAGTATAAAATGGGGACTGTGGAAATAGCAGTTCATCTGACAAATATTTGGGTGTCTTCATGTAAGACCCAAACTCTATGTAAGATGACAATATGACAAAACATTCAAAAATGCCAATGAATCTTAAAATTCACTGAGACCAGTAGTAAACATTACTAGGTAGGTGATCATCCCACTGTGCCTTGCCCTGGTCAGACCACATTTGAAGAATTTTGTATGATTTTGAGCATCACATATTGGAAATGGCATTGACTATCCAGAAAACTCCCAGAGGAGGACAAATAAGATGGTGAGGAAGCAGGTCAGACATTTTGAGTGTGCCACAGAAGAACTGGCTAAATTAAGTTGGGATATTTTGCCTGAAGAAGAGCAGATCTAGGTCATATTTCCTGGGTGTCCAAGTACAAACAGACACAAGGAGCACTAGCCACTACTTTGGTACTTATCTAGTTGACAATAAGGTTTCACTCAGCTGATTCTGGAGTGTTCTTCAATATCCTTGATTCATGCCTTTCACTAATTATAATGAAGAAGAAAATCTTGCGTTAATTGGTGAATGACTTATAGGTGTTTTTTTATTTTTATTATTCCAATTTCAGACCTAAACTAATAGGAAACTGGTCTTAGTCAGGTATTGATCAGGTAAAGGTCTCCTGGCATTGAAGAGAAGCACATGATAAGTGCATCTTATACATGATATGCAGTAAATTGAGTACTGAGCCTGGAGTCAGGAAGGTCGAATCCAGTCTCAGACACCTACTTAGCTGTGTGGCCCTAGGCAAGTCATTTAGCCTGTCTCAGTCTCCTCATCTGTAAAATGGGCATAATAATAACATTTACCTCCTGGGTTGTCATGAGGTTAAAATAAGAGAATATTTTCAAACCTTAAGATATTACATCAGTTCTAGCTCTTCTTGTTGTCTAGATAAGACTGGAGTTCATGAAACTTCCCAGGTGTTGTCTGCCTTCTGCCTTTAAGTTTCCTTTTCTGAACACAGTGCAAAACAAACCATTCTGAGAATGGACATTTCTAGCCTTGGAGTTGACTATTCATTAGTAATATCTGCGTTCCAAAGTTCCTAAGCCTGAGAATCAGGTGCCAGAGAGACTTCCTTAATAGTTTGCTTCATGGAAAAGATGATCACCAATAGAAAGATTCTGCAGCTGACACACGTAAACCATATCATGAAGAACTTGGGTACAAGTCAATGGAGAATCCCATTGGAGAGAGAATTTGGAAATAAATGTGTTTTGTCAG
Organism: Petaurus breviceps papuanus; assembly: GCF_028583685.1. NCBI lineage: Eukaryota > Metazoa > Chordata > Mammalia > Diprotodontia > Petauridae > Petaurus > Petaurus breviceps. The sequence continues at coordinate 32,135,514 of NW_027187380.1, forward strand.
ATCATTGCCTCTGACTGGGAGGCTTAGACCTTAAAAATATAGGGAATTGTAAGTATTTTTGTTGTTGCTATAACTTCTCAGAACAGAAGAATGTTTATGCTCAACTCTGCTCACCACCCTACCCCATCATTGTTACATCTTGGAGACCAGACTTATCCTGAATCTGAGCCCCAAGCACATAATCCCTTTATGGAACCCCCACATAATTGTTAGGACTCAACTATATTTATTTGCTTTCTTTATGAATTTGTCTTATCAACAGGTGAGTTT
>NW_027187380.1:32135793-32141243 GCF_028583685.1 Petaurus breviceps papuanus
GTGTTTCAGGAAATCCTGGAGAGATTATATAGATTGCCTTTTGCATTAGAACGGGAACTATTGGGGGGCAAGGGGTGTCAATCTGCTGAGAGGATTAATAGAGTAATTTTTCACAGGATCATTATTTTCTTTCCTAAGAGTGAGTAGATGACTTCTAGTTCACCCCAGATTCCTAGGTTTTTGTTAGTAAAGCTTCACAAGTTCTAGGAGTTTATTTGGAAACTGTAATCAGTTTCCCTCTGAGAGAGGAAACATGGCATTTCTTTTTTCTTTTCTCTATATTTCGCTTTTATTAGTTTTTTAAATTCTTTTTTCTAGTTGCTTGGGTTGGGAAAAACTCATAAACATTGAAGAATGATGTCACTTGTTGAATTTGCTTAATGCTGCATTTAGGGATAACTGTAATCATCAGACACAAGTTATGGCGAACCTGAGCCCCATAAATACTGTTAATAGTGGAATTGTCTAAGAACTATCCTGAATGGATTTTTGGTAGCACTTATATGGCATTTAGGAGGTCGCTAAGAATTCTGCTATGTGGACTTTGTTAAGACTTGAGAGAACTGGAGTAGATACTCAAACAAATTGGTAGACACTTAGAAGGTGATAGGGACAAAACTGCCAAATGCATACAAACAACAAATATTTAACTGAGGAGAGGGGGTGTAATGGGAGTAATCAGAGGAATCCTCCACCCCAATTGGCCTGGGCTAGAATTTACTCCAAGAAAGATGAAATTGGGAAGTTTTAACACAGTATAGTCTCTGTACAGGGCCTTAGAGCTGAAAAAAATTAAGAATGAGAAGTTCTTTGTAAAAACCTCCCACAATAGAGAGAGGATATTCTAAGTGAATGACGTAGTGGTCTTTACAGAGAATGTAATAGATACTCAATTGATACTGAATGAATTGTAAATCACCAAATTTGGGATGGTCAGTCTTCTCTAGTCCCATTTGGACCTTGCTGGCCAACTGGGTTCAGCTGTCATTAACTACACATAAATTTGATCCAGTAAACAGGTATCTTATTTCCAGGAGAAACAAAGTTTCCTGAAATTCAGTTTGTTGGTCTAAAATAATTGCCTCCTATCAGTATGTGTTAAAACTGAGAAGTAACAAGGACTCCAGTTACCTTAAGATTTATAGTACATGACACGCTATTCTTTCCCCCATAATGAATTTGCATAAAATGCTTAAATTACTGCAGTTTCATCAGAACTGAGAACGCAATATGCTTGCAACATTTCTCTGGGGATGGACAATGGTCTGAAACAAAAACAATATGCATTGGCTCAGCTCTGTATCTTTATTAACAAACATGTCAAGCTGCATCACTAATATCACACCATTTAAATGGCATGAAAACAAAACAACATCACCAAATTCAGGAGGGTTTACTGACTTCCACCCATCCTTCTTGCTATTTCCTAATATTCTTTGTGTCAATGTCAAATTAATTCTTTAAATATGTAAGAAAGCAATTGGTTGGGAGGCTGGTGATGCTGTGATTCAATACATTTGTTTATCTGTTGCCTTTTGACCCCTGCACTGAGGATATTTTCTTTTCCTTTATTCAGGTTCTTAGCTTTATTTTACCTCAAAACAGAGAATTCACAACATTGGGGACTGGTATTGAAAGGGGTACAGGGCCTCTCCAAACCTTTAGGAACAAGTTAGATGCCCATATGTCCTAGAGGTTTAGAATAAAGTCTAAGGCAAAGGAATAGATTTGATAAACTTTGGTAACAAAAAGTAATAGTGTCAGGAACCCCTAGAAAAGTTGGTGTGGCTCTTCTGGAAATAGTAAGAAACCTTAACATTCCTGGCTTCCAACTCCCAATCTCACCTCTATTACTATTTCTTTTTTCCAATTTATTTGTTTATTTTTAGTTTTTAACATTAATCTCCATAAGATTTTGAGTTACAAATTTTTCTCCCCATCTTTCCCCTACCCCCACCCCAAAATAGCCAGTCTACAGAATACCCCTCTATTACTATTTCTTGTTAACGGTATACAACAGTATATCTAAGGCTAACCAGAAACTTATTTAATCATTCAATCTAGTCATTCAACAAATGATTATTAAATACCTGCACATGTAAAATACCGCACTGAGTGCTTCAGGAGATGCAAACATAGGATCATAATATTTAGAACTACAAGGGACCTTAGAGATCATCTAAATAGGGCATAGTCAGTGCCTGTTCTTAGGGAACTTAAAATATGGGTGATCTCCACCCACCTGTATAAATGTTTTTTAAATGACACAAGTGGTAAACAGATTTAACTTAGAAAAATCTGAGGGTCACCATTCATTCCTTTGTAAGTGCAGTGGGGTGGGGCAGAAAGCAAATTAAGCAATTAATCAAGGGAAGATAATAAGCATTTATATAGTTCCTACAATGTGCCAGGAACTATTCTAAGCATTTTTTAAAATTATTTATTTTTAGTTTCCAACATTTATTTTCAAAAGATTTTGAGTTACAATTTTTCCCCCTGTCTTTCCTCTACACCCACCCCAAAATAGCAAGCCTACTGAATGCCCCTTCCCCCAATCTGTTCTTTCTTATATCCTCCCCCATTACTCCCCTAACCTTCCAGGAGAGCAAGATGGATTTCTATACCACAGCACCTGCATATCTTATTTCCCAGTTGCATGTAAAAAAAACAATTTTTAAAACATTTTAAGCACTTTTTTAAACAAATATTATATCATTTGATCCTCAAAACAACCTCATGAAATGGGTGTTATTATCCTTATTATATAGTTGAGGAAGCAGGTTAAGTAACTTGCCCAGTAAGTATTTGTGGCTAGACTTAACCTCAGATCTTCCTGACTCCAGGGCCAGAACTCTATTCACTGTGCCATCCACTGCCTCTATGGATCACCCTACCCCACTTTAAACAAGTAACAAAATGCCCTACACCTTGATATTAACTGATAATTAGTTGGGGGTTCATGGCCTATAGCATTAGAAAGGAACCCCAAACTCCTTATGGTTATCCCTAGAATCCTGAAAAGAGAAATATTCAGTCACCTTCTGGTGACCCAGCCTGTCAGTGAGAGTGGAGTTTGGGGGCCTGAGTCTATAATCTGCTATTATCCTCCCTCCCTCCTTCCCTTCATTCATTTGTTCGTTCCTTCCTTCATTTGTTCGTTCCTTCCTTCATTTATCCTTTCCTTTCTTCCTCCCTTTCTCCTTTTCTTCCTTCCTTGCTTCCTTCCTCCCTTCCTTTATTAATACAAATATTTCCTAAAGTTCTACTATGAGTCCAGCACTGTGCTGGGCCCATAGTAGGACAAAGAAAGAGTGTAACTTAGTCTTTGTCCTTTAGGAGTAGATTAGTGAAGAATATGTAGGAAATGGGAATATATACACTGGAAACAGCAGCAGTGCAAGATAGCATGGAAACATAAGAGGACAAGTATATTCCAACTTCCAAGGGACAAGTAAATTCCAAGGGACAAGTATATTCCAACTGAGGGATGTAGTAATCTTTATACAACACAAAATATTTCTCAGTCCACACATTAAAAAAATCATAAGGAGAGACAGAGTCAAGATGGTAGAGTAGAAGCAAGACCTCTGCCCGGCTCTGGCTTCCACCTTCCCCAATCCATGTAAAAAGGGGACTCTGAACAAACTTTGGAGCTACAGAACCCACAAAATGACACAGAGAAGCTAACATACTGCTGAGGACACCCCGGCAGGTCAGAAGGAATCAGACAGTGCAGCACTCTGGGAGCTGAGCCCAGGCCTTCATGAGCCACAGGTTTTAGCCGCAGGGTGGGCCTGACCAGCCACCATCTGGAGGGACTCCAGATCAGCAGCAGCTGTGGCTGTTTCCAGATTTATCAATACAAAGATTCTAAGGACAAAGTGAGAGGTCAGTGCAGTATGGACTTTGGGACCAGTAGTCGGGAGTGCGTCAGCTTCTGCCCCCAGGTCTAGAAGCTGCTGAGATGCCTGGCACAGACAGCACCACGTGGCAGCTTCATTTCCTGGTCTGCAGAGGGTAGGGGGACCAAGCAACCAGTATGAGGGATAATCGCTCTTGCTTTAACCTGCTTGGATCTGGATTGCAGTCTAGGGTGGAGGTCCTGGGGTTCATGACCAGCTTGCCAGAGCATGTGGAGGCCTTAGAGAGGGCACCCAACTAATACCCCTGGCAGCTAAGAAAACCCCAGCATTTGGGACAAAAGCTCCCCTGTCTGGTGGCAGAGTCCTACTGTGGCAAAAAGCCCAGTGACTGAGGGGCGACATGACCAGACAAAGGAAACAAAACAAACAGAAGACTCCAACATTAGACTCCTATTTTGGGGACAAAAAGGAGCAAAGCATGGAAGAGGAGGAAGAGAGTGAAGTCAGAACTCCTGCACCAAAAGCTTCAAAGGAAAATACAAGCTGGTTACAGACCATAGAGGACTTTAAGAAGCAAATAAGAGAAGTGGAGGAAAAATTGGGAAGAGAAATGAGAACAATGCAAGAAAATTATGAAATAAGAGTCAACGCCTGACTGAGGAAAATCACACCTTAAAAAACAATTGGCAAAAAAAGCTCAAAAAGGCAATGAGGAGAAGAATGCCTTGAAAAGTCAAATTTGCAAGATGGAAAAAAGAATCTCAAAAGCTCAATGAGTTGAATCTTTCCCTTGGATTTATATTGGAACAAAGGGAAGGTAGTGACTTTAAGAGAAATCAAGATGATGTTAAACAGATCCAAACAAATGAAAGAATAGAAGACAATGTGAAATATCTCATGGGAAAAACCACTGACCTGGAAAATAGATCCAGGAGAGATAATTTAAAAATTACTGGACTACCTGAAAGCCATGATCAAAGAAAGAACCTAGAAATCATCCTCCAAGAAATTCTCAAGGAAAATTGCCTTGATGTTCTAGAACCAGAAGGCAAAATAGAGGTTGAAAGAATCCACCGATCACCTCCTGAAAAAGATCCCAAAAAGAAAACTCCTAGGAATATTATAGCCAGGTTCCAGAATTCACAGATTAAGGAGAGAATATTATGAGCAGCCAGGAAGAAACAATTTGAATATTGTGGAAACACAATCAGGATAACCCAGGATCTGGCAGCTTCTACACTGAGGGATCAAAGGGCCTGGAATAGGATACTCTGGAGGGCAGAGGAGCTTGGATTAAAACCAAGAGTCACCTACCCAGCAAAACTGAGTATCATCTTTCAGGGGAAAATATGGTCATTCAGTGGAATAGAGGACTTTCAAGCATTCTTAATTAAAAAATCAGAGTTGAATAGAAAATTTGACATCCAGATACAAGAAGCAAGAGAAGCTTGAGAAGTTAAACACAGAAAAGAAATAATAAGCCACTGATAAAAGTTGAACTATTAACATTTCTACATGGAAAAATGATAAATGTAACTGATGAAACTTTTCTCAGTATGAAAATAGTTGAAGGGAATAAAATATATA
>NW_027187380.1:32141643-32159143 GCF_028583685.1 Petaurus breviceps papuanus
GGGGGGGGGGGACAGAAGAGTGCAGTCTGGCCCCTGCCCCCAGGACAAGAAGCAGTGGAGGAGCAGCAGTGGTGCAGCTGGCTGTGTGGCTGCCTCAGAAGCTCCTGGCCTACAGATATAGGGAGACCAAGCGACCATTCAGAAGGTAATCGCTTTTGCTTTAACCTGCTTGGATCTGGATCGCAGCCTTAGGTGGTGGTCCTGGGGTGTGTGGTCAGTGAGCCAGAGCTTGTGGGGGCTGTAGAGAGGGCGCCCTCCTAATAGCTCCAGCAGCTGCAAAATCCCCAGAGATTTGGGACAAAGCTCTCTCCATTTTGGAAGCAGAGCTCTACTGTGGCAAAGAGCTCAAAAGTCAAGTAATTGGCTGGAAATATGAGCAAGCACAGGAAGAACAAACAGACCATAGAATCCTTTTTGGGGGACAAAAAGTGTCAAGGAATGGAGTAAGAGGGAGACAGTGAAGTCAGAACTCCTGCATCAAAAGCCTCCAAGAAAAATATGAATTGGTTACAGGTCACAGAGGAGCTCAAGAAGGATTCTGAAAATCAAGTAAGAGAAGTAGAGGAAAAAGGGAAGAAAAATGCGAATGATGCAAGAAAATGATGAAAAACAAGTCAACAGCCTGCTAAAGGAGACCCAAAATTACACTGAAGAAAATAATACCTTAAAAAATAGACTAACTCAAATGGCAAAAGAGGCCCAAAAAGCCAGTGAGGAGAAGAATGCCTTAAAAAGGTGAATTTGCCAGATAGAAAAGAAATTTCAAAAACTCACTGAAGAGAGTAACTCCTTCAAAATTAGATTGGAGCACATGGAACCTAATTACTTTATGAGAAATTAAGATGCAATAAAGCATATCCAAACAAATGAAAAAAATAGAAGGCAATGTGAAATATCTCATTGGAAAAACCAATGACCTGGAAAATAGATCCAGGAGGGATAATTTTAAAATTATTGGAATGCCTGAAAGCCATGATCAAAAAAAGAACCTAGACACCATCTTTCAAGAAATTATCAAACAAAATTGCTCTGATATTCTAGAACCAGAGGACAAAATAGAAATTGCAGGAATTCACTGAATACCTCTTGAAAAAGATCCCAAAAAGAAAATTCCTAGGAATATTATAGCCAAATTCCAGAGTTCCCAAGTCAAGGAGAAAATACTGCAAGCAGCCAGGAAGAAACAATTTTAATATTGTGGAAACACAATCAGGATAATACTTCTACATTAAGGAATCAAAGGGCTTGGAATATGATTCCAGAGGTCAAAGGAGCTAAGACTAAAACCAAGAATCACCTACCCAGCAAAACTGAGTATAATGCTACAGGGAAAAATATGGTCATTCAATGAAATAGAGGATTTTCAAGCATTCTTGATGAAAACACTTGAGCTGAAGAGAAAATTTGACTTTCAAATACAAGAAGCAAGAGAAGCATGAGAAGATAAACAGGAAAAAGAAATCATAAGGAACTAATTAAAGTTGAACTATTTACATTCCTACATGGAAAAACAATCATTGTAACTCATAAGACATCTCAGTATGAGGATAGTTGAAGGGAATATATATATATATATATATATATATATATATATGTATTTATGTATACAAACATATATATATGCATAGGAGAGTGTATGTGTATATAAATGTATTGCTAAGTATGGGCATATGTATGTTCATGCATACATAGACAGGGCACAGGATGAGTTGAATGTGAAGAGATGATATCTAAAAACTAAAATTAAGATGTGAGAGAGGAATTTATTGGGAGAAGGAGAAAGGGACAGATAGATTAGGGTAAATTATCTCATATAAAAGAGGCAAGAGAAAACTGTTACAATAGAGGGGAAGAGCAGGAAGGTGAAAGGGAATGGGACAACCTTACTCTCATTGAATTTGGCTTAAGGAGGGAATAACATACACACTCAATTGGGTATCTTACCCTACTAGAAAATAGTGGGGTAGGGTATAGGAGGGAGGATGATAGAAGGGAGGGCAGATTGGGGGAGAGGATAATTAGAAGCAAAAATTTTTGAAAAGGAATAGGGTCAAAGGAGAATATAGAATAAGGGGGGGGCAGGATAGGTTGGAGGGAAATATAGTTAATCTTTCACAATATAACTATTATGGAAATGATTTGGGTAATTACACATGTACAACCTATATTGAATTGCTGATCTCCCCAGTGGGGGCGGGTGAGGGGGTAGGAAGGGAAAAAATCTGGAACTCAAAGTTTTAAAAACAAATGTTTAATATTTTTAAAAAATTGTTTTTTATATGCAACTGTGATAAGATATACAGGCACTGGGATATATATAAGAAATCCATCTTGCCCTACTAAAAAGTTAGGGGGGTAATGAGGGAAGATACAAGAGAGAACAGACTGGGGGAAGGGGCATTAAGTAAGCTTGCTATTTTGGGGTGGGGTGGGTAAGGGAAAGATGGGGAGAAAAAACTGTAACTCAAAATCTTGTGGAAATGAATGTTGAAAACTAAAAAATAAAAGAAAAATTTAACAATAGAAGAGAGAAGGAAAGGAGAGGGGAGGGGAGGGGAGTTACGTTCCCTTAGAAAAATTCTGAGACCTTGGTACCAAAAGTTAGGATAGGATAGGAACTTGAGTGGGTTCTTCAGGCTGTTGCAGATATTATAGACTTTGCCCCTTGGCTCAATCTCTCAATAATTGACCGTATTGCAAGGACAGAAAATACAAATACAAAACAAATTCTATTATAGCCATGTCCCAGTTCAGAAGAATATGGGGGAAAGTGCTGACTTGGAGTCAAATAACCAGAATTTGAATCAAATAACCAGAATCAGCTGTTTATTATCTGCATGACCCTAAGCACCTCCCTTAATTGATCTAGCCCTCTTCCTCATCTGCAAATGTAAGGGCTGGACTAGATAGACTTTAATGTCCTTTGCAGCTTTAAATCTGTGATAAAAATGGTTTTGTCCCAGAATTTGTGCATATCAAATATTGCTGATAATAACTGGGTTATTATTAGAAGTTTAAACATCTTTTAACTATACAAAGATTCGTAACAAAAATGCACTACAAATCATGGGAGATGTGCTCTGAGCCTTGCTTTCTTAATAAGTTAATACACAGCACCCTCCCCCCCCAGAATAGACCTTCATTTGGCCTAGCCACTTCAAGTTCACAGGTCCCCCAAATGACCAGAGCTGTTTCCTTCTTTGGATGTAAGCAAAAACCTTTGTTCTCCTTTTGTGAACCAGAGAACGGTGGTGAAGTTAGGTTCACTTGAGGCCATGATGGGAGAGGAGTGGAGGTAAGGAATATTCAGAATCCATCTCTTTCTAGAATTTCTTTGCTTTCTCTTTTCATTTCTAATCTGTATCTCCATTGTGTTTTTTGTTTTAAAAGGAATGGAAAGGGTTGAGGGTTACAAAGATAGATCTTCACCACACCCCCACCTTGTAATTACCAAATTAACACGTTTTAATGGGCAAAGCCCTCCAGCAGCCTGCTGTGATTAATGCGCAAGTCCAATTAGTTGCAGAGTTTTTCCCTGTAATTTTAACCCACTTAAATAGCTTGAGAGTCTGTGGTGTCTCTGGGGTGAACCTCCCCCACACAAGCTCACTCCCCCATGATTTAATAGAATCTCTAGAGCTTAATTAAAGAGACAAGCTTGGCTGCCTCACCCCATTGGTGTCTCATTGTACTGCACCAAAGTGGACACAGCTCCCCTAAGTAGTCAGGAAGATAGAAAAAGGATCCCGAAATTCATTCATTCATTCATTCATTCATTCATTCATTCAACAATTTTCAATTCAAGGTTCAACTCAAGTGCTATTTCCTAATCTCTTCCATTGTTAGTGTTTTCCTGCCTCCTGAAATGACTGTATTTATTTTTTATATAATTTTCATTTACTTAACTATGTGCTTTTGATGCCTCTCTATAGAATATAAACTTATTTAAGGCAAGGATTGTTTCCATTTTTGTCTTTGTATCACCTGGCCTAGAAAAGCCGGGTGTATGGTAGGTTCTTAATAAATATTGGTCAAATTAAATTAAACTAAGCACCCATTCAGTGTACAGAACAATGCCTGGTGTTAAGAGGAGCACAAAGAAATGGGCTCACAGTCCTGCACTCCACAGGCTCACAGTACAGTCAGGGAGACAAATATCTATCCACAACTTATTAAATCCTTACTCTATGTAATGTTCAATGCCGTTCCCTTCTCTGAGTATTCAAGCTCAATCCCCAAGGCCCTGCCACTTGAAATATTAAGATAAAAATGTAAGACAATATAAAATTTAGCACCAAAATGAATATAAGTACTTTGGGGGCAGGGATTTAAGTCTTAATGGCCTTTGATTCTTTCCTAGATCTAATGAAAAGTTTCCCAGAGAAGGTGATACCACCCCCTGGAGGGTAGTGGAATGATGGGGGAGGCCAGTAGTAGCCTCAAGTGCATTTGGGGAGCATTGAATAAAAAATAAGGAGGCAATGGAAGCATAAGGAAAGAAGATAAGAGAAGAAAGTTTTGAAAAACCATTCCTACATGTTTCATCTGTTGTGTAACAGAGTTAAAGTCTTAGTGATTGTGTTATTTTCCAAATAAACACACAAAATTCAAAACACGTCAGTGTTCAAATTTGTCAACAGGTCTTAACAAGCTAGTGTTGTCAGGTTGTGTGTTGTCAGGAAGTACAGCATGCATCAGCAGGAATATGTATGTGTAATGACTCATTTATAATATGATACTATACATGATGCAATATTGCATCAGCAAAATTTCAATATAGAAAAGTCACAAATTTACAATAAATTATTAAATTTTAGATGTGTCATTTCTTTAAAAAATATTTTCTATTTTTTGAAATTATGCAAATTTCAAAAAAAAAAAGCTGTTAAAAGATTAAAGAAAGTAGATTTCCAAGGGGGTACTGAGTATTCTTTTTTTTTTTTTAAGCAATTGGGGTTAAGTAACTTGCTCAAGGTTACACGGCCAGGTGTTTCTGGGTGGGTGCTAAGTGTCTGAGCCCGGATTCGATACCAGGTCATCCCAACTCTGGGGCCGGTGCTCTTAATCACTGTGCTACCTGGCCACCCCAAGTATTCTTTTTTTTAAAGGGAGTTGTAGACCAAATAAGTTTGGGAATCTTTGTTCTAGTGCATTACTTTAAGCACTTTGACAGGAGCATAAAGTTTTTTTAATTGAATTTAAATTACTATATCCTCAAGCTCTTTTCAGAGAAAGTCCTCCAGAATAAAGGAAATCAACAGAACCAAGATTCATTCTACAATCTTAGCTCATTGTAGACTATGAATTCTCAGTCATTTTTCAAATATACTAGCAATAATTTGTTCCTCCATCCAGAGAGCAACAGGCAGAGATAATCCCTTTACACCTTCACTAGCCAGGCAGTTTAGCCTTTAAGAACTTGTATCCAGAATTAAGGGGCTAAGCTGTCTCACAATAAATAAGAAAATGAAATTTCCCATTAGCCCCGGGGTGACTTTTGGTTCATGAATAACCCATGCTTTTTTTGAGAGGTAGACTTTGCTAAATTGGTCTTAGTGCTTCTGGGCTTAGCATACCCCCTTCTTATAGGATAACAGTCCCCAGTCAATGTCTTGCCCTAGTGACAACTACTTTTTTTCATTCTTTGCTGACCCCTTGTTCTAAATTGAATTTACCCTAATAAACAAACCAGACAGTGGTTGTTTTTCTCCTGGCCAGTCCTAGACTTGAACTGAGTCAGTGCATAAGTGAGAAGGAAGATGCAGAGAGAACACCAGTTCAGGTTCCAGGTCATTGACAGCCTGTACCTTATGTTAATGTGGATTCTTCCTGAATTGATTATTTCTACTCCTCTTCTGAACTCCCCTATGTCTGTCCAGGGCATCAACATTCTTTAAATAATCCAAGTTAAGCCCAAATTCAATAGCCTCAATTTCATCCTTGAAGTCTCCCTCCTCATTTGATCAGTTGCAAAATTTTTATTATTTTTACCTCTAGAACATTTGTTCTATATATTTACTCCTTTTTATTCATGTGGCTATCACCCTAGGTCAAGACTCATCACGTCTCACCTAATCTATTTCAATAATCTCCTAATTGATCTTTCTACCTCAAGTGTCTCCATTTCAATCTGTTCTACAGTCACAAAGTGATTGTCCTAAAAAGTCTAGGTCTGACCATGTCAGTAAAGATATAAATACCTTTCCTCTCTTTGAGTACTTAAGCCCAATCACCGAGGGCCTGTCCCTTGAAATATTAAGATAACAATGCAAGACAGTATAAAATTAAGCACCAAAATGAATATAAGCTCTTTGGGGGTAGGGATTTGAATCTCATTGCCCTTTGGATCTCCCCTTTGCCTAGTCCATTACTCAGTAAATTTCAGTGGCTCCCAATTACCCCTTGGATTTCTCTATTTGGAATTTAAAGCTCAGCACAACCTGACCCTAACCTACCTTTCCAACCTTATTATATATTATTCCCCTTCATGCATGCTACAATCCAGTCAAACTGGCCTTTTTCCTATTCACCCTATACACACCCCTTTTTTCCTATACACACCCCTTTCATAACATATTACCTGACACAGAATAGGTGTTTAATAAATATTGATTGATTGATAGTTGACATACTGTCTTCCATCTCTATGTCTTTGCACAGCACCCCCTGCCCCATTTTCCTGGAATACTTTACCTCTTTTTCTGTCTTTTTCTGCTTTTCTTAAAGACTCAGCTTAGGTACCATCAAACATTTTCTGATTTACCTAGAAGCTAGTGCCTTCCTTCCTCAAATTTCTCTGTATTCATTTTGTATATATTTATATACGCACATGTTGTTTTCCCCAAGAGAATATAAGCTTCCTGAGGGCAGAAATGGCTCCACTATTATCACCATATCCCCAGTGCTCAACACAATGCCTGATACATATTAGGCACTTAATAAATGCTCTTGGTTGAATTTGAAGCTAACTTAACCAAAGTCCTACTTCTTTAGAATCCTAACAATGACAAATGTCAGTGTTATGGTTCCCCGAGGCTGAATTTGAAAAGATCATTAAAGATTAAAGAATGCCCCGGTCAATTAATGCAACAAGCCAAGAACCTCAGAAATAATTACATATAATTTTTATCATATTTATTTGGCATTAGCTATGTGTCCATAATCCCATGTCTCTGGGTGTTTGGGTTTGCATTTGGCAGATAATGTGACAGAAGTACAAACCTACAGGCCCAAGTGTAGCACAGGACCTTAGAGGTGGCATTTAAAATCAAGCATCCTAGCACTCTCTCCAGCTTTCTGCAGCCAATTCTATATGGCATTTTGGTTTTTTTACTCAAATTAAAGGACTACAGATCTAGAGCTAGTAGGAAACACAGGAGAGAACATCTAGTATACCTTTCTTGTGTTGCAAATGAGGAAACTGATGCCTATGTTAAGTAACTCCTTCAAGGTCACACAGGAGGTAAAGACTAGAAGCAGGATTTAAACCTGGGTTCTCATTCAGTAAGTGTAAGACCAGAGAATATTGTTATTGTTCAATCATTTTTTGTTTTGTTTTGGGTTTTGAGGCAACTGGAGTTAAGTGACTTGCCCAAGGTCACACAGCTAGTAAGTATCTAAGATCAAATTTGAACTCAGGCCCTTCTGATTCCAAGACCAGTGCTCTATCCAGTGTACTACCTAACTGCCTCATTCAGTCATTTTTCAATAGTGTCCAACTCTTTATGACTCCATTCGGGGTTTCCCTGCCAAAGATGTAGGAGTGGTTTGCCATTTCCTTTTCCAGTTCATTTGACAGATTAGGAAACTGAGGTACCCAGGGTTACACAACTAATAAATTGCTGAGGCCAGATTTGAACTCAGGAAGATGAGTCTTCCTCACTTCAGGACTGGAGCTCTATCCACTCTGCCACTTAGCAGCTGAAAGAACATTACTAGTCACCAAACAAATTAAAATATAATATGACCATCCCTGCATATCATACTGGCAGCTGGGATTGATAGAATGGATGGAGGAAAGAAATGAGATTATCATTAAACAGCTAGAAATATCAGAATACAGTGGGAAAAGACTTGGATTTAGAGATGAGATGCCTGACTCTGAACTCCTTCACTGATGCTTCTACTACCTGGGATGTTGGGCAACCATACCTTTTCTGAAAGTCAGTTTTTTTATCTCTAAAATAAGAATACTTTATCAGATTTGCAAAAATGACAAAAAATATAAATAGTAAGTGTTAGAAGACAGTCACACTAATACTTTCTTGGTGGAATTGTTGTGAATTAATTCAACCATTCTGTAGAACAATGGCATTGTAGTTGAAAAGATCATTAAATCTTTAGAATAAATTATACCACTACTGGACCCGTAAGGATGCCAGAGACAGAAGGAAGGATAAAAATATTTGTTGACACAATTATTGTGGTCCCAAAATGTTGAAAACAAAATGTGTCTCCATTGATTAAGGAATAATTGTCATATATGAATGTAATGGAATATTAATTAAGCCCAAGAAATGCCAGTATAACACCCCTTTGGGCTACCCTCCTCCACCAACTCACAAAATCTGGATCTCTCAACTTGAGGTACTCTGTTACTCTGTACTCCTAATACTAGAATTCCCACACCTTTCAAACCATGTTTAATTTCCCATAGTTGAAGAACATAAAGAGCTCAAAATAAAATAATTTACCAAAAATGACACATTGCAATCAAACAACTTTCCATCATACCTGGGGCACACTCTCCCAAAGATGCATAGATCATCAGTGGGAAGCTTAGACATACAAAGAGTTCATAAGTGGAGAGGCAAATATGTACAGAACATAAGTGGCCAAGACACCTTAATACTTGTGTCATTAGTATCCCTAAATGTCTTTTCATAATGCCCACCCATTGCTCCTCATGAAAAACAGAATTTTTTCTGGGAAAGTAACTCTTTTGGGCCTCTTGGGCCTGTTCTTGTGTAGAGAATGTGGTTCTGGTGCTTGGGAGTAGTCTCTTCTGTTTGCAGTGTCAAGTTCAACTTAACTGAATGTTCTGGTCTATAAATCCCAGACACAGACAATGTGATGATCTTGTAATCCTCTGCTTTTCACTTTAAGAGGTAACACTTTTAAAATGTCCATTTAAAGGTGATTGCAACCCATTCCTATTAAAAACACTGAAGAGCATAGGAATAAATGGGGTCTTCCTTAAAATGATAAGTAGCATCTACCTAAAACTACTAGCAACCATGAAACAAGGATACTCATTATCACCACTGTTATTCAATATGGTACAAGAAATGTTAGCTTTAGCAATAAGAGAAGAAAAAGAAATTGAAGGAATTAGAATAAGCAAAGAAACAAAGGTGTCATTCTTTACAGATGATACGATGATATACTTAGGGAATACTAGAGAATCAAGTAAAAAAAACTACTTGAAATAATAAACAACTTTATCAGAGTTGCAAGATATAAATAAACCCACAGAAATCATCAGCATTTCTATATATTACTAACAAAGTCCAAGAGCAAGAGATAGAGAAATTCCATTTAGAGTTACTGTAGACATCATAAATTATTTGAGAATCTACCTGCCAAAACAAACCCAGGAAGTATATGAACAAAATCATGAAACACTTTTCACACAAATAAAGTCAGATCTAAATAATTGGGAAAACATCAGTTGTCCATAGGTAGGTCAAGTTAATATAATAAAAATAACAATTCTACCTAAATTAATTTACTTATTCAGTGCCATACCAATCAAATTACCAAAAATGTATTTTATAGAAATAGAAAAATAATAAAAATTCATCTGGAGTAACAAAAGGTCCAGAATATCAAGGGAATTAATGAAAAGAAATGCTAGGGAAGGTGGCCTAGCCATACTAGATCTTAAATTGCATTATAAAGCAGCAATAATCAAAACTGCTTGATATTGGCAAAGAAATAGTGGATCAGTGGAATAGGTTAGATACACAAGACAGTAGTCAATGACTATAGTAATCTACTGTTTGATAAACCCAAAGACTACAGCTTCTGGAATAAGAACTCACTATTTAACAAAAACTACTAGGAAAACTGGAAAATAGAAACTAGGTATAGACCAACATCTTACACTATTTACCAAAATAAAGTAAAACTGGGTACACAATTTAGATATAAAGGCCAATACAATGAGCAAACTGGGAGAGCAAGGGATAGTCTACCTGTCAGATTTATGGAGAATAAAGTTTGTTACCAACAAGAAATAGAGAACATTGTGAAATGCAAAATGGATAATTTTAATTACATTGAATTGAAAAGCTTTTGCACAAAGCCAATGCAACCAAGATTAGGAGGGAAACAGAAAGCTAGGAAAAAATGTTTACAATCAGTGTCTCTGATAAAGCCTCATTTCTAAAATATACAGAGAACTCAGTCAAATTTATAAGAATACAAGTCATTCCCCAATTGATAAATTGTCAAAGGATATGAACAAACAATTTTCAGAGGAAGAAATTAAAACTATCTATAGTCATTGAAAAATGCTCTAAATCAAGGCAATGTGAAATATCTCGTGAGAAAAACCACTGACCTGGAAAATAGATCCAGGAGAGATAATTTAAAAATTATTGGACTACCTGAAAGCCATGATCAAAGTAAGAAACTAGAAATCATCCTCCAGGAAGTTCTCAAAGAAAACTGCCCTGATGTTTTAGTAGCAGAGGGCAAAATAGAGGTTGAAAGAATCCACTGATCACCTCCTGAAAAAGATCCCAAAAAGAAAACTCCTAGGAATATTATAGCCAGGTTCCAGAATTCCCAGATTAAGCAGAGAATATTACAAGCAGCCAGGAAGAAACAATTTGAATATTGTGGAAACACAATCAGGATAACCCAGGATTTGGCAGCTTCTACACTGAAGGATCGAAGGGCTTGGAATATGATATTCCAGAATTCAAAGGACCTGGGATTAAAGCCAAGAGTCACCTACCCAGCAAAACTGAGTATCATGTTTCAGGGGAAAATATGGTCATTCAGTAGAATAGAGTACTTTCAAGCATTCTTGCTGAAAAAACCAGAGCTGAGTAGAAAATCAGACATTCAGATACAAGAAGCAAGAGAAGCATGAGAAGGTAAACAAGGAAAAGAAATCATAAGGAAATTATCAAAGTTGAACTATTAACATTCCTAGATGGAAAAACAATAATTGTAACTTGTGAAACTTTTCTCAGTAGTTGAAGGGAAGAGAAATATATATGTCTATATATGAGGGTATATGGGCATATGAATACACATGTGAATGTGTGTATATGTGTTTACAGGTATACATAGGTAGAGGGCACAGCACCAATTTAACAGGAAGGGATGGTACTTAAAAGGTGAAATTAAGAGGAGAGAGAGGAATATAATGAGAGGAAATGGGGAGAGACAAATTGGGGTAAACTATCTCATACAGAAGAGGCAAGGGGAAATGGTTGCGATGGAGGGGAAGAATAGGAAGGCAAAAGGGAATGGGTCAACCTTATCCCCATTGAATTAGGCTTGAGGAGGGAATGAAATACACACTAAATAAGGTATCTTACCCTCCAGGAGAGTGGGGGGGAAGGGAATGAGAGGAGGGATGATGGAAAGGAGGGCAGGCTGGGGGGGAGGGAAGTGGGAAGCACCCACTTTTGAAAAGGGACAGGTTCAATGTAGAGAATAGAACAAGTGGGAGGTGGGATAGGTGGGAGGGAAATATAGTTAGTCTTTTACAATATATCTACTATGTTATTGTTTTGCATTAGCCACACATGTACAACCTATACTGAACTACTTATCTTCCCAGTAAGGGTGGGTGACAAGGGAGGAAGGGAATGAATCTGGAATTCAAAGTTTTAAAATCAAATATTCAAATATGTGTATATATAACATATATATATATGTGTGTGTGTGTGTATATATATATATATATACTATTATTAATACTGTTTTACATGTAATTGGGAAATAAGATATACAGGCACTGGGGCATTAAGATTCACTGGAAAAGTCGAAAGGGGTATGGGAGAAAATACGGGAGAGGGCAGATTGGAGGAGGGGATATCCTGTGGGACTGCTATTTTGGGGCAGTGGGTAGGGGAAAAATGGGGAGAAAATTTGTAACTCAAAATCTGGAGGAAAGGAATAATGTAAATCAGAAGTTAATAAAGCATTTGAAAAAAAAAGAAAAATGTTCTAAATCACTATAGATTAGAGAAATATAAATCAAAACAAGTCTGAGGTATCACATCACATCTATCATACTGGTTAACATGACAAAACAGGAAAATTATAAATTCTGGAGATGAGGGGAAATTGGAATACTAATGCATTATTGGTGGAGTTATGAACTGATACACCAATTCTGGAGAGCAATTTGGAACTATGCCTAAAGAGCTATAAAAATGCGCATACCCTTTGACCCAGCAACACCACTTCTAGGGCAATATCACAAAAAGATCATACAAGTGGAAGGATGACCCATATGTACAAAAATATTTATAGCAGCTCTTTTTGTGGTGACAAGGAATTGGAAATTGAGGAAATGCCCATCAATTGGGAAACGGCTGAACAAGTTGTGGTATATGAATGTAATGGAATACTATTGTGCTATAAGAAATGAGGAGCATGCAAATTTCAGAAGAACCTGAAAAGGCTTCAATGAACTGATGCTGAGTGAAGGGAACAGAACCAAGAGTACATTGCACATAGTAACAATTACAAAGTGTGATAACTAACTTTGATAGATTTATCTCTTCTTAGCAATGCAAGGATTCAAGACAACACCAAAGGGCTCATAATAGAAAATGCTGTCCACATCCAGAAAAAGAGCTGTGGATTCTGAATACAGATTGAAGCATATTGTTTGTTCTTCTCTTTTTTTTCCTCCTTTTTTTTGTTTGTTTTTTCTTTCTTGTGGTTTCTCCCATTGGTTCTATTTCTTCTTTTTTAATTATTTATTTATTTTTTGGAGGGGGGAAGGCAAGGCAATTGGGGTGAAGTGACTTGCCCAATGCCACACAGCTAGAAAGTGTGTCAAGTGTCTGAGGTCAGATTTGAACTTTTGTCCTTCTGACTCTAGGACCAGTGATCTATTCACTGCTCCACCTAGCTGCCCCTTTTTAAAAAATTATTTATTGGTTCTAATTCTTCTTTACAACATGTTTGATGTGAAAATAAGTTTTATACATATATATATATATATATATATATATATAATTACATGACATCTTGGGGTGAGGGGAGGGGAGAGATAGGGAGAAAATTTGGAACTCAAAATCTTATGGAAGTTAATGTTGAAAACTAAAAATATTTTTTTAAATAAAGGTGATTGCAAACTGAAAGAGTTTGTAAATTCTATGGTCATGTAGAGAAGAGATGATTTGCTTAGCTGAAGAGTGGCGATAACTAACAATCGAGTAGAGAGCACAGGAGCAGTTTCTCAAAGAGTAGGTGTTCTTTAATAGGCCAATAAGACCAAAGCCTACAGTCCAGAATTGTGAGTTCCCCTAAATATATGGGGCTTTCTCCCTCATGTGCTTCCCTGCTAATTCTTTTTGTGTTCTTTCTTCATCATAGATAATGAGTGCATTGGTGGGAAAGTGTGATGTAAGTTTATGTGTGTATTGTGATCATTTATGCAGTGACTTTAATAAAATACAAGTATCTGTGATATTATTTCTTTGCCTTATAGTTAAATAAATGTGTTTAAGATTTAAAAGCATCATTATTTTGACTATGTAAATATCATGTGTGTTCCAATTAAATAAATAGTTGATTATATAAAGGGGAAATGAATCAGTAGGTGCTTGAGATCTACAGTGGTAATTAAGTGGAGTATATTTTCCCTCAACAGAGTCAACTCCAGGACAATGAGAGAGTTTAAGTATGTCATAGTGGTCTGTTTCTGAGAATCTAGACTTGCCAAACTAAAGGCAGATAAGAATGAATGAACCAACCCAGAAAGTAGTGGGTATAGATACAACCTATGTGTGTGTTTGTATACATATATACGTACATATATAAATATACATTTACATATATGGAGCTATGTACTATGTTACATTGATGGGTGGGTATTTTTCCCCACATTAAATCACCTTGACCCCCTGATATATTTTGGGGCCTTTTATGTGTTTTGGTTTTGCCTTGCAATGATGTTAATGTAAATAGCATCAAGTTACAATGAGTACATACAATATAAATATTAGGTAATTGGTGGGAGAGAAAATATTTTATCTAGAAGGTAGTGCTTGAACTGATTTTGAATTAAACAAAGACAGTAGTGAGGAAGGAGCACATTCTAGGCTTAAAGGACAACTTTTGCAAAGGTTTAGAGATGGGAGATAAGAGTATCACATATTAGGAACAGAAATAAGACCAGTTTTGCCAGACAGTAGAATGTGTAAAAAGGAATAATATATAATAACAGTGGAAAGAGGAGTTGGAGTCTGGTTGTGAAAGACTTTAAGGACCAACAGAGTTCATATGTGACCATAGAGGTAACAGGAAGCTCCTGGAGTTTATTAAGTATGAGTTGATAAAGACGAAGCTGGGTTTTAGGACAATCACTTTGTTGGAAGGGTATAGGATGCAGTGAAGTGAGGAGCCTTGAGATAAAAATAAGCAAATTGTAATATTAAATTTTCTATGTAATTCAGTCCATTGTGAGATGGTAAAGATGTAGTCATTGTTGTATACTACTAATGAGAGTTTACTTATTTTTCTGCTAATAACCTAAATGAGGACGGCCTCAACTGATGTATAGATGATGACCTCAGCAAAAATTTTATACAGATAAAAAAGTAGTCTCATAGGTTCTCTTTCTTTTCTCATTCCTAAATGCCATTGGGATGACTTCACTTAGTTGAACACCTTGCCAAATTTTATTTAGACTGGTTTTATCCTGTACCACCTTTTGGGATGCTACTTTTCATAACCATTTGTCATCTTTATTCCCCAAATTGTACAGAATAGTATGTATTCTAACCCAATGTTGCCTTTCACAATCAACTCCGCCCCCCCCCCTTTATCAAGTCACTCAAATGTTTTCCAACTAAAGTGTTCTCTGGGCCCTTTTGGTCTCCTTTTTGTAACAATTATAATTGACATTGTTTCAAATTCCGGATGAAATGATTGGAGCTGCTGTAATTTATGCTGTCCATTTCCCATTTTTTATTTTCAATAGCTAGCTTAAATAATTCAGGGTCAAATCTTCTTATCTTTTTCTCATTACTATTCTTTCTTGTTTATTTTTAATTCTGATATTATCTCAGAGAAGTCAATGTTCTTAATCTTCACAGATAGCTGACTACCGGATAGCTTCTACCTGTATAGTAAGTTTATTCCCATCTGTTAAAATGTAACCAACTTCATTATTTGTAATACTATTTGCTACTTGTCATGTATAGCACCTACCAATTCTGGTTTTTAGGGAAATGTTAGTGAAATGGAGATAAGAGGCCTCTATAAAGCTTTTCCTTAAGTCTCTTTCATTTCTTTCTATTGAACAATGCTTTCCCATATATCCCTCTGATACCCCCCCCCATTCCTACATTTTCCCTCTTTGCATTGGTGTCACCAAATATCAAAGCATATGTGATTTGATTTGGCATATCCTGTCAAGTTCTTCACAGAATTTCTCTACCACTTTGCTCTTAATAATTGATGCTCAAGCATAAATTCCAATTTTTTCATGGTGGACTTTTTGCAAATACTTATTGTTAGTGTTACAATATGTTATGACCACATATCCTGGGAAATATTTTATGTGTCTTTGGGGAGCATAATAAAACCCACTCCACCAACTCCTTTCCTCTCTTTTCTAAGGAATACTTGTGAACCATCCTTCTATTTAAATGTAACCTCCTTTATTCTGGTTCTGTCTATAGCAAAAAAGTCACGATTGATGTGACTCAATTCCTCCATAAATATGACCATTCATTGGCCACTAAACAAAGATCTCACATTTAGAGTACCAATAGTCAAATTAAAGTTTGTTGAAAGTCTAAAAATAGACTATACCCTATGTTGCACCCTATACCCTCCTTCCTACCAGTCCTCTGCAAAAGCAGAAAAGGGTTAGGAAGCATGGTTTAGGTTGCCAAAACCAAAATAAAATTGTCCTCACCATGTCACCAACCTCCTGTTCCTGTGGGCCTCTCTGCTAGCAATGGCAGTACTCAGGAAATGGGTTCAGTCTGGTGCTGGGGCCATATTCAAAGCCTTCCCAGGTCCATGAAATTATATTCCAGAGATAATTATCTACCTCTGTATTTGTAGGAGACTGATTCTGATTTATGAGATTTTAAGGGACTTTAGAGATCATCTGTTTTAATGCAACCTAATTTTGTAGATGAAGAAATAAAACCCCACAATAAAGACTTGCCTGTGGTCATACAGGTCAGAAATAGCAGAAGTGGAATTCAAAACCAAGACCCCAGATTCCAAATCTAGCTTTTTTCCCACTACAGCATTTTGCTTTTAAATCCTAGGGAACAGGGGCCCAGGTATTCAGACTGCTGTATATATATGGAACACCACTTCTCCTTTTCATCTGTTTCTTCTCTTTGCCCCAAAGACCATTGCCTATGAAAGATAGTATTGGCAAAGAATTGGGTTTCCTGTTGACATCCCTTTGTCCCAAAGGGGAGAAATGTTCATCCAAGTTAGTATATACCGTTCTTTCTTGCAAAGTCTAAGAAGTCCCAGCATTTTCACTAGCACAAGTCCCATTTCTACCTAATTAGATTGTACTCTCCCAATTTCCACATGTATACTCTAAATTCCCAGGTAAACCAAACCACAAGACAACAAAGAGAAGCAAAATGTGGAGAATTTCCTTTCAATGCAGTAGTTTGGCTTTTCCAAAGTCTGAGCCTAGTTTGTTGTTGTTCAGCATTTCAGATTCTTTCTGACGCCATTTTGGGGTTTTCTTCGCAAAAATAATGGTATGGTTTGCCATTTCCTCCTCTAGCTCATTTTATAGATGAGGAGACTGAGGCAAACAGAGTTAAGTGACTTGCCCAGAGCCACACAGCTAGTAAGTATCTGAGGTCCAATTTGAAGTCAGGGAGACAAGCCTTCCTTGACTTTGACTTTACCTATCGTGTCAAATTCTCTTGCAGGCAATGGCAATTGACTAGGAGCAGAGCAGAAAGGTCTCTGGCCTGAAACTGGGAGTTCTATGGCCCATTTCAAATTACCTGGACTAGTCAACCCTCTCCCCTTTCAATTTCTTGCTTATAAAATAAGGATGTTGGAAAGGATGATTGCTAAGATTCTAATTAATGTGGGGGTGGGAGTGCTCTGGTCCTCCTGTGTCACATCCTATGAATTTTGAAGGAGAAAATGAAACATCTTTTTTTCCTGTTGGTTTTTTTCCTGTGCCACTGAAGACAAGCAAATCAATTCAACTTAAAATACTTCCTGCAAACAAATCAATTTAGTTATGCTCAAAATCCTTCATCCTCCTTTATCCTGTTATCTATAGGATAAAGTCAAGTCA
>NW_027187380.1:32161426-32203646 GCF_028583685.1 Petaurus breviceps papuanus
CTCTCTCTCTCTCTCTCTCACACACACACACACACACACACACACACACACACACACACACCCCAGAAAAGAGGATTATTGGAACTTTTTGAAAAATACCCCAACTCCAAAACCTTAGGGTAAGTTTGGAGGACTGGTCCCTCAGAGACAAAGACAGGTCGGTACATCAGAAAGTAAGTTGTTGGGATGGCTAGTTGGTGCAGTGAATAGAGCACTGGCCCTGGAGTCAGGAGATCTGAGTTCAAATCCAGTCCCAGTCTTTTAATACTTACTAGCTGTGTGGCCTTGGGCAAGTCACTTAACTCGAATTGCTCTGCCTTCTCCAAGAAGGAAAGAAAGAAAGAAAGAAAGAAAGAAAGAAAGAAAGAAAGAAAGAAAGAAAGAAAGAAAGAAAGAAAGAAAGAAAGAAAGAAAGAAAGAAAGAAAGAAAGAAAGAAAGAAAGAAAGAGAGAAAGAGAGAAAGAGAGAAAGAGGGAGGGAGGAAGGAAGGAAGGAAGGAAGGAAGGAAGGAAGGAAAGAAGTGGTTAACTCTGATACCCTTCACATCCCAATGATACTGGACCCCTGTAGGTCATCATTCAGACCTTTACCTCCCAAATTCTTGTTTGCCCCTCAACCAAACATTACTCGCCCCTTCCACTGTGCTCTGTGGAATGCCTTTTCCATAGACAACAAATTTCTCTTCATCCTAAATATTTTCCTCTCCCACACTTTGTATCTACTAATTATTACTGAAACCTGGCTCCCCTACTGATGACACACCCTCCCTGGTCACACTTTCCAGTCTACACTATCACTCATCCTCCTTGGCTCACACAGGAGAGGCAGGGGAATTGGGATACTCCTTGCTTTCCATGCTTCTAGTTTTTCTCCCTACCTCCATCATTCAGTAAACTCTTCTCTTTTGATGTTCATATTATTCATATATAATACCAATCAAAATGCTGGTACCATTGTCTACAGATCTCCAGGTCTCTCTCCTTTCCTTCTCAATGAATTCAGTACTTGGTTCATAATTTTTCTTTCTTCCCAAACACCTACCCTCACACTAGGGGACTTCAACATGTATATTGACTCTCCCTCAAATGTCAAATTATTCAGTTCTTCACTTCCCATGACCTATTCTTCTACCACAACTCAGCCAAACATAAAGATGCTCATGTCCTTAATCTTCCAATCACCCACAAATATACCATCTCCAATGGTGAAGAATCATAAAATCTCCTCATCCAGCCATAATCTGTTGGTTTTTCACCTTTCCCTCTGCCTTCTATTACAAAAACCCTACTCTTCTCTGCACGATGACTTCCAATCTTTTGACCCCCTCAATTCTTTCCAAGCCATCTCCCCTGAATTAGCTATTCTCTACTCTTTTTCCCATCTTGACCCTTTGGTGAACCAACTCAACTCTACATTGAACTCCTCTCTTGAATCACTGTCATTTATCACCTTATCATTTTGGTGATTATGCCCACCAAGCTTCAGCCTTGGTTCACTATCACCATTCCCTATCTTCATTCCTATACATGCTACTGAACAAAGGTGATGGAGAAAATCCTACAACCTTTCTGACTAGACCCTCTACAAATTTATGTTACAAAGCCTCAACTGAACCCTTACTGCTCCTAGGCAATCCTTCTATATCTGCCTTATCAACTCTCTTCAGAGGCTCCTCCAAACATTTTCATCCCTCCTTAAACCTAACATGGCTCCGTATACTCCCACCCTCTCAGTTAAGAAATTTGCTTCACATTTTACAGAAAAATTGAGGTCATTTGCCATGTGCTCCCTCTTTTCCCCTCTTTCACATCTCATATCACTCATTATGACTTCTGCCACTGTCTCCTCTTTCACCACATGATGAGGTAGCCTTATTCTTTACTAGGTACTCAAGCTATTCCATTAATTTCAGCTTCCTCTAATACATATTTCTCTCTGTCATCTTCATGCATTTATTTTCCATCTTTCCCTGTCTATAGATCCCCACTCCAACTCTAGTCCCAAGCACCCTGCCTTCTCAGGGCTTCCATGTCAACCTGGATAGCTATACCACCCCACCTGAAATACCAGCTCCAAGGCTCAAATTGCCAGCTCAGTGAGGATCCCCTCTAGTACCTGAAAGTGGGAGAAAACAAGACAAGACAGAGACTTCACAAGATCCCCTTCTCAGAACTAGGCTAAAAGGGAGATAAGTAGGGGAAGCAAATTTCTCCCCCTCTCACTGGTTCAGTTCATGGTATGATAGGAACACAAATAGAAAGATAGCAGAAAAGAGAGTGAATGCATAGTTTTAAAGACATAGAAAGCCAATCAAAAGAGACTACTCTCATCCTTGTGGTAGAGGATAAAGAGACTTCCATTTTAGGCAATCCAGATATGTTCCAAAGGCCCCTCATTAGCTGAATTGGGCATACTCAGGCCAGCCTGGGTCACACTATTTATTGTAGTATATGTATATGTGGTATATTTACAGGTAGCTTCTTTGTATATATTTTCTCTTTTGCTAGATTGTGAGCTCCTTGAGACCAGGAACTATCTTTTGCTTTTGTATCCCTAGTGCTTGGCACATAGTAGGGACTTAATATTGATTGATTGATTGTCTGCATGATGAAATAAAGGTTATAGTATCATATATCTGCTCTACTGCCCCTCTTCTTCCATTGATGATTTCTTTGGGTCTTCATTTTGGGGAGGGGCTCAGGTCAGCCAACTCTCATTCCCTTCTGGGCTATGCTTCTGACATTCCATATTTCAGTACCATGACCCTGCTGGATACTTTTACATCAGTCTCCAAATTTTTAGCTCCTTCTTTTGGGGTATTGTTCTACTCCATTAGAATGTAAAGTCTGTGAGGGAATGAACTTTTTTATTTTGCTTATTTAGCACAGCATTTGGCAGAGAGTAAGCACTTAATAAATGCTTATTGTCTTCTTGTCTTGCCTAGTATCTAGGAATAGAATTTTTAATATTTACACACAAGCTGAAGGTCCTTTATCCACATATATAGAGACCTATACATAAGTTATATGTTCTAAGATCCGCAGGAGAAATCTCCTTGCTGAATAGTTATATATGAAAAGTCCCCTGATCAAGCCCAGTCTAACCTCAGACTCAGGTGCTCTGGGACACAGGTGATATAGAATTTCTGGCACTAGTCAGTGGGCAGGGACAGCCTTAAAGAGAAATCAGAGGCAAATCCAACCACAGAGGTATTTGTATTGGGCTAAAAATAGTCCCAAACCCATCTGACGTAATGATACCATTACTTAACATATATCCTAAAGAAGTGAAAGACAGAAACAAATGTTCTAAATTATTCATAGAAATATTGTGCCTAGCAAAAAAGTAGACACAGAATGGACTCCCACTGATTAACAAGTGTCTAAAAAAAAGGTATCACATTATGCAAATGCAATGGAATATAATTGTACAATAAGAAACGAGAAATTCAGAGAAATAGGGAAAGATTTGTATGAACTGATATAGAGTGAAATAAGCAAAACCAAAAGAAAATATTTATAATTCTAATCAATAAAAATATGAATAGATGATCATTAAAAGGAAGTCAAACTGGGGAAATTAAAAACCAGTAAAAGTTCTAGAGAATAGATAAAGAGACATACATCCACCCTCATGGCACAGAGATAGTATACTAGTAGGTTAGAATATTGGAGACATTGTTAGATAGACTTCCTATATGGGATTTTTTCCTTCTTTTTTTTGCCATAAGGGAGGGTGCAATCTGGAGATATTAGGTAGAAAATAAGTGTGATGTAAAGACAAAAAGTGTTAATAAAACGTATTTTTTTTAAATCGTCCCAAATTATAATCTGGGACCTTTGTCATTTCTTATTTCAAATTCCAAATGAGTCAGAGGATGAAAGAATGACCCAAAATCTGTAACTGAATGATATCATAACGGGTCAACCTTTCCCTTATTTGAACAACTGAGTGAGATTTAACAGAACAAAAAAAAAATAGAAAGACAAATCATTCCATGAGGTAGCAGCTGGAGGGAGAAGGCAAAAGGAAAGAGCCAAACTGGCCCATTCACTAACTGAGTTGATAAAGCCCCATTGCCACCTCTCCCTGCCCCCTCCATTTTCCTTACAAATAAGACTTTCTCAAAGGTGAACAAGACTATATAAGTAATGAATACATAGGCCAGGTTTCAGTGATGCCTCTACTATTGTGTCATTTGCCTGTCCTTGCTGTCAGTGCCTCCCCATCTGGAAGGTTTTCTCCACAAGGTTTGGGAAGGATGATTGACTCCCAGGAATCTTTGTTGTGCTATCAGCTGTAATCACTTTAATTCAAACCCATTCTCTTTTAAGACTGACATCATAAATGCTGTTTTCTATCACAAATAGCTGTCAGGGCTGTCAAGCAGATCTGCTTACTGTTTTATATCATTACAATATTTAATTTCAACTCTGCTATTTCTTCCACTGAATACTCTCAAGACTATTTTTCTTTCCTCAGGAAAGAGAAGTAAAAGGTAAGTGAGGAGAATCATTCATCTTCAAAGAACTTGTTACCTGGGCAAAGATCACCGAATGGGTGGAGAAAACTGATAAACAGAGGAGGCTTTGCACATATCCATATACCCATGGCAAGTATAGTGACTGGCATATAGTGTGCACTTAATAAGTGTTTGTTGATTTAATAATAAGAACTAGGATTAGTGTTACAGTTAGTGGTGATTAATGTGACTAATGGTGATTATCTGGTGATTAATATAAATTTTAGTAATTTCCTAATCAATGGCAAATCCTGATAGTGATTAAAACTGCTTTGGCTACATTAGTCCTAAGGATAGGACTGCATGAAATGAATTCAGGTAGGAAGAAGGAACTAATACTCGCAGTCCAACAGTAGGATATTCTTTGCTGAGGTTTTCTGGACAGTCCTCTCCAAAGCGCCTGCTTCAGCTCTCTTGGAGTGGTGTCCTCTCCCATGGAAAGACTCAACTCCACTTATGGCTTTGTCCATGAAGTTTCCAAATCTAGAAGATGTATAGTTAATCTCATCTTCTCCACTAACTCCTTCCTAGATACCTATGAACTTATCAAACTCTTCCTAATCCTAAAAAGGCCTTCTATTCTACCAGCTACCATTCCATTTCTTCTCTTCATAGCTAAGTGTTTTACAAAAGTTGTCCACATCTCTCAATCTCCTAAAATGTAAACCCACTCTGGCTCTATTTTGCTAGGCAATATTCTACTAAAATTGCTTTCTCAAAGCTCAGCAATGACCACCTCACCAAATCCAATGACCATTTTTCAGACCTTGTCATCCATGACTTCTTTTTTTTTTTAAAGCAATTGGGGTTAAGTAACTTGCTCAAGGTTACACGGCCAGGTGTTTCTGGGTGGGTGCTAAGTGTCTGAGCCCGAATTCGATCCCAGGTCATCCCGACTCTGGGGCCGGTGCTCTAACTCACTGCACTACCTGGCCTCCCCTCGTCCATGACTTCTTAAAAGAATTTCACACTATTGATAACTTCTTCCTTCTGGATATTCTCTTCTTTTCTAGTTCTGAATCCTTTGATTCCATGACCCAAGAACAAGACAATGTCCTAAGTCACGAAGATACTTTCCATTCAAAGGCAGGGACAAAATGGACTGCTGCTGTGCTTCCCTCTCTTCTTTCTGCTTCAACAAAGACAGAGGAGGAAGAAGACACAAGTCACCAGTATTGTGCTTTGGGGACAGTCTTACCCATAAAACATATTGCTACATCATACTTTGCTGCCATAACGTGCACTCTCTGGCTCTATGCTCTTGGTACCAATGTGCTACACTGCTGCTCAGGATTCCAGAGAATCCTAAGGAATTTGGAGGTATCTTTTTTCTCTGCCATAGCTCAAACCTCCACTGGCTATTCCACTCTTCATGTTTATTTGGGAACAGTGGACTGCAACCTCATTTCTATTTAACCACTTAACATCAATTGGTTTTCACAATGAGATTTTTACTCCAAAGCTATACTAAGATCAAAAATATAAACGTTTTCCTGAATACATCAGGGGCAGAATCCCACTTATACCAAATCAGTCTTGGTGACTGAGGAAGGGGATTAGACTCAAAACTCATTTCCTACATATTATCAGTCCCATACAAAGGTAACATTGCTGTTCAATTTTCTGGCCTAGGGTCCTGAAAGTTATTCAAGATGGTTGCTCCTTGCTCTCTGGGCCATTGATGCTGTACTGGTTGTAACACCCAGTCTGGATTCTGATTCCCAGGTTCCTGTGGTTGACACTTCCAACCCATATCATAGAGTCATGGAGACTCATTTTCCTGAGTTCAAATATGACCTTAGACACTTCCTATCTGTGTGACCTTGGGCAAATCACTTAACCCTGGTTTCCTCAGTTTTCTCATCTATAAAATGAGCTAGAAAAGGAAATGGTAAACCAATCCAGTATCTCTGCCATTGTTGTTATTCACTTG
The DNA here is from genome assembly GCF_028583685.1 of Petaurus breviceps papuanus. NCBI lineage: Eukaryota > Metazoa > Chordata > Mammalia > Diprotodontia > Petauridae > Petaurus > Petaurus breviceps. Next base: position 32,167,882 of record NW_027187380.1, read on the forward strand.
TTTCAGTTGCATCCAATTCTTCCAGATCCCAGTTGTGGTTTTCTTGGCAAAGATACTGGTGTGACTTGCCATCTCCAGCTCACTTTACCGGTGAGGTAACTGAGGCAAACAGGGTTAAGTAACTTGTCCAGGGTCTGAGGCCAGATTGGAACTCAGAAAGATAAGTCTTCCTTGCTCCAACGCCAGCACTCTATCCACCGCACCATTTAACTGCCCTAAGTATCTTTGCCAAGAAAACCCCAAATGGTGTCATTAAGAGTCAGACATGATTGAACAACAACAAATATTTTTGTAAGAGAACTATCATTTCCTTTCAGGGCATGTAGTGGCTGTTTTAATGTATTTGTTTTTATTCCTTTTGTTTCTATGGTAATAACTAAAGCACTATCCACAGTTAAGAAGTGATGATGTGGTCAATTCTATTATGCAATGATTGAGACTAATTAAAATGTAGTGGGGAAAGGAAGGGGGCAAAGTTTTCAATGCATCAAATTGATCCACATAGACCATGCCCCTAGATTACCACCCAGAAAGCAGCAGAGCTATAGGGTAAATGTCTCTAGCTGACTTAAAACCAGAAAAGGATTGCTACTTCTTTTGAGTACTTTCTCAAGTCAGGGGGAGTCCACAACTTGAGTAGGTGTAAAATTGCTACTCCATGGACCTTTCTGAATAGGGTCATTCAAGTAGTTAGCTATGAACCTCACCCACTGGTTAACAATATCTTCCAGCTAACCTAAATAATAACCTCTTTTTTTTTTTGCCTTTTGAAGGGCAATTGGGGTTAAGTAACTTGCCCAAGGTTACACGGCTAGTTGTGTGTGTGTGTGTGTGTGTGTGTGTGTGTGTGTGTGAAGTTTCTGAGGCCAGATCCAAACACAGGTCCTCCTGACTCTGGGGCTGGTGCTTTACTCACTGCACCATCTAGCCGCCCCAATAATAACCTTTTAATGACTTTTCCTAGATACCACATCACTTTGTTTTACAAAGATGTCTTTTGTCTAATTTGGACCATTTTGACTCATACTTTACATCCTTGTTATTCCTTATACAGAGAGTCACAAAGTCATATAGTACTACTCAGTAAACAAAATGCAAATAATTTCCCTTTGAATCCAGCTCGGACTCAGTTGTCTCATCTCTAAATGGAAATGGAAACATCTGTGGAATGCTACAGAAATCTAAGACTGGGCTTCAATTTCGTCTTGGACTTCCCATCTCTCCTTTGACACTGACACCATCCTGGCGCAGGTCCTCATTCTCTCATTCTTAGACTATTGAAATAAGCTTCTACTCTAATCCATCCTCCACTTAGCTGTTAAAATAATATTCTAAAAACACAGGTCTTACAAAATCACTCCTTAGTCAATAAAACTTCACTAGCTCCCTATTACCTCAAGGATCAATGTTTTTACATCCTAGCTTTTAAAGCCCTTCATAATATGCCATCTTCCTAAATTCCTAATCTATTTATACTTTTTTCTACTCCAGATATTCTGTGATTCAGTGATACTAATGACCTTGATGTTCCTTGAACAAAACACTCCGTCTCCCAACTAGATACGTTTTCATTGGTTGTCCCCCCATTCCTGGAATTCTTTCCTTCCTCATCTCTGCTTCTTTGCTGTCCCTGGCTCCCTTCAATTTGCTGCTGATATCCCACCTTCTACAGGAAGTCTATTCTGATCTCCTTTAGTGCTAGTCCTTTTCTTCTGCAGTTATCTCTCATTTATCCTGGGTATAGCTGATTTGTACATAGTTGTCTCCCCAATTAGACACCAAGTTACTTGAGAACAGGGTTGTTTTTTGTCTTTCTTGTATCCTTAATGCTTAACATGGTGCCTGGCACCTAGGGTATAGAAACAGAGTGAAGAGTCAAGCATAGCCCTAGTTTGCAAATCAGGGTGACTGGGAGTATAATGGCCCTCTCAAGGAAGAGGAGAAAGCTTGGGAAGAAAGAATGAATCTTCGTTTTTAGCTCTGGGTTTTTAAGATGTCCAAGAGGCAGTTGGAGGTGTAAGACTAGAGGTTAGGAAAGAAGTTAGGGCTAGATAAATGATCTGAAAATGATCTTCATAGAAATAAGTTAATCTATGGAAGTTAATGAGATCACTGAGTGACGTAATATAGAGAGAGGGCAAAGATCAGAGGTGAGAGGACAGAGTCTTAGTGCCATCTATGGTTAATGGGCATGATCTATATGAAGATCCACCAAAGGAGACTGATGAGGAGAGGTCCAATAATGAGGAGAAAAAGGAGTGAGTATTGTCATGAAAACCTAAAGAGAAGTATCAAGGAGAAGAGCTTGATGGACAGTATCTAAGGTTGAAAAGAGATCAAGAAGGATGAAGATTGAGAAAAGCCATTAGAACTGGCAATAGACCACTAGTGACCTTGGGGAGAGCAGTTTCAACTGAATGATGAGGTCAGAAGCATGAATATAGAGAATTAATAAGAAAGGAAGTGTAATAATCAATTATGGAAGACCTTCTCCAGGACTTCAGCTATGAAAGAGAGGAGAGATATGATTAAAGCTAATAGAGATGGATGGAGCAAGTTAAGTGTTTTTTTAGGATGGAGGAGATATGTGCATGTTTGTAGGGAGCCACTGAAAAATATTGAGACACTAGGGAGGAGAGAGGGGGCAATCTGTTGGAGAAGATGAGATGGAAGGAGATCATGCCTAATTCTTATCACCTTATTCTGGCCACCTCTCATTTCCTTCTAAAGATTCTTCTCAGCTTGGTCTTTATGGACAGAGAACTCCAAAAAATGTGGTCCCTGAAGCATCCAAAGGAAGAGACTGTTGCAGATCTTTCAAGGCCATAGCCTGTTCTGGGCCACACTCAAAAGTGCCACACTTGTCTTGGTACCATGGTAAATAGGGGCCATCAGTATATGCAGGTGGGGAATATGGGCTCTCTAACACCTGAAGAATCCAATAAGTCTCTAGGCTTCCTTCTTAGATTACAAGGAACCAAGTTTCAGTAGCTTATTTCAGACAGTGCCTAGAATCCTCTGGGTTTTAGAATGAGGATAATAACAGCACCTGCCTCACAAAGTTGTTGTGAAGATCAAATGAGATAGTTATAAACCACTTAGCCCGATGTCTGGCACCTAGTAGGCAATATAAAAAATACCTTTCTCCCTGCCTCCCTTCCTCCTTCCCCACAAGTTACCAGATCTCTTCCTCATTTCTTCTCTTATACATTTTTATTATGGATCTGATTTCAGCAGGATGCAGTGAAACCTCTGGGGAAAAGATGCTACTGCCATCCCCAGGCCTGTGGGTTCCTGGCTGTGACCTGTCAGTCTTACAAGTATCAACAGAACTCTCTTCACTTACACAATGACCTGTTCTACCGATTGTCTCTCAGACTTCATCGTATGATCCTCAAAAGCTGAGAGCTAAGTAGGCTGCCTCAATTACTTTCATTCTCATTATGCTGATAGTCTCACTTCCACAGAATAGTTAATAACAGCCAGAGATTGTAGGAACCAATACTTTCTTTGTCTTCATTGGTTAACTACTCCAGCATTCATCAGGCTAACCTTTTGAGTTCCATTGAATGAATGAAGCATTTATTAAGTGTTTACTATGTGCAAAGTGCTGGGCTGGGGATGCAAATAGATAAGTAAGATAATTGAGCTCAAATTTTGATAGGTGAGACAACACATATGGAAGGTTTCACCTCAAAGTCAGATGGAAAGGTCCTGGGTTTGGGAAAAAGGAATAAACTTAGCAAGGTTAAGTGCTTTACCCATAGTCACATGCTACTAAGTGTCTAAATCAGGGCTAGGACATAATCCCTCTGCATCTGTTTTCTCATTTGTAAAATAAGGTGTTTATACTCAATTATCTCTACCATGCCTTCTAGCACTAGTAAGGAAGGAAGTCCCTAGCTACCTCAGTTGATATAGTATCAGAAGACCATGTAATCTTGGGATATTAATCAGGGGTTAAACTAACTGATCCCTTTATTAGGTACAAATGCCTCTGCTAAATGGGCCCAAAAAGGGAATATTTTGTGCCTATTGTTCTTACTGTACCATCCTAATAAATGTCTTTGCTAAGAACTAATTGTGTTTACTGGCATGGCTGTTAATGGGAAGCACATTAGTGGGGACTTGGGAACTATATTTTTGGGAATACATACTGATAGGGTTAACTCCAGACCCCAAGTTATAGTCAGCCCCTGAGGAGACAGCTGACATTCTATGATCTATTCTGTGGTACAATAATTACCTTCATCAAAGTAAAGAATCATATTACAAGAAATTATCATCCACAATAACAGCATAAACAGAAATTTAACTCCTAGTTTTATTCCTTAGTCTTCCTTGCTGTGGACAATGGCACTCTCCTCTTTTCCCCATATTACTGTGATCTATGTTTACTTCACATAAAGGAACAAATAAAACATATGCTGGCTCAAGGACAGCATAAATTAATATGATTTGGGAGCTGTGGTGTGAGGAAATGATGGTTCTCAGCCAGGTGCTCCTTTCTTCCTGTCACTTTGAATGTCTCCGAGCACAGTGTGGGGAGGAAGAGAATCCTGTCACCTTGCTTTCTGGGACAAACGGGCTATAAACCACCCATAAATTCTACTGACATTCCAGTGACCTTCTTGAGGACTGGAAGAGTCACATTTTACACCAAAGAAGGAGCTGTAAATATTTTATCTGTGCAGTAAACACAGGCCAGCATTGGCACCTCATTCATTTCTGTTCTGTACCTTGCTACCTCACAGGGGAGATTTATCTGCACTGGAAAATTCCAGCACAGAGGCAGGCAGGCAGCCTGCAGTGAATGAAGCAGCAGGTTACTTCAGGTGGTTGCCTCTCCCTGTCAACCACTCCTGCTTCAGCACCACCTCTATCCCCTTGGCCTCCCTACGCCCCACCCCTTCATCTCTTTTAGTTATTTAGCAATGTTTCACCTTTAAGTAAAATAGCTTCCTGGGAGGAAATGAAGATGAAGACAGAGAGACAGGTTATACCCCAATTGCAGCTGCTCTCTCTAGCAATTTGGAAATAAACCTCCTCCTAGACTCAGAGAATCAAGTGTATTCTCAGGTTCACATGAGTTTCAATTGTCCATACATGAGCTCATTTTCAAGATTGTATTGAGCTGCAGATGCCCATAACCTTCCACCCTGGAGTGAGCATTCCCTATATGTCCAAGCCTGGAGAAAGGGCTTAAGGTAAGAAGCCTATAGTGTAGAGAGAGAAGGGTAGAGGATTGAGAATATAAAATCACTAGAAGATTACTCCTTACCAGTACTTTTTTTCTCCTAAAAATATGTTTTCAAGTACTCTCAGGGAAGAGGAAAAACAAAAACAAAAAGTCAGGCGGTTCTGAAATTTTTGCAATCATTTTTGTGGTACATGATGGTTATTCCCACAAATGTCTTTTTTTTTCAATGACTTTCCATGGCATGAAGGTTTTTTTGAAAGTCCTGCCAGCTATATGTAAGCTCTGGTGGTTGATATCAAGCTGGCAAAACTTACAGTAAAGGCCAAGGATCAGGTTGGGAAGCTCATCAGGGTCCTGAGATGAGGGGTTTTTGGAGGCAACAGTGGATAGAAAGCCCAGTCTGGAGGCCAGGAAGATTCATCTTCCCAAGTTCTCTCCTCAGACACTTACTAGCTGTGTGATGCTAGGCAGGTCACTTAACCCTGTCTGCCTCAGTTTCCTCATCTGTAAAATGAGCTGGAGAAGGAAATGGCAAACCGCTGCAGTATCTTTGCCAAAAAAACCTCAAATGGGGACATAAAGAGTAAGACACAACTGAAATGACTGAACAAAAACAATTCAGAGGCAATGACAAATCATGAATGTAGAACAATAACCACAAAATGGTTCTCAGCCTTTCCCCTTTTGTAGCAAGAACACTGAGTGCTAAGAGTCATGGAGTTCCCAGAATGCTTTATTTAAATATTCATTTAAATGTTGACACTCACTGGGTGATCTTTGCCCAACAATATCCATTTGGTATAACTGAAAGGCCTAACCAAAGAAAAGCCTTGATCATGTTGGGTGCATCCTCTAGGGAGAATTTATGGTAGGACACGGGTGAGAATTTCATAGAACAGATGCACTCTTCACTGGTAGAGGGATCATTTACAGATCAGTGGACCATAGATTTCAAACTAAATGGGAGGTTAGAAGTCATCAAATACAACCTTCTAATCTAGCAAATTAGGAAAAGGAGGCCCAGAGGACTGAAGAGACTAGCCCCAAGTGACACCAGTGATAAGTCGAAGAGTTGGTATTTGAACCCATGTCATCTGACTCTAAATCCAGTTTTCTTTATACCCTGTGCTGCCTCCTTATCCATCCAGGTAAGCTGGTTACTCAACACTGGATAAAGAAAATGGAATTAAACTTCAATTTAGTAGAAAACAATACTCCTTGAGAGCAGAAACTCTTGTTTTTATCTTTTTATTGTAAATCTTTTTTTTTTAAAGCAATCAGGGTTAAGTAATTTGCTCAAGGTTACACAGCTAGTTATTATTTCTGGGTGTGGTGCTGAGTATCTGAGCCCGGATTTGATCCAGGTCATCCCGACACTAGAGCTGGTGCTCTTACTCGCTGAGCCACCTGGCCGCCCCTAAGCAATTGGGGTTAAGTAACTTGCTCAAGGTTACACGGCCAGGTGTTTCTGGGTGGGTGCTAAGTGTCTGAGCCTGGGATTCGATCTCCAGGTCTTCTCAACACTGGAGCCGGTGCTCTTACTTGCTGTGCTACCTGGCCGCCCCTTTTATTGTAAATCTTAATGTTTATCCTTTTTATATTAGCTCTTAACACAGTACCTAGCATATAGTAGGTATTTAATAATTGTTCATAGAATGGAATTAAGTTGAATTCCAACTAATTATTGATTTGTACCTGCTCCCTGCTAAAAGTAACTGGTGATAAGGAAAACAAGGTTAAAGAGAAGACAATATCTACCTGAATTTGCTAAGACATTTATTTCCTTTTGGATTCATTCTTGACTTTAAGCCTTAGTAAGGTCAAAAATAGAAAATGTATTTCAAATATTGTTGGTATGTTGGAAGAGGAGGTTATCGTATTGGCTGAAGAACTGGACCTATACCTTTGGTATATTTATCATCTGTAGTACAAGACAATAGATTCATTTCTACCACAACTCCACTCCCTCTTGCGTCCTCCACCCAAAATGCTTGAATATGTTTCTCATAATATGATAAATTTATGATGGTTGAGAATCAACAGAAATCACAGAATGATAGAGCTAAATAGGAATTTAAAGATAATGTATTTCAATCCCCTCATTTGATTGAGGAAACTGATACCCAGAGAGATGAAATTAATTTAGATCACCTCCTAATACCCAGGCCAGTAGTTTTCTTCTATATTATTGTTTAGTGGGGGGAATTGGTTAAGATGCTTCCTGATAAACTGATTCTCTTTCCCCCAGTCCAGTGGAGGTAATCACACAAACTAAGAGACAGATAGATGTAACAATATATCAATATACAATTTAAATACTAAAACAAACAAAAATTTTTAAAAAGTGTATGTGCCCTGTTGTTACTTTATGAAGTATGAAAATGTTTTCCTAATTAAATTGGAAAGGTAGTTTGGCAAAGATTGTCCACACCCCTTATGGCCCTTAAAATAAGCAAGCTTTCCAGCCATCTCTCAGTCAAGGAAGACCTACAAAGCTGGAGGAAGGAAGGCAACAGCAAGTCACCAGGTGGTCCATTATGAAGAGTAAGAAGCAGGACTCAAGGAGGCAGGTTGTGTGGGTCAATCAGGCATGAAAATTGTTGTATGGATGTTGTGTTATGGAAACCCCTCCAGAAGGTGGACCTCATTAGCATAACATATAATGCTCCTTGAAGCTGTCTCCTGATTATTTCCTTTCTCCCCTTGTCTTCTCTTATGGGAATCTTGAAGCTCTTTTTCCTTTGAGCATGGAAAAAAAAAATGTTTCTTAAAAGTTTGCTTACTTCTCATTTCTTTAAACATTTCTTTTTCCAAGCAGTTGTGATAAAGGTATGGATCATAGTCATTTGTTAATCTGTTGGTACATATTGGGAATGCAGTTGGGAGGAGGCCATTGAGTGGAATGTCCTTACAGAGAAGAGAAAGATCAAGTTACAACTGTGGTATATGGCACTGGGGGCCCTGAGCTGAAAAAGAGAAGATTGACAGACAGACAGAGACACAGAAAGACAAAGAGACAGACCCAGAGAGACAAAGAGAGACACAGACACAGAGACAGAAACAGAAGCAGAGAGAGAGACAAAGAATTGATAGATCATTCATTACAAGCTCCCAGAGCAGTAAAAAGAATGTTTATACTGGGAGACTATCCAGGCAATTCCAGGAGCAGGATGGAGGCACGTAAGAATAACTAAACAATCCAGCTTGTCACTTTACCCTACCATAGCTACATCAGAAAAAGAGCTCAGGCTAGAAGTCTGTGAACTTCCAGGATTGACTTTGTTGTGGCGTTACCCTAATTATCTGGCTCCTTTCTGATCTACTGAGGTGGCCCCAGAAAGCTAGGAGCCAATTAGAGCATCAATGTCCACATAAAGAAAACCCTGGCACCTCCCTGGCACATGATTAGATTTTCAGGGATCCCCTAATTTTGGAGTGGACAGTTTTCTTGAGATCTAGCAGATCTACCAGGATGAGGAAGGATAAATAATCCCAGTTATGATCATGATCAATAAATTGCCCCAGTTAGCTTTAGGGGAAGTTTGGGAAATCAAAATGCAGTTCTTATTCCCAAACCTCTAGCATCTACTACTCTGTGACTACTACTAAACTGTGGGTTTGGAGGAGAAATAACCAGATAGCTAGCTGCATGTACAAACCTTTCCTGTCCTTTCCCCAGAAGCCAAACACTCACCCCAGCAAACAGTATGCCTTCCCTATAGAATTCAGAACTCCCTCTCTCTCTCAGGAATATAAATAAGATTAGGTACTGGTGGGATATCCCACCCCCTACCTAAGGCTCCCCACCCCCAATTTATTTCTGCAACTGTAATTAAGGTCTTGACAGAGTGGTTTAGCTGCCTGAGTCTTTTGTTCAATTTATTGATTAGCTATTTCTCACAAGTTCATTACCATCCAGGAGCTACGGACTGGGAATTTGGTCTATGTGGCTTCTTAAGGCTTCATCTCTGTTTCAGATGATTAAATGTACCCACAATACAGCCATCATGACTGGGCAGCTCTGCCCAAGGTCAGATATTCATGCAAAACAGGGCATGGATTTCTGAAAGGCAGTTTTGAAAGGAGCCCTGCCACACTAGGAAACGGAAAAGAGGAGAGATGGGGGCAGGGAAGGGAAAGGAGTAATGGGAAGTGAAGGAAAGCAAAAAGAAAGGATTCAGGAATAGGAAAACTAAGGTGACAGTGAATAAACAATCTAGTTATGGTAATAGATTGAGGTGGGAAAAAGAAACCAGTACTACACAGGAGACAAAAGAAATGAAGGATTCCGTGACAGAGGCCAGGCTCCTATACCATGGGTTCTCCAGTAGCAAATTCTGGTTGCTCTGTGGCCCCTCTCGATCTTTTCCTGCTTTTTCTTTCTTTTTCTTTGCTTTATCTACCTTTTCAACCTACCAGGGAAACCTGGTATTAGTCATTCCTGCTACATGTCTTCAGTTGAAAAGAATACTAATCCCTGATTTAAAATACCTCTGAAGGGCACTCAGGCCTTTGCCCAGTGGCCTATGTGTTAGTCTGCCTACATTTTTCCAGTCTGGTGAAAAAGGGCAGATGAACTTTCCACTCCTCTATGCAGAGGTGAGAAACTATGGAATGGATTATTGCATACATGATTAAACATGATTTATATGTGGGTTGATTTTTCCAAAGTACTTCCCTCCTCCCTTCTTTTTGAAATCTGTTACAAAGGATGACTGCCTAGATAAAGGAGGGAGAGAAGGATCTATTCAGAAAAGGTTAGGATAAAAAAAATACTAATAGAAATTATTTTTTTAAAGATACTAAAAGAAATAAGATTTCTTTTAAAATGAAAAATGGCAACTGATAGCACTATGCCAAGCTCCACATTCATCTTGTGTCTAATTTCCAAGCCTCTATCGAAATGATATTGGGAAGTACTAGAAGACCCTCCTCCAGTGTCTTACCCATACAGAATCACTCCCCTGGAATTCCACTTATTGGTTTGATTACCTAAAAATTTATCCTGTTTTTGGGTAGAGGTTGTCCCATCTTAGTTAGGAGAAAGCTTTCATGATTTTTCTATTGGATACATTCTCCATAGAAAACCCTCTGTCCCAGTAGACAGAAGTCACATATGTGACCTTAATCAAGTCACTTTCCTTCCCCGGGCCTCATTTCTTCATTAGGAAAAAAGGAAGGGGTTGGACTTAGATGATCTCTAATGTCCATTAATTACAATTCTGAAACCTTATGTTCCTATGATTCTAAAGCTCATTACTGCAATGGTAGTTCTGAGTTAGTGTTCACTGGCTCTCTCCCATACAGAGCATAACAAATGAAAGTGAGCAGTCTTATTGATCCAAATCCTCATTTTATTGATGAAGAAATTAAGGCCCAGAAAAGCTGTGTGACTTACCCAAGGTCACATAGGTAGTAAGTAGCAGTGTTCAAAGACAAATCAAGGGGGCAGGTAGGTGGCACAATGAATAGAGCACAGCCCTGGAGTCAGAAGAAACTGAGTTCAAATCCAGACTCAGACACTTAACACTTAACTATGTGACCTTGGGCATGTCATTTAACCCCAGTTGCCCTGCCGCCCCCCTCCAAAAAAAAGATGAACCCACTTTTTAGCACTGTGTGCAGTACTTTTTCCCCATACTGCTATGCTGTGTACATGTGCTTCAATCCTCAGAGCTATAGAGCTAATGCTTAAATGGGAAAAAAAACACATTTTTGAGATCTGTTTAAAATAAATATTCTTTTTTTATTATGAACATAATATAAATGCTTCAGTGGATTTCATAGGAAATAGTAATCTTTAGTTATGCAGTTTTTCAAAGTAATATAGGGAATTTAAGATGATAACAAGAAAGCTGTCCTTATCTATTGCCCTTTCTGAACTTATCTCTGCTCTCTTCTGCATATTTTTTTACAGGCTTAATGTTTAATGATTAATGAGGGTGTTTTGGTTTGGGTTTTTTGGGTTTTTTTGGTATCATTATCACTTATCCACCAACTCCTTCTCCCCTGACCAATTCTCTCACTCTCTGTCCCTTGTTTGTTTTTTAAAGGTAGTCAAGTAGAATAAATCTACACATTGACTATATCTGAAAATACATGTCTTATCTACATCTTCACCAAGAGCTGGTGAACAAGTTTCATTAGTAGTCTTCTGAAATCATGATTGGCCGTTGAATTTGTAAAGGAGGAATTTGGTCTCCCATCTCCCCCTTTATCCCTCAGGGTTGAAATAGTCACAGAACCCCAGTATCTGATCACAAAATAAGATGTCAATAAATCAGTATTTCACCAAAAATATAAATGGTGTCAAAAATAGAATGTGAAGCCCTTGATTGAATTAGAGATATAACACCCTACTGGCTGGCAAAAGATTGATGCATTCCCAAATGGTTCTTAAAAGACAGTCAGGCAGTTGGAGAGCCTGAGATAATATAATTGAGGTGAGCACAAGTGTGGATGAGAAATTTGCATTGGTTAAAGAGAGGATTTATCTCTCATCCTCTCTTCCCCAAAAGGGGAAACCCATTTGTCAGTTGGAGAATCCACCTGAAAGACAGAGACAGTTACCTGAGTGAAGAAGCAGCTTCAAGGAATATGACCTTTGTCATCAGAGATTATAGAGTTAAGCTGTAGATATGAGCAGACCCTGGAATTCAGCTGAAAAAACCACCAAGCACAGATGTTGCACTTAAGAAGAGCTGTATGAGGATTTTAGGAAGAAGTAAAGGACTTTGAAACCCTGCAATGTAAGAAGTTGTGAGTTTTTCTGCCATATGTATTCTCACTTCCATTGTACTTGAAGTTTGAGCCCTCTTGGAAGTTGTACCCCCAATTCATGGGGGGAATATTTTGTAACTACTTTTTTTTTTGCTTTTTGGAGGGGTAAGGTAGGGCAATTAGGGTTAAGTTTCTTGCCCAAGGTCACATGGCTAGTTTTATATTAAGTGTCTGAGGATGGGTTTGAACTCAGATCCTCCTGACTCCAAGGCCGGTGCTCTATTCACTGGGCCACCTAGCCTCCCCATGCAACTACTATCCTTGCTATGCCATTTGAGGAAATGTTTTTGTTAGGAGGTAACTGTTCCTACAGCATGATCATTAATGGAAACCACATCAGGGTCCATGAGCTTAGGAGTAGCCACTCATAGAACACAGAGAAAAAATATCCCTCTGTGGACCCAAGACTCAAGTGCAGGTACCGGTTAGAAGGCTAGCACAGAGGAGGCATCACATTATTATAGTCAAGTCAACAAGCACTTGTTAAGCTCCTGCCATCTTCCAGGTTCTGTGTTAAGCACCAGGGATACAAAGAAAGGCGGAAGCGGAGAACAGAGATATCCTCAAGGATATCATAGCCATTTCTATGAGTGTTTCTTGTTCTGCTCCCTTGACTGTGCATCAGTTCACATAGCGAAGTGTTCAGTGAGGACTACTGCCTCTGGTGTGAGGGGCTGCTGTATCAGCAATGCCATATTCACAATGCCTATAGAGATTACAAATATGCTGATATAATTATCCATTACAAAATACGTCATGTTTGCCATATGAGGAAATAAACTAGAAAATTTATTAAGATACCAAAAGACTGAGTCCCAAAACCAGAAAGTGAAAGCCATCAGAGTAGTTATGATATTGGCACAGGTAGATAAAGTAGAAAGCACCCACATTTTCAAGCCTTTAAAACAGAACAGGCTACCTCAGGCAAAGGTCCTCCTCTCCCCACGCACAGCAACCACCCAGCGTCCTGGAAGCGCGCTCCCAGCAGCTCCGGCCCCTGGCAGTCCTCAGCAGGAGTCCTTAGCAGAAAGTCCTTAGCAGTCCTAACTCAAAAAGGGCTTCGCGCTGCCACTGCCTCTGCTGCTGCTGCCGTCACCACCACCGCCAGCCACCGCAGGAACGCTAGCTTGGCTTCCGCTTCCTCTTGCTCCGCCCCTTCCTGCTACGTCAGCAAGTCCAACGGGGCATGGAAGATCTTTAAATCCCATAACCCTTACAGCTGCTCATCTATTTTTGGTATCTACCTGGCACGTGACTCTCCTCTGTGGCTCCAAGAAGTCATAGCGTGTGCAGCTGTCACACCCCAGTGAAACTGTGTTGGCAGACAGGCCGAACCAGGTTGAGGGTAACTGCCGGGCCTAGGGGGACAGCTACCCCAAGCATGTGAAGACTCTCCCTAGCAGAATGGGTAGATGAGAACAATTCGTTTCAACAGCCATGAAGGCAACTAAAGCAAATGCTATCAAGTGCTTAGAGCTTTGATCAGGCAACAAAGATGTCAAGGTCATCCACTGCATCCTGGGTCATCATCAGTCATCTTGACTTGTGTCTTACCACTGGATTTTAGTGACTCAGGAAGAGAGAGTGAGGCTGATAACTTTTTGCCACTCTGCCTCATGTACATCCGATTCACCCCATGATGTCATTGGTCCTCTTTAAAAAGGAAGGACAAACGTGTTCTCTGAGCATGTCACTTTCACCATTTCTTTTTGAGACATTTTCCTTTTTATTTTTATGAACTTACTAAACATTAGGAGATATGGACAAAGAAAAAAATAAAAAGAGGACTCCATGTTGAACTGTGAATCTCCCCAGTATGCAGCTTTGGGATTTTTTTGTATATTTTACATTTAATTTGATAGTTTCAATGCTTCTCTACTCATCCAGGTTCTCTTCTAAATTTTCTTTCTGCTGTCTTCTGTTTTTAATGTTTCATTGTCTCTTTCTTTCTTTTCTTCCTTTATTTATCCCTATTTTCTACTTTCACATTCTCCTCAAATTCTCCTTTGTAACAAGGCATAGCCTAGAAAAACAAGTCCATGTAACTATATTGCCTAAAAATGTGTGTCTTATTATACACATCTAGTCCCTGCTTCTTTGCCAAGAGGTGGGAAGCATGAATCATCATCATTCTTCTGGCATTTCAGTTGGTCCTTGCATCAATCATAGTTCTAAAGTTTACCATTGTTTTCTTGCTTCTGCTTACTTGAATCTCAATTACTTTATACAAGTTCTTCCTGATTTCTCTGAATCCATCCCTTTATTCATTTCTTTACGCACAACAATATCTCATTACATTCATCCATCATCATTTGTTCAGCCTTGCCCAAATGACGAGTAGCCATTTTTTTCCAGTTCACAAAAAGTGCTGGTCTTGGTGTTTTGGTACATATGTGTCCTTTCCTTTTGTCTTTGCCCTCTTCAGGGGAATGGGCCTAGTTAGCAGCATTACTGAGTCAAAGTCAAAACATCATTTCTTCCCAGAATGTTTGGACTTCCACCAGTGGGTGGGCTTGTTCTCATTAAGTCTCTCCAACGATTCTCATTTGCCTTTTGGGGGCATCTTTTGTTTTTATTTGTATTTCCTTTCTTAGTAATAGTTTGGATCAGCCTTTCATATGATTTCATTTGATAACTTAAGATTTCTTATTTTGAAAACTGTTTATTTATATCCTTGAACCATTTATCTAATAAGGAACAGATCTTGTTCCTCTGCATTTGTATCAATTCGCTAGATATCTTGGATATCAGACTTTTATCAGAAATTGGCTGCAAAGATTTTCTTCCCTGCAAACCATTTCTCTTCCAATTCTTATTAACATTTATTTTGAGTCTGTGAAAGCTTTACAACTTTATATAACTTAAATTTTCTTTTTTGTTTCCTGTGATCCTCTGTATCACTTGTTAAAAATTAAATTTGACCAAGACCTCTTCCCTTTCCCATAGTTATGAATGGTCTCTCCTTCCATGCTCCTTTAATTTATTTATGATATGATCTTTTATATCTAGGTTACATATCCATTTGGAGCTTATTGTGGTAGATAGTGTGAGCTGTGTTGCTCTAAACCTATTTTCTGCCAGACTGCTTTCCAGTCTAACCATTAGTTTTTGTCAGATAAAGAGAACTTAGCTCAGTAGTTTGTGTCTTTGGGGGTATTAAACACTATGAAATTGCTTCTAGTTCTTGTTTGCCTAATCTATCAATCAACTTTTCCAGGCTCCCTTCTTTCTCGAGGGTCCCCCCCATACACACTAGATTCCTTAAGGTTCTTGACCTTTTCTCCATCCAAATAACCATTGTTATTTTGTCTAGTTCCATAAAGTAATCCTTTGGTAGTTTGATATGTACTAACTTTATAAATTAATTTAGAGAATATGGTCTTTTTTACTAAATTGAGATTCCCAACCATGAACTATTACTATATCTCCAATTATTTGCATATCTCTGAGTGTTTTGTCATTATATTCTTTTAAGTTCTTATGTAAGTGTTTTGCTGATGGAATCCCAGATGTTTTATGCATTTTTATTTCTTTTGAATGGCATTTATTTTTCTATCTCTGGGATTTGTTGGTAATATACTGAACAGATGATATTTTGCATATTTATTTTGTATCTTGTTATTTTCATGAAGTTATTATTGTTCCAGTGAATTTTAATTGATGGTCTAAAGTTTTCTCATAACCTCTACTAAGAGTTTTAATTTTCTTTCTTCTTTACATATTCTTTTCTCTTGATTTTTTATCTTGTTTCTTAAAATAGCATTTTTTAAACTATATCAATCAGTAATGATAGCAATGAACATCTTAGCTGTACTCCTGATTTTATTGGAGAGTCCTTTAGCATTTCTCTATTATAGATAATGCTAGCTTGGGGGTTTTAATAAATGAATGAGTGAATGAGTGGAAAATTATTTATTAAGCACTTACTATGTGCAAAGCACTGAAGAAGCAAGAAGTTCCTGACCTGGAGGAGATTACATTCTACAGGGGGGAAAACACATATAGAGGAGTGGTAGCCAGGGAGAAGCACTTCGATCCAGAAAGTTAAGAGGATGAGGAATGGGTGGATGGGTGGGGTTGGTGGGGCATAAGGGACTAGACTGAGTTGCCCAAGAACAATTTCACAATTAATTTGATCATGGTTCATGATGGGGATTGAGGGGGGTGGAGAGGGAAAGAGAGGTCAGATAGACAAAAACAAAGACAGATGGGCGGCTAGGTGGCACAATGAATAGAGCACTGTTCCTGGAGTCAGGAGGACCTGAGTTCAAATCTGGCCTCAGACACTTAACACACACACACACACACACACACACACACACACACACACACAACTAGCCATGTGACCTTGGGCAAGTCACTTAACCCCAATTGCCCTACCTTCCCCCTTCCAAAAAAAAAGGGAAAAAAAAGAAACAAAGACAGAAGCAGAAAAGAGAGTGAAATAAAACATAGTCCTGAGATCACGTTCTAGGAAAAGCAATCAGAAGAGCAGAAGTTTCTCTAGGGCACAGTCTCTTGTGTGCCCCCTAGTCAGGCACTCTACTTCTGTCATAAACCATAGGTGAGCATTCACCATATCTAACCTCAGTTAGGACCCACTATGACACCTTCATGCTGCCATACTTCTGCTCTAGCCTCAGTCTCTGACCTGGGACCCTGGGCTTCTGACTTAAGAATATTCATCATGGGGCGGCTAGGTGGCGCAGTGAGTAAAGTGCTGGCCCCAGAGTCAGGAGGACGCGAGTTCGGTTCCAGCCTCAGACACTTAACACACACACACACACAAAAACTAGCCATGTAACCTTGGGCAAGTTACTTAACCCCAATTGCCCTCCAAAAGGCAAAAAAAAAAAAAAGAATATTCATCATGTTTAGACTCATCCCTAACCTACTATGCTACCACCTCTTCACCTCACCATCACTTTCTGACTTTAGGTTTGAAAAAAACAATCATTCAACTCTACCATTCCTGAAAAGGATGCACCTACCAATTCCCTCATGATTTAATACACTATCTTTGTTTATTATCCAACAAAGACATAACATCCTTAATAGCATTCCTTTAGATGGGTTTTTAGAATATAAGCTCCTTGAATTCATGTCATTTATGTCACTTGTTTATATTTGTGTGTCCATTTTGTCAGCAAAGTGGGATAAAGTACTTATTAAAATGCTTTTTAATTTATTGATTCATTCCAAGCTTTATTTTTTACATTGTTTTTAGTTGTTTTTCAGTTGTGTCTGACTCTGTGACCCCATTTGGGTTTTCTTAGCAAAGATACTAGAGTGGTTTTCCATTTCCTTCTCCAGCTTATTTTATACATGAGGCAACTGAGACAAGTAGGGTTAAGTGACTTGCCCAGAGTCACACACCTGGTCTAAGGCCAGATTTGAATTCATGAAGATAAAGTCTTCCTGATTCCATGCCCAGTATTCTATACACTGTGCCACTTAACTGCTCCCATTCTAAACTCCTACTTGGATCTTCAACTTCTTTCTGGTTTATCTTTTTAAAATTAGTTTTTCTAATTCTGTAAAAAATATATTAAAATCCATAACTATTAGAGTTTTGTTTTCTTTTTTCCTTTAGTTTGATTTCCTTTCCCTTTAGGTGCTTAGATGTTATACCAATTAGTACATATTTTATTATGTATGGTCCCATTAAGAACAATGTAATTTCTTTGCTTATCTCTTTTAACCATGTCTGTTTCTGTGTTGCCTTGTCTGATATCTTTAAAAAGAACTGTGTATCTATACAGGTATTGAATGTGCTTTACTAAATTGATATCCAGATGTTTCATACATTTCATAGTCATTTTGAATATTTACTATTAATATTATTTATATTTACTATTATTCCCTACTGGATTTTGCTAATGCTATATAGAAGTGTAGTTAATCATGATACATTACTGAAGCTATTAATTGTTTCAATTATTCTTTACTGATTCCCCAGGATTATCTAAGTAAACCACCATGTAATTCATAAATTAGGATAGCTTTCTTCTTCCACTTCTCTATTGATATGAAAAACTTTTATTTTTGCTTTATCCAGTATTATTATTACAACTCCCACTTTTTTGGATTCACTTGATGAATGGTAAATTTTGAATCTATGTCTTCTTTAGATGTGCTTCTTGCAAGCAACAGACTTGGGTTGAGGTGGGTGGGGCAATGTTTTATTACCTATTCTGCAACTCTATTTTTGGGTTGTATTGTTTGTTCCTTTTATATTAAGTTTGTATAAAAGTTAATTCTGAAATTTTACATTTATTTGTTTAATTTTTAATATTCTTTTTATCCCTTTCTTTATAACTGTCAATACTTTGTTTCTACAATTAGTTTTGCAATAATACAACTCAATTCCTATAGATTCCTATAGTCTGCTTATATCATACACCTATCTGTCTACCCTGTTTGCAGAGTTTACTTATGTAATAAGTACTCTGGCCTCATTCTTCCAGAGAAAAGTCAGTTACACCTTCCCCTCAAGAAGATGTAAGGGGTTAAGATATCATCAGAAGCCCCCACTCAATTCTGTTCCCTACATAGTTAACTGCCAATGACTAGCACCCCAATTCTATTTAACCAATTAATATCAATTACTTTTTATGAAGGAAATTTTACTAGCAAGGGGCAGCTAGGTGGCACAGTCAATAGAGTACCAGCCCTGGAGTCAGGAGGACCTGAGTTCAAATCCAGCCTCAGACACCTAACACAAAACTAGCCATGTGACTTTGGGCAAGTCACTTAACCCCAATTGCTCTACCTTTCCCCCTCCAAAAAGCAACAAAAAAAAGAAAAGCAAGAAAAAAAATAGAAAAACTTCCCCCCAGCATCTCATTGTACATTCTTTTCTTATAATATCTTGGTCTCTGGGTAGAGTGGGCTCAGACTTAATGGAGTTTCAACCCAGCATTGGTCCTACCAAGTTGATATCCTAATACTATATTGCTTTGGGGTGAGCTGTTGTCCCAGCTACTACTGTACTGGGTCCTGAAGGCTATTCCTCAATCATCAGGGCATTTTTTCTGGACAAGATGACTCCAAAGCTAGTGTGGCCTCTGCTCCTAAGCTTTCTTAGTGCCTCACTCTCCTGACCTCTCAGATCTCACAATCTTTAATCTCATCTAACAAGAGAGAATAAACAAAGACAAAGAATCAAAGCTAGCTATCAAAGCTATAGGTCCCATATAGGCCTCAGATGAGGATGGCCTGAAATACTGTTGTCTTTTCTCTCACTTTTAAATATGTCCCAGTTCTGATTATCCAACCAATCAAAAAGGTTCCTCTTCAGCATGTGGTTAACAGAGCAGAACCAGTTGCTGAATGTTTTTGCATGCTCTCTGAGGCATTTCTAATACATGTCATCACCACAATTCTCTGGAAGCAGGCCTTCCTCCTCTCTGCCACATGAAGGATTGTGTTAGTTGAGCAAACTGATGCCTGTTCAGCAGTCCCCTGTTACACCTACATTATTAATTTCTCTTTTCATTCATTTAGTTATCGATTTTCCCTTCCTTTATCTTTGTCTTTTCCTTGTCATTTAAGTGGTTACCTCAAAATCACTCTTTCCCTCTTATTCTTACATCTTATTTTTTTTAGTTTTCTTTTAATGCACTCTTTTCTAAGAAGTTTTTATTTGTTCTCTTTATCAATTCTCTTCCCTTCTGAATATATTCTAAAGTTTTAGTCTCTAATTCATGGGTGATAGCATTATTTATTACTTTTTAAATCTCTTGCTCTTCCTTATGGAGAATGCAGATAGATGGTGCCTTGGATGGGTTCCTGGGTACTTCCCTCCACCTCATTTCTGTCTCCTCCCTGAACTCTGTCACCAGTCAGGAGTTGGATTTGTCTCCTGCTGCAGCTCTGATAAGCCTTGACAAAATACCAGCGATTACACCAGCTTCAGGCCTCCTGTTTGGCCTATCTTCACCTCCTTATGCAGTTACCAATGAGGAGGTAGCTTTGTCATCAGCTATGCAACTGACCCAATATCAAGAAATGCACTGGCTTCAGGTATCATGGGAGGCCCCCCTTGCATAAACACATCTACACATTTCTGTGTCCTTGGCCAGTCACCTACTGAAATGTAGCTTTGTCTCCTGCTTGAGAGAATAGAGATTCTGTGGACTTCAGGCCCCATGGTGTGCTCCTGAGCTGAGCACCCACCCACAGGCTTCCAGTCATCTTATGTAACCCCAGACCGTAGAACAGAGTTTATTAGTGATTCTCTTTGGTTTTACTAGAATATTGAATCATCTGGCCCCCATCCACAGGAAGCCTTTCATGATCCCCCTTAATTCTACTGCCTTTGCTCAGCTGATTATCTCCAATTTATCCTGCATATTTTAGAGAAAGCTTGGTAGTGCAGAGGAGAGGGTGCTGGACTGGGGTGTTGAGTCTCAAATGAGACAATCATTAGCCCAGTGCCTGGGACGTAGTGAGTGCTGTATAAATACTTATTATTAAATAGTTTCTTCATAAATAGGGAAATGGCTGTTTTCATGTTGTCTCCCCATTGAGTGTGAGCTCCTTAAGAGCAGAGATAGTCTTCTGACTTTTCTTTATGTCCCTGATGTTTAGCACAGTGCCTGGCACATGGAAGGTACTTAGTTAATGTTTATTGACTGAGTGACTTTTCAATCTTTGCTGGATTGTTTTGAAAGAAACTAGGTTCAACTTTAATCATTTCACTACAACATCGATTCTGGAAGACCTATAAACTCTCCACACAAATTCTAGGTTTTTTTTCCTCTGTGGCTACACACACACACACACATATGCACATACATATATACACATGCACACACATATAAACACATGGAAGTTTAGATTTTTGTGCATGTAAAAGACGGTAAGTACAACAAATGGACTGGGCACTCTGCCCAATGGATGCAGGAGATCATGTATTGCTTGATAAGGTTAGGTTTGAGCAGCAAGCATGTGACAGATGAGATGCTTTTATGCAAGCCCTCGTCCCCTCTCCATTCACTGACTTGTTTCCTTATTAAGACTCTTCCATATTCAAAAGATAGTCTACAGCATAAATGGGAACTGGGATAGCCCTAAAGTTGAAGAAATTCTCTCCTTCCTTAGCTTGCTACCCCAACTCTAGTATGAACTACAGAAAAACTCATTACACTTTGAGTTTGATTACTAACATTCAACCAATATCTCACTACACAGAAAAACTTCCAATTAAGATGATGAAGTGAAATAGAGTCAGTTCTCCCACATAAACTCCAGCAAATATCTGCAAAGAATGCCAGATAAAGTAATGATAAGGAAATCTAAAAAGGCACAAAAGAAGCTCCTCTATCATTAAAAAAAAAGACCAAAAGACTGAGGAGGCAGTATGAGGAGCAGAAGCTGATAAATCAGTGCAAGTATAGATAACCTCAGAAGCAGTGGAGACAGGGAGCTAGTTACAGCATGGAAAACAGAGTGAGCTGCCCGGGCTGGAAGCTCCTGGAGGTGTGGAAAGAAGAGGAGTCAGCAAAAAACTCCCACAAATGGAGCTGAAGCCAATCATTGCTCTGAATTGGTTTTCTGCAAGCCAATGTCAACTCAAGAAAAGGAGGCCAGAAAAGTCCACTTCAGCTTCAGTGCTTAATCCCAAACTGCATGAGAAGCCAACAGACAATGTGAACATCAGTGTTACAACCAAGAGCCAGAACCTGGGGCATGTCAGAACAGGCTGGGCAGAACCAGCCCCCATAGGTCTCTGTGCAGGGAGACAGGACCCAGTCATATACTCTTCAGAGTATGGCCAATCATGGCATGAAACCGGACTAATTTAGCACCTGGGTGCCAGCAATGAGTAGAGCTATGTAGGAAATCTGAAGTCAATGTGGTCTCCAATGTCTTATTAAAGCCTGGTAGGCCCACAGCAGAGGATGGAACCAGCTCCCATTTAAGGATCAGTCAAAGAAAAGATGTCAGACATGGGCCAATATCCAAACCCACAGTGGATTAATAAGAGACTAAGGCAGAAACCAGGTGCTGAAGCAAAGGGAAGACATAATTTTTGCCACCTCAGTCACATTTACCTGAGAACAGCATCCAAAAGTGGCAGAGAGAATGGGTATAAACATAAAAATCACAAAATCAGAAGTGAGGCTTTTAATATAAAGAAAACCCTGGAGACATTTAAGAAATGTCACGGGTTAAGAGCTGCCCAAGAAGGAAACTTAGAAGAAGAAAGTAATTCCACAAAAACTATAAGCAAAACTTTAAAGGAAAAGAAATGGCATAACTACAAGGATTATGAGAATGACTAGAAGAAGTGAAATACAAAATTTTAAAATAAAAGTACAAGTAAAATGAGAGTTCCAGAGGGGAAAATATTGGAAGGAGAATAAATAAAATGGAAGATGAAAAACTTTGACCAAATAGTAGACTCCTGGATAAAGTGGATGGAGCAAACAGAATTCAGTGACTCCATAAATTAATAAAAAAAATACTAAAGTAAAGGGGTGGGGAAAAAAGAGACAAGAAAATATAAGGGGTGGAAGGGAAGGGAAACTGACCTGGAAAACAAACATAGGAGAGAAGTTTAAGAAATATCATACTCTTTGAAAACATGACTAATCCAAAAATTCAAACATCGTATTTCAAAGAGAAAAATGTCCTAAACTATCAGAACTAGAAGGCAAAGTGAAAATAGAAAGAATCTACCAATTACCTCCTGAAAAAAAAAATTTCAAAATGAAACACTTGGGAATGATATAACCAAAATCTCGACTTTCCATGGGTAACATACTATTAGGGAATAACCCCTCCTGCTGTGTTTAGTTTATATTAAACAAAAAGTTAGGAATACAATCACTCCAAACCATTCATTTAGGAAATTTCCTATCATTTATACAGAGGTTTGGTTCTCTGCCTTAGTTTAAATTTTTATTTATCTCTTGCTAGCCCTTGGCCTCTTTGCATTTGAGACAATATTCAGGTTACCAAAAACATTTGGGTTAAAGAATCAGGAGACTATGTTACCGTATCTATTAATAGACAGGTAACAAATAGTTATATTAGGGAAAGAAAAAACAAGTTTCTTTTCTGACCTTTTCTTGGAACTACCTTCAGTCTTTGAGGAGGTGAATTCAACTGGTAGCATCAGCCTAAATCATTTGCTCCAAGATGTCTGCCAGGTTTTTTTGGCCCTCCTCAATCTCTCCCTTCCCTGCCACAGCACAGTTCTATTTTCTTTCTTTTGTTGATTGTCCTTCTGACCTTTTCTAGCAAAGCTCCTGATGTTCCCACCCCCTATTCCACTTCTCAAAATCTTTCCCCCATCCCAAAGAGGTTCATCCTTTTTATACAAGTTACTCAAGGCATGATCAAGTTTCTTACCCAATTGGAAAAGACTTCCTATTGCATTTAATCAAAATGTTTTTGATTGATTGAAGAAGGTGATTAGGCCTTGTTCACACTTAGTGAGTAATTGAGGCGGTATAAATGTGCTAGGGCTAAGTGGTTGACATGTGTCCTCATCTAATAGATGTATCAGGGTTTAGCTTCTTGAGTTTTAAATAGGTGTGGGGTGATTTGATTGATTTACTAAATTGACCCTTCACATGTCAAAGCAAAAATAATAACCAGAAAGAAAGAATTCAAGTACCAAGGAAACACAGTCAGGATCACACAAGACTTAGCAGCAACTAAAGGAGAGAAAAATATTCAAATATGACATTCTAGAAGACAAGATACCAGATTACAACAAAGAATATACTTACTCTGCAAAATAGATTATAATATTATAGGGTGGGAGGGGAAGGACATTCAATAGAATAATGAACTTCCAAATCTTCAAGACTAAAAAAAAATAGCTAGAAGAGTTAAGCTGAGGGGAAATTTTGAAATGCTAAACAAGAGTCAAGTAAAATTTGCAAGGTCAATATATGTAAACTATTAGAAGGATTAGAAGGATCTAAATGGTGATAAAAATCCAAGAGAAAAAAAGGCAAGTATCTCTTCAGAGTTCTCATGTCTTCAAGGATCACTTTGTCATTGTTGTTCCCATCATTTCAGTCATGTCTACCTCTTCAAGATCCATTTTGCAATTTTCTTGACAAAGATCCTGGATTGATTCACCACTTCCTTCCCCAATTTATTTTACAGATGAGGAACTGAAGCAAACTGAGTTAAGTGACTTGCCCAGGGTCACACAGCTGGCAAGTGTTTAAGGACAGATTTGAACTCAAGAAGATGAGTCTTCCTGACTTCAGGCCTGGTGCTCTATCCACTGCACCACCTAGCTTCCCAAGGGTCACAGAAGAAGTTAAATGGGAAAAACAAAGAAGAAAGAGTAGGGAAAAAGAAATATACTGAATCATAAATAAGGAAGAAGGGGAGAAACTTGGCATTTTATATAAATGGGATATGCAAAAAGAATATGCAAAAATGAAGGAATAGGGCATCTCACAACCCCATTCTTATCAGAATTGTATAAAGGAAAATTGAGCACATGCAGAGTTTGGCATAGAAATTTATTAAACTCAACAGGGATACAAGTGGGGATGAGGTAAAAGGGGAAAGAAGTACAACAGAGAATGAGTAGAGTCAGCATTAAAGGTAAGGCCTAACCTAGGCCAGCTCAACAATTTAGGCTGGAATGTTAAAATGAAAAAAAAAAGTATTTTACAGTAAACCATAAAATATAATAAATAAAACTTTATCAATCATAAGAAATTAAAAGAATACAAATTCCAGTTTAAAAAAAAATGTTATTCCCCCAGCCTCCATAACGATGGTTATTCAAAGAAAGGAAAGCATTCTGCAGAGGTAATAGAAGCTCTGACAAAAACTTTTGACACCAATTCCTCCCCTCACCTACTCCCTTTACCCTTCAGGCAGTAAGGAAACCAAGGAAACCAAAACCCCCTTAGAGTACCCACCTGTTGACATACTGCCACCCAATGCATAGGACACTGGACAAGGCTACCAAAAAGAAAAGGGAAAGGGAAGCAAGAGAGTAGGGGTGAAATGTAAAGAAGAAAGATCCAGTTGAGGTTGCGACAGGAGCCTAGGCACAATCCTGTCATCGGCAATGCATGAGCATGGCTGCTGAGCAATGGCCCTCAGTGCTCCCTTGCTGGTGAACTAAATCAAATATAGCTCCAATCATAGCCAGAGACAGTGGAATAGATTTCAATTTCCAGAACAGAAAGACAGACAGACAGAAACAAAAACAAACAGGAATAGACATCGATTTCACATCTTTCTTGTTGTTATTCAGTTGTTTCAATTAAGTTCCACTCTTCATGACCACATTTGGGGTTTTCTTAACAAAGATACTGGAGTGGTTTGTCATTTCCTTTTCCAATTCATTTTACAGATGAAGAAACCAAGGCAAACAGGGGTAAGTGACTTACCTAGGGTCACATAGCTAGTAAGTGTCTGAGGCAAGATTTAAAGTCAGTAAGAGGAGTCAGTTGTCCTAACTCCAGGATGGACATTTTACCCACCGATCCACCTAGCTCTCCTTTTCATGTCTTTGACATCTCACATTTAAAATGTAGAGGATAGAAGATCTCGTTGTGTTTATTGCTTGTTGGGGGAGGGGGCGGTTATAATCATTTGATTTTGTAAAACAAAATCCTGCCATGCATGCTCTTTTACATTAAAAGGTCTCTAATCCATAATCAAGATGATTCAAGATTCCTGGGAAGATGTAACAGGAGATAAAACCCTGTTCAATGACTTCATAATAAATATCGGTAGAGGTGAAAAAACAGAGACACATCTGCTTGAAAAAAATTTTGCCACTGTGATAGACTAGATCCAG
Organism: Petaurus breviceps papuanus; assembly: GCF_028583685.1. Lineage (NCBI taxonomy): Eukaryota > Metazoa > Chordata > Mammalia > Diprotodontia > Petauridae > Petaurus > Petaurus breviceps. The sequence goes on from NW_027187380.1 coordinate 32,193,657, forward strand.
CAAAGTCCAAGTTGAGAAATGATTCCCATTCATAGTGAATTCCTCCAAAAGCTCTGGTTTGCTTGTTCCCTGCTAATCTACTTACTGAGGACCACCTTGAGCCCTATAGAGAAGATTTATAAAAATTTTCTACATATGGGAAAATAGACATATAGGTTGGCAATTACTGGTATTTTTTCAATTACATGTTTTGAGATTGATAAAGTTTGTGATTTTTTTCTCCCAGGACTTGGGTAACTTTCCCTCCTTCAGTGCCCTCACAATTGTATTGCCTCCAATATGGAACTCCTCTATATGTATTTAGTTCAAAATGACTGCTTTTTCCATCTTTGTTCTCTTCGGGGCCATTTTTACCTTCTCTGTGGGTATTATCATGAAATATGTGTGCATATATACATACACATGAACACACATATGTATGTGTATATATATATATACATACATATATTGCAGTGTCTGACTCTTCATGACCCCCTTTGCAATTTTCTTGGCAAAGATACTGAAATGGTTTGCCATTTCCTTCTCTAGTTCATTTTATGGATGAGGAAACTGAGACAAACAGGGTTAAGTGGTTTGCCCGGTGTCACACACCTAGTAAATGTCTGAGGCCAGATTTGAACTCAGGAAAATGAGTTTTCCTGACCCCAGGGTCTCTATCCACTGCACCATTTAGCTGCCCACATGCATATCTACACACATGCATGTATATAATGTGTATCTTACATATATGCTATATGCATGACGTTTAAGGGAAAATAGATGGCACAGTGGATAGAGCACCAGGTCTGGAGTGAAGAATACCTAAGCTCAAAACCAGCCTCAGACACTTATTAAATGTATTACCCTGGTCAAATCCCTTAACATCTGTTTATCTCAGTTTCCTCCTCTGTAAAGTGGGGATAATAATAGCACCCACCTCCCAAGGCTATTGCTAGGATCAAAGGAAATGATAATTTTTAAGGGCTTAGCACAGTGCCTGTTACATAGTAAATACTAAGCATTAGCTATTATTATTCCATAAGCTGTACATAAAAAATTCAGTTTCATTATAAGCCCCATTTTCTGTCTTTCATATATGAAATTGTTTTTGCTTGTTCATGATTTTTAAGTTTATAATAATTATTTCTTTAAGAAACATTGTAATTGAATCTCTACAAGTATTGAGTATGCTTTGGTAAATTAACTCACAAGTATTTTATGTATTTTGTGGTTATTTTGAAAGGAATTATCTCTTTCTTATTTTTCCTCCTCGATTGTATGATAATTATCTAGAGATCCTGTTGATTTCTAGGAGTTTATTTTGTAATCTCCAACATTGCTGAAACTGTTAATTATCTCAATTAGTTCCTTTTCTTATTCCCTAGGATTTTCTAAGTAAACTATCATGTCCTCCTCACCTAGCAAGAGCTTTGCTTCATCTTTGCCTATCATTAAGCTTTTAATTTATTTCTTTTGTCTTTTTACTATTGCTAGCATTTCTAGAATCATATCAAATAATATGTTATTTCAAATAATAGATAATATATAATAATATAAACAATAACAAATAATAACTGAGAGTGTAAGCATCACAGCTTTAATCTTATGTCATTGGTTTCTGTTGTATCCTCATTGCATGTAACGTTTGTTTTAGTTACTTTTTATCATATTAAAAATAAATTCCTAGAGGACTCTACTGTCTGTTAGGCTCTCTAGCATAAATGAGGATTGTACCTTTACAAAGATTTTTTTTCTGCATCTATAATAATAATAGCTAAAACTTACACAGTGCTTACACTGTTCATAGTAGGTTCCAATAATTCTTTTTTTTCCTTTGGCTTTGTTAGGATTTACCTTGTTTATTTATTTTTATTTTGTTGATTTGATTTTGTCAGGTTGCCTATAGGTTTATTATTTTATTAGTCTTTTCATAGAACCAACTTTTACTCTCATTTTGATTTCATTTGCTGGCTTTCTAATTTCTTTAAATGAATAGTCAGTCCACGGTACTCTCTTTTTCTATTTTATTAATGATTTTCCCCTCTGTAGACTGCTTTAGCTATACCCCCAGAAATATTGGTATGTTGTATCATCATTATGATTGCCCACTTAATTTTTTAAATGATTGTTTTTGGCCTATTCGTTTTATTTAGGTTGTTATTTAGACATTGTTGTCTCCATTTAGGTCATTTTAATTTGTTTCTGTTCTGTTATGTCAAATGACTAAACATTATATGTCTTATGATCTGTAAAGGATGTATTTATTATCTCTGCCATTTTACATTTATTTGCTATTACTTTCTACTGATGCACATGATCAATTTTTGTTAAAGTGCCATGTATATTCTTTACTACATGGCACCAAAATGTGCCAAAAGTCTTTAAGCTGTAAATTCTTCGTTAATTTGTTCAATTCTATAATTGCTTTCTGTTAAATTTGTCCAACTCTTAGAGTTGGACAATTATTAGTAAGTTTCTAGCTGTCTGTTTTATTACTGTTTTTTCTCTTTTATAAATTGCTACATCATTTAGAGCATATGTTTAATATTGATAGTGATTTATTGTCTATGGTCCCTTTAATGCATAATGTAATTTCCTTGTTTTTCTCTGTCTATGTTGTGAATTTTTGTTTTTCCTTTGTTTAATAGGATGATTGAAATTTCTTTGACTGTTTTGAATTCACTTGACACATAGTAAATTTTGCTCTAATCTCTTATTTTTATTCTACATACATCTTTGTTTGTTAAATATATTATTATATACAATGGTGGGAGTAGGGTCCTAATCAATCTTTCACTTTCATTTTAATGTGTTGTTTAATCTATTAACATTTAAAATTATTAATTCAATTTTTATTTCCTTCATTTTTATAGTTCATATTGCCTTTAAATATGTTTTCATTACCCTTCTAAGTCAGCACTTTGTCAATATGATTAGCTTTGCTTAATCTAATGTGATGCAACTCTACTTCCAATAGGATCTTTTCTACCCTATCCTACCCATCTGTATTCTACCTTCTGGAATTTGTCAACCCTTTCTTCACTTTTGGAGTTTTACTAACTTAGTTATTTTTTTTTTCTTTTTATTTGTTTATGGAGTTCTTTCCCTTTAACCAACCTCTCCTCTCAGTTAAATAGTTCAAAACCTCCTCTTCTCACCTTCCAACTTCTTTTGTTTATTCATTTTTTTTCTTGTCTTTTTCTAAGAATCTCTTCATTTTGTTCTTTTCATTGGTTCTCTTGTGAATGTATATTATTTGTTGTGTGATCTTTATGCTTATTTATAACTTCTTTAATCTCTTAGCATTCCTGGGGCGGCCAGGTGGCACAGTGAGTAAGAGCACTGGCCCCAGAGTCGGGAGACCTGGGATCAGTTCTGGCCTCAGATACTTCACACCCACACACACAAAAAAAAACTGGCCATGTAACCTTGAGCAAGTTACTTAACCCCAACTGCTTAAAAAAATCTCTTAGCATTCCTGATGGAATTAAAGCTTCTGAAGTACTAAGTTTGGGCTCCCTCTTCTAGCAAGGGTATCCCATTTATATTATACTCCCCCATTTCAGTATATCTTTAGGGATGGATCACAGCCAAAATATAAGAAAAAAAAAACAACCAAAAACTGTAGACACTGAATTATCGCATACAAAAATGTTGCATTAATTTACCTAAACTGAGCCCTTACTTCCACTGTGAATTTTAGTCCCTAAATGAGGGTATAGAGAGTAACTACTAACCTTGTTTCTCAGTCCATTGGCTTCTATAGAATGTGGTATAAAAACAACATGCTAACATTTGTGAACTGATCATGTCTAGAGCTATTTCCTGCCAATCCATTATGCCTACAACAAAAAGGAGTCTCAAGATCTATCATCAGGAAGTAATTCCCTGATTAAGTGGAAAAGTGGCAATTATCTTCCACGATATGCAAATCCCTCCATTTCATCTTTATTCCCTGTATATAGTGAACAATTCACTTGTTTTTAATTCTAAATCAGAAGTCCTCCTCTGGTGCTTCAATATGTAATGAAGGTGACTATAGGATAAGTCCTTGGAAAAAAATGCCAGTGAAGAGCGAATTCTGGCAGTTTCTACTCTGCTAGATAGGCTCAGGTATGGTCCCAGTGACTGATGGGTCTATGTTCTGAGGTTGACTAAAGTAAGTAAGGGAGACTCATCACTAGTAGACTGGCTATTTTTCACTTAAGCAATTAATTCTTTGGTTGTGGCAACATGTCAAAGAGAACAAAAAAATGGCCTTCATTCTGTGTGACCACCTTCTATTTCTACAATGATAGTGGCAAAGTAGTGAAGAATGAGGGAGAGTAGTAAGTATTACACAGTTATTAGACTTTTTATAAATATTACTTTAAATACTGGTACTCTAAATATGAGCCTATTGGTCCAATAACTAATGAATCAATATACTACTGAAGTAACAAAGTCAAATCAATAATAACCCCAAACTATATGAGATAGTTGGAGATAAATAGAAGGATGTTTCACAGGTTCTCCATGGAGAGGCAAAAAATATTTTCAAAATTATTTTTATCATATATTTGTCCAAAAGGTAGGAAGAAATACAATTTCATGCAACAGCTGATCATCTCATATTGCAGCACTCATGATGTGTATATGCAAAAATACTACTATGAAAATAATTACAGCTTCTGTTCCAACATCTGTTGCAAAAGAGAAGAATAAAGAGAAAGTCTATAAAGAATGTAATAAGGGGTGTCCATCAATGGGGGAATTACTGGGCACATTGTAATATGGCAATATAATAAAATATTTTTGTGTCAAAAGAAACAATAAATATCAGGACATCAGACAAATAGGAAGATTTGTATGAAGTGATGCAGAGTGAATTAAAGCAGAAATAACACTCAATAACTATAATAATGTAAATGAAAACAGTGATAAAAAAAGGCAGCCAAACTCATTAAATGGAATGGCCAATATTGTTCCCAAAGAATAGGGTTCCAATCGAAATAGTGTCAGATTTAGAGTCAGAAGACATGGTCAAATACTAGATGTGTGGTTTAACAAGGGCATGAGCTTGAACAAGTCACTTAACCTCTGTGAACTTCATCTTCTTCATTTGAAAAATTAGGTTAGATTAGTTGACCTCTAACAAACCTCTGAGTTCTAAATCTGCATACTAATGATATGATACTTCCCTCCTCGCAGCAGAAACAGTGACACTAAGACTGTACAATGATGTCAGAAAAAAATCAAGGAGTCAGTCTATGTTGTTTAACTATTTTTCATTGTTAAAAAGAAAGGCTCAAGGGAATATATTGGGGAAAAACTGGTTGATTGTTTTTTAAGGCAGAAAAAAAGAATGTGATAAGATCCTCCAAACTAAGTAAACACATACTTAATTTTTCTAAGTCTCAGTTTCCTTCTTTATTAAATTAGAGGAGGGGTGTGGACTAGGTGGCTTTTAAGGTCCCTTCCAGCTCTAAAAATATGATCTTCTGATGCCTTACATTACACCTACTAATGCTGGAGTAAGGGCCACATCTACCAAATGACCTGTTCTTTGGAATCTCTGAAGATAGAAAGAACACAGGCACTCATACCAGCTCAGAAATAGGTATTTCAAGTGAAGACAACTCTATATTGCAACCCAATAATCACATCAGAAAAGCATTGAACCCAGATGTTACGTCTTTCCCATCTAGAAATTTAGCTATAGAGACTCTTCGAGTCCCACAGATAAACCACAGAACTAAGGAACACTGAGAGCCATCCTTGGGACCCACACAAGTTTAAGTTTAGGAATGCAGGGTTGTAGTTTTGAGAAGAAAAACCCATTCTATGAATTTGCTCAGGTATAAGAGCAGAGAGATATGCAGGTCAGATTATAACTAGATTATTCAACCTATGACCACTCTCATGATAGAACCTAGAGAAGTTGTTACACATGTATCTGGACAACATTGCTGATGCTTACCTATGTAATATGTGTCCTACAGGTCAAATGAACATGTGTTCATTGACACGTGTTTTAATGACTACATGCATTGAAGATGCTTCTGCTTTCTTATTTTGTTACTCATGTTTTTATGCTTATGACTTCGTATCATGTATGCACTAACAATACATTTGTCAGTTATGCATAGTTTCAATGATTTTTTGTATATATGCTGATATTTGGGAATGTTTATTATTATGTAGTCCTATTTATATTGTTGTTGCTTTGTTTTATTTTACTCTTTACTTGTGTTCTATGTATATCCAATATGGCTGTGATCTATCATGTAATATATCCTGCAGGCTTGTGATCACTTAATAAAGCAGCCTATCCAGACGATAGATATTTGCTTTCAATGAAACCTCAAGATGATTACCTGAGGTGATAGGTTAATAATCCTTATTTTTTTAAGTATTGATGTTTCTTATATATCAACAGATACTTCAGGATTTTGTGAAGAACTACAAAATTTCTGACCCTAGGAAACTTCTCTATCCTTTCAGAAACTGGAAAAAGTCAGAAGATAAACCAGACAGAGCTCAAGGACTTGGATTTGCAGCTGATTCCTATTTGAAGTGACTTTGGGGATAGGAACAGAGACCTGTCAAAGTATTATGAATGTAGCTGAGCCAGGACCATGACAGAAAGCAGAGGTAGATGATAAGCCAGAATAGAGAAAATAGGTACCTGGTGGTGAGGAGCTCATTCTAGCCCACACTGCAAAGCTTCCACCACCATCCCTGATTTTCCTTAGCTCCCAGAAAGAAAAAAGCAACCTTACTATTGTTTCTCAATATCTGGCCAAGCCACAGGTCCTTGGAGGTTTCTTTTGTCTACTTTCACTTTAATTGTAATGCTATTAAAAATCATAATTAAATGTTAAAAATGCTGTGTGCTAATGCCTGAGCAGGGCTGTGCTAATGCTTGAGTGAAGGTGGGGAGGCTAGATTTGCAACAATCCTATAAGGGAGAGAAATGTTAAACTGCTGTATCTGCTGGAGTGAAATGGCTGGTTTGCGGTTCATGAAGCGGGGAGAGATAGACAGGAAAGGAGGCAGGCTGGCAGGGAGACAGAGAGAAAAAAAGACAGAGCTTTGACTTACTTTAACAATTTCCCAAAGGAAAGAGAATATAATCAATCCTCAGCTTTTGGCAGGGCAGGGAGTGGGGGGGGGGGTACATTCCCAGAAAATTACAAGAAAGTAAGAAACATTGAACCTATAGGAAATAGGTCGTTGTGTTCCCACAACCACCAAAAACTGTCATCTGTCACTAGAGATTGCTGAAAATGCACTTTTCTGCTTACAATTCTTTATAACAAAACATTAATTCTGATAATATATGCTTTTCTTAACATAGTAACTATGAAATACAGGTGTACTTTGTTTTATTGTGCTTTGCAGATAGTGCATTTTTTACAAATTTGAAGTTTATAGCAACCCTTCATTGAACAAGTCTATCAGTGCTATTTTTCTAACAGCCATGTGCTCGCCTTATGTCTCTGTATCACATTTTGGTAATTCTCAGAATACAATTTTTTGTTATATCTGTTATGGTGATCTATCATCTGCAACCTTTGATGTTATTACTGGAATTGTTTTGGGGCGTTGTGAACCATTCCCATATAAGGGAGCAAACTTGATTGATAAATGTTACAGTGTGTTCTGGCTGCTCAACCTACGGGCTGTCTTCCCACCCCTCAGCTTCCCCCCACTTGGGCCTCTCTATTCCCTGGGCCACAATGATATTGAAATTAGGTTAATTAAGCTAAACCTACAATGACTTCTAAGTGTTTTAGTTTTTTGGTTTTTTTTTGGAGGGGGGAAGGTAAGACAATTGGGGTTAAATGACTTGCCCAAGGTCACACAGATACTAATTATATCAAGTGTCTGAGGCCAGGTTTGAACTCAGGTCCTCCTGACTCCAGGGTAGGTGCTCTATTCACTGTACCACCTAGCGCCCCTCTCTTAGTATTTAAGTGAAAAGAAAAGTCAATCCAGGGGGCAAATTTCATTGTTGTCTTATTTTAAGAAATTGCCACAGCCACCCCAACCTTCAGCAACCACTGCCCTGATCAGTCAATAGTCATCAACATCAACGCAAGACCCCCTTCACCAGCAAAAAGATTATGGCTTGCTGAAAGCTCAGGTGATAGTTAACATTTTTTAGCAATAAACTTTTTAAAATTAAGACATGCACATTGGCTGCTAGACATAACACTATTGCACATTTAATGGACTACAATACAGTATAAATGTGACTTTTATATGAACTGAGAAATCAAAAAATTTCTGTGACTCATTTTATTGTAATATATTCACTTTATTGCACTGGTCTGGAACTAAACGCACAAATCTCCAACATATGCCTATAACCCATAAAATGCAGTACACAAAATAAAATTGGTAACATGCAAAACATTTTTTCCTGCTAGTAATTCCCTAGAATTCTGTGACCTTTTGTGCTAACATCTCAATAAAAAATACATTTATTTCAAACAATATTCACTTTTCATAACATATGAAATCTAGTACAGCAAATAAAATTCTTAAAACTAAAACTTTTTTAACCTGAATCTTAACTTCTACTGTGTCAGACCGCCATGTGAGGGTATTGTGCTGTATACTATACCACTATCAATCTTTTTTTCCTTGGCTGCCCTGTGAAAACCAAGGGAGAGGTTACTAAGACTAGCAAGATGTAGACATCACCTCCAACATTCTGTTCTTCATGACTGTTGGATGGTATTGGAGATCATGAAAGATGCACCAACTTGAAATAATCCCTCAGCAACATCTGCTTCTTGCCCTGTTTGAGATCCTTAAGGGTCTCAGGGTATGGGAGCTTAGCAGAGCTGAATTCTTGTTTAACCTTGAGGGTGCCCAGTAGGATACCAGTTGCTCCACAAATTTGCATGCATAATTTTTTTTCCTCTATGGCACATAACCAGGAATGTGCTTGGTTGCAAACATGAAAGTGAAAATGAGGTTACTAATAAAATCATGTGAATGCTTGAAGTAGTGAAAGTTAAATAAGGGAATGTTGAAGATCCACTATACTTTCTTCCATTGGGGTTTCCTGTAGGAATCAAAATGAGTCAGGAAAAGTGTTGTATGCTAATTGGCTGGGTAAGTCAGGAAGTAGCTATTACCTATGGGTTGGTTTCAAAGAAAACCACTCTTCATTATTTTTTGGGAGGAGGGTACTGGGGAGTAAGGACAAAGTTACATGATAATTTTTTATATGTTTAAAAGGAAAAGCAAGTTTTATATAACAGATTTATAGTTTTATGTACAGTCTTTTTTTCTATTCTATTTTGTTATGGAAATGCTTGTTTTATTTCTTTAAGTTCAGAATTTTAAAAAAGAAAAAATATAACAGAGAAAGAAAGAAAGAAAGAAAGAAAGAAAGAAAGAAAGAAAGAAAGAAAGAAAGAAAGAAAAAGAAAGAAAGAAAGAAAGAAAGAAAGAAAGAAAGAAAGAAAGAAAGAAAGAAAGAAAGAAAGAAAGAAAGAAAGAAAGAAAGAAAGAAAGAAAGAAAGAAAGAAAGAAAGAAAGAAAGAAAGAAAAACACCCTCCCAAGCATAGTGATGCTAACTATCAGGAAGGCTGAGGCTAACAGATCTCTTGAGCTGGGGGTTCTCATTGCAGGAAAATACTATGAGGCCCTGGGAACAAGGTGGGAAGGGAAGAGCACCAGATTGCTTCAGGTCAGAAAAGACACGTCAAAACTCCTGTGCCAATCAGTTTTGCTATTTGGCCTGTAAGTAATCTTTGTATTTCCAGTCTAGAGAATATAGGGAGACCGAGGGAAAAAAAAATGATTATACTGGCCTTCACTTCCTAAAGACCAAATGGGTTACATTTGACTCCTAACCTAGGGATGTCTAGTACCCTTAAGGAGATTAGCAGGTGGGATATCTGGGCAAATGGTTCCAGCTCCCACAAATGGTGCTTACTCAAATGTATTAACCAGTTATGAATTGGAAGGAAGGAAGGAAGGAAGGAAGGAAGGAAGGAAGGAAGGAAGGA
>NW_027187380.1:32203656-32210835 GCF_028583685.1 Petaurus breviceps papuanus
AGGAAGGAAGGAAGGAAGGAAGGAAGGAAGGAAGGAAGGAAGGAAGGGATGGAGAAGGGAGAAAGAAAGAGAAACCACTCCCCAGAAATGTGAGATCAGCATAAGCAGGGGGGGAAAGAAAAAACAAAAACACAAACAAAACCCCCAGCAATGTTACACGTACATTGTACCATACTATACACATAATATCCAAAGAGGACAAATGAAAACAGTCTCTGCCTTTGAAGAGTTTATATTCCACTAGGCTCCAAATACTCTTTTCCCATCATTCCAAAACTTTGATGAAAGCCTGGGATGGGGGAGGAGGGAAAGTGGGAGTTGATAAGGTTTTATGTAAGATGGTAAGGAAAGTCTGGGTTTTGTGGGTGACTGAAAACACAAAACTTGTGATGGTAGTGTGAAGGAAGGAAGGAGGAGAAAATTCCTCCTTGGTCATTTATTCCCTTTTTCACTATTAAAGTTAATGCTGAACCATTTAACAGAGCTGAACTGATATCCCAGAGGCTTGGAAGAGATCAGCAAATGACTCCCGGAACCATCTTCCACACTTTTCTGTCATCCCCAATCCTATCTGTGGAACTGATATCAAACTAAACCTTCACACCCCCCCCCCACTAAAAAATTTTTTTACAGGATCTGATCATTTATCTTTTCAATAGAGAATAAGATATGAATCATACCAAACAGCCTAATGACTAATTTAAAACATTTATTACAACACTTGAGAGACTTGAAAGCTGCCCCTGCCCTTGATTTTAATAAATGCAGTCTTGAAGCAGCCGCTTATCAAAGTGACAGAAATTGTGTGGTAAATAGATTATGGCACAGCTAAAATACTGGAAAATGAGATCAGCAACACTACTTCTTTCCCATTTAAAACACTACGAGATATTTCAGCACAAGCCACCAACAGAAAGTGGGTGAGAGGGATACAAGGAGAAGTGACAGTCTGGATATGGGAAAATTAACACTCCACAGACAGGCTCTTCATCAGTACTTCTCAGAGGCATCTAGGTGGCCCAGTGGACAGAATGCTGGACCTGGAGTCAGGAAAACATGAGTTCAAATCTGACCTCAAATATTAGATTGTGACCTTGGGTAAATCACTTAACCACCATTTGCCTCAGTTTCCTCATTTATAAAATGAGTATAATGATAGGCACCTACCTCCCAGGTTTGTTGTAAAGATGATATGATATTTATAAAATGCTTTGCAAACCTTAAAATGCTATATTAATGCTAGCTATAATCATTCCTGAAGTAGATTTTTGCCAGGTCTAGCACGCAAAGATCTAAAATGGAGCTTCTTAACTTTTTGTGTGTCATGGACCCTTTCAAAAATCTGGTGAAGCCTATGGACTCCTTTTCAAAATAATGTTTTTTTAATGCATAAAACAAAATACATAGGAAATCAATCGCATTGAATCAATACAAAGGAAACCAAACATATTGAAATTCAATAAACAAAATATTTTTTTAAAACAAATTAAGAACAGATAAAGAACCCCAAGTCTAAAGGTTCCTAATTCCTTTTCCTAGCAATGTACCCCCCCTAACCCCCATCCTCAGTTGGGGGAAGAATAAAGAAATGGCTTACTCTGAATGGATATAAAAAAGTAGGCAAAAGCTAGGTCTAGGGGTGGGCTGGGGTGAGTTGGTGTGAGGATTGAAATGAGAGGGTGGGTCAGGAGAAGTATCCATAGATCAAGTTGTAATGGATACTTTTTCCTTTTTCTGATGTGTTTTGTCCATTTCAACCCCTCTGACTTCCCAAATTCATTTTCCTGTGAATTCCTTCTCGCTACAGATTCTCAACTAGTTTAGCTATCACCATTGTCTCTCTCCTATCACCCCCTTCCACATGTGTTTGGAAGAAAGTCTAGAAATCATAGAATTTGAGAGTTGTAAAGCACCTTAGTGGCCTAACAGCCCTAGATAAAACAAACCTCTACCAGCGTATTCCACAAGCGATCATCCAACTCTTCTTGAAGACCACCAAAGAGGTGGAATCCACCACCTCTGGAGGCAAGTCATCTCACTGTAGGACAATTCTGTTACATTTTTCCTTATATATCATGTTTTAGTTTCTCTCTGCAACTTTTACCCATTGTACCTGCTTCTTCCATCTGGGGCCAAACAGAGGAAGCCTAATTCCTCCTTCATATAACAGGGCTCCAAATATTTAAATGGGGCCATTGTCTCCCACCTCCTGGCTTCCCCAAGTAGTCTTCTCTTGACCAAATATATTCACTTCTTTCAACTGATTCTCACATGATATGGGACCAAGACTTTGACCATCCTGTCAGCCCTCTTCTGGGCATCACCCAGCTTATCAATATCTACCTTAAACTCTGGTGCCCACAGCTGAACACCATACTCCAAATGAAATCTGAAGAGGGCAAAGAACATAGTGTCTATCAGCTCCCCAGTCTTGCAAGTTATGTCTCTTTTAATGCAGCCCAATATTACATTACCTTTTTTTTGCAGGAGGGGGAAGATGCCACATCATGTCAATGACATTGAGTTTGTAGTCCACTAAAATCCCCATTTCTTTTTCAGAATAATTTTTTTCTAGCCATACCTCTCCCATTTTGTATTTCCACCTGTGATTTGTTTTTATAGGTAAGTGTAAGACTTTACATTTATCCCTATTGAATTTTATTTTATAAGATTTAGCACAAGACTTAGACTGTGAGGATCTTTTTGGATCTTGGACTGTATTGTCCAGTGTGTTACTGTGCCTATTGGCTTTGTGTCATCTTCACTGATAAAAATTATACCATAAGGACAAGCATAGATCTCCGTGGTACTCCACTAGAAACCTTTTACCACATTGACATTGGACTGCTAATGATTTCTCTTTGAGTCTGGACAACCAACTAGTTCTGAATCCACCAAACTGTATTATTATCTAGTGCACATCTTTCCCTCTTCTCTACAAGAGTATGTAGTATGAGAAACTTTATCAAGAGATTTGTTAAAATCTGTACAAATTATATCCATGGCATTCTTCTTATCTACTAGTTTAGTAATCCTGTCAAAAAAAGAAATGAGGTTAGTCTGGCATGATCGGTCCTTGTTGAATCCATCCTGACTCTTTGTAATTACTTTTTCCTTTTCTAGATGTTTGTCTTCTATCTTTTTAATGATCCAGGGTGCTCTGTCCAATGGAACACAGTATCAATGTGGGTTTTAGGAGCAATAAGGAACAATAAGGTACAGGTAGTTTATTGTTACCATGTCCAGTCAAGGCTTGCCCCTCCAGTGACATCCCAAGGATCTCAGAAAGTACCTTCTGTGAAAACTCTGACCAGTATCTTGACAGTGTGAGGAATTTCCTGGCCTACTAAATTACAGAATCTCAGATTTAAAAGGGATCTTAGAGATCATCTAATAATAAGTTGAACAGGGGAATGGGACACAAAAAAAATCACTTTGGGACTTAAAACTGCTGGGTTTGCAGCTTGCCAGTTCACGTCTCTAAAGGTCAGACTCATTTTATTTTTTCAATAAGCTTTTGGAGAGACTAGAGATGAGTTGGAAACACAGTCCAAGGAACTATGACTATGGCTGGGAGAGTAGAGGCTCTGAAAGTCTGTATGGACAACCATACCAGGCATCAGACCCTAACACTGTGTTTATCAAGGGTGCCTGCAAAAATAATGGAAGAGAAGGAGCCCAAGGAGGTATTGGTATCCACTGGGGACCAGGCCATGATCTAAACACAAGTAATACATATTCTGGATGACAAACAAACCAAAGAGCATCATTAGAAGCAGCTGCCAAAGGGATTGAGCAAGCAAAGGCCCTAAATATGGACAGAGTTACTGTGTATACAAATAATGATCTTGTCGTCAAAGGTATGAATGAATGGATTGACACCTGGAAAGAAAATGACTGGAAAATAAGTAAAAATAAAGATGTTGTCCACAAAGACCTATTCACTAGACTGGATAATATGACTCAGGGCATGAATGTTGATTGGAACTATGTCCCTGCTCGTTCCAAAGTTGAAGGCAATGTTGAAGCTCAAAGATTAGCCAGAAGAGCAACTAGAAAGTGAGAAGACTCAATCAATACTTTGCAGATGGTGAAGTTTAAAGGGTCACTCTCTTTAATCCTGCAATATAATCCCCAAATCAATCTTTTTACCCTTTCCACCTCCTTGTGATGTACCTGTCTTCCATGGCTATCTTTGGTCATTTTCTTTATATGCTTTCTCAGTTTTTCTATGTGCTATTTTCATTTTTCTTCAATAATATAATCAAAATACTATATACTATACTATAAACATACTATGAATAACTGTAGAAATTGTTCACATGTACTAATAAGAAGAGAAAGGCAGATATCATCATCTCTGACAGATCCAACAAGTCTTGCTCCAAACCACCTAGAAACCAGTCCAAACTGCTTGACTGCTCACGTGACTTTGGGGTAATAGGAGTCACCAACTTTGCTTCCAGGTAAAAGGAACTGTGAAACAAAACTTGCTATCTCCCCTGACACTGGTTTTACCATTTTCCCTGCTTGTAGGCCCTCATCTGACTTTCTGACAATCTAAAGATGCCTATCTGGGCCATGCAATCTGCCCCTCTGGTATATTCTTATGACTTTCAGGACTTAGAACTTTTTTTAAAAAAAGTCTTTTCATTTACCCAGCAACTGAACTCTAATAATATGTTGTCTCCCCACCCACCCAAAGTGTGAACTTGACCATGGATTGTCTTTTTGCACTTGTTGTCCATCCCTAGTACTGAGCATAGCATTTGGAACTTAGTAGGAATAGGAGTTCAGTAAATATTTTTTCATTAATTCATAATATCTAGTTTATGGCTACCCTGACCCTTCTGATAAGTGCCATTTTTACTTTATGAAACAAACACCACCTCTTTTTCCCTTTAAGAAATAATCTTTGGGGCTGCTAGGTGGTACAGTGGGGAGAGCAGCAGCCCTGGAGTTGGGAAGACCTGAGTTCAAATGCAGCCTCAGACACTTGCCACTCTTACTGGCCGTGTGACTTTGGGCAAGTCACTTAACCCCAATTGTCCTCCCAAAAGCAAAAAAGAGAAAAAAAAATTTAAAAGAAAAAGAAATATCTTAAGGATTTGACAAAGGTGGAAAAAATAAACAGCAAGGAGGGACTTTGGGAAGAGGCCCAAAATATGTTCAGTGATAGTCTGATCAATAATGATATTGAAAAATTCACATTTAAAATTGTTTTCCCTTTTTTTGTAAAATATGGTTGGTTTTTTTTTACTTTTACAATTCTGGATATTGGTTCCACTTAAAAGTTTCTTATAGATGCTGGATGTCAAAGTCAAATAATTAAATTGTTCCTGTTTTAAAAAAAAAGTTCACTTTGAAAAGGATTGAAGGAGGAAAAAATGCAGAGTTCTAGCCCAGGAAGCCCCACTATGTGCAGACATTGCCAAAAGAAGTCCCAAGGGGAAGGAAGTTGTGGGTCAAAAAGCTTAATGAGGAGGTGGGGGCAACTTTTGTCTTTATGTTACAGATGAGGAAATTCAGGCTTATAAAGATTAAAATAATTACATTAACAAATTAAAAACTACCTAAAGTTACTCAGCTAGTCAATGGTAAAGGAAACAATGGAAGGAATGGGCAAAATAGTGGAGAGGCTTTTTAGTGGGAAGAAGAAACAAAATACTTAACTTTATCTACTTGGACATTTGAATTAGTCAGTCAGGAAGCATTTATTAAGCAACCTGTGTTCCAGGTGCTGTGCGAAGGGCTAGGGATATAAAAAAAGGTAAAAATATGGACCCCCATCCCAAGGAGCTTGAATTCTAATGAAAAACTCAACGTTCAAATAACTGTTCATACAAGATATAGAGTACAAAAGGAAAGTGGTTTCAGAAGGAAGTCACTAGCAGAAGGGGAAGTGCATCAGAGCAGGGGTAGGGATCAGAAAAGTCTCCTGGAGAAATCAGGACTTTAACTGAGGGGCAGCTAGATGGCACAGTGAATAGAGCACCTGCCCTGGAGTCAGGAGGACCTGAGTTCAAATATGGCCTCAGACACTTAACACAAAAACTATCTGTGTGACCTTGGGCAAGTCACTTAACCCTAATTGCCCCCCCAAAAAAAGGGTTAAAAAAAAAAGACTTTAACTGAGTCTCAAAGGAAGCCAGAGAAGCCAGAAGGTGGAGACCAAGAGAAAGAACATCTGAGGCAGTGAGGGACTACCAATGAAAGGGCAAGGAATCTGGAGATAGAGTATCCTGGGTGAGGAACAGCAAGGAAGTCAGTGTCCCTAGATTTATGTGAGGGGAGAAGTGGTAAGTAAGTAAGTAAGAAGTGGTAAGAAGAATGGAACAATAGGAAATGATAATGTGCTAAACAGAATGTTTTATATTTTATCATATAGGTAATAGGGAGCCATTGGAGTTTGAGTGGGAAGTGGGGGTGGGGACTTAAGGAAAATCACACTGGCAGCTGAATGAAGGATGGATTGGGATGGAGAGTCAGTTGCTACCTGAATAGCTCACACTTCCCTGGACCACTGGCATTCCTGGATGTCTTATTTGACAGCTAAAAGAGAGGCATAGTGTCGGGTCTCTCCCTAATCACCCTAGTCTAAGCTTGTTTCTGCCCCTCCTCCCTCAACCTCCAATGCCTTCTAAGGGGTAAAGGTGGAGAACATTCACTGGGTAATTGGAGCCCTCTGCCAGAGAGGCTGGCCAGGTTCAATGCGTAGGAGTATATCTCTCTCTCTGGCTTACAAGCAATTGCTAGCAAAGACTGCCCTGCCTAGTGATGCCATGGCCTGAGCTCTACCTTAGAAAGATGCAATGTACAAAAATCCAGGCAAACCATCCTTTGATTATTCTCATGATAATAAAAATTCTTTGTTTTAGTAAAGGAAATACACTGAGCCATATAAAATGTGTTTTGACTTTTTTTTTTTTTTTGAGGGAAGGGGGAGTTTTGTTCCGGACCTGTTCCGTGGTGCAGAAAAATATTGTGTAGAAACTTCTACATTCTGTTCTGATTCACAAAAGCTAAATGCAGATGCAACTTTTCAAGAATTGGCCCATCGTGTAAACAGGGTATACCTTATTAGCACAAGCATGGATAACCGAGTAGGATTATAAGAAGGAAGGAAGGAAAAAAGGAAGGAAGGAAGGAAGGAAGGAAGGAAGGAAGGAAGGAAGGAAG
>NW_027187380.1:32210845-32228384 GCF_028583685.1 Petaurus breviceps papuanus
GGAAGGAAGGAAGGAAGGAAGGAAGGAAGGAAGGAAGGAAGGAAGGAGAAAAAGAAAGAGACAGAGGAGATAGAGAAAAAGAGAGAAAGAAGGGAGGGAGGGAGGGAAGGAAGAAAGGAAACCCAAAAACATCTAGTGAATAATAATAAATAATGCAGTCTTAGTCTCAAAGCCTCTCTTACCCAAAGAAGCAAATAACTCTCATGAGGATGTAAATAGCACAATAGTGGTTCTCATTATATAGTATGCTAATGTTTACAAAGAACTTTCCTCACAACACTCTGTGACTTAGGTAATGTACATATAATTATCTCCATTTTACAGGGGAGGAAATTGGCCCAGAGGAGCCCTACAGCTAATAAGTATCAAAACCAAGATTTGAACCAGTTTCATGACTCCATTTTCTCTATCACACTACCTCTTGTATAGCCAGTCACATGATGTTCTGAGGCAAACTGAGGGAAGAGAGGTGGGGATAACTGTGCCTTGCTACTGTGTGGATCCTTTCCCCAGTAAAAAACCATTGTTTATAGTGCAATTGGTAAAGCAAAATAGAACTTTGGGGCCCCTGAACCCTGGGGTCCCTGAGGCATCTGTCCCTCTTTGCTGGAAGCTTAATCTGCCTCTGAGTTACTATTTGGATTTCACCTGACACCACCATCCCACCCCCATCCTCTAATCCAAGTGAATTTTCTTCTCACACTGGCACTGTGCAGGTTCCTGACCTCTGGCAGCAGCCCAAGGAAGACTGGCATTTTGATGGCAATGTTTGCATTTCTTTGTAGTCATGGCAACCTGCTCTATGGAGCATAGAGACAGTGCCTAGGAATAAGGGCTGCCATTTGGTTGTGTGGGGGTGGGTTACTGAAAGATGCTGGGGGGGGGGTCCTACTCTGGAGGACTTTAGAAATAAGATCAATCCATATGGAATGGCTCAGGCAGGATTTTGTTTGGCAGAGGAATGTGTTCTATGACCTCCCTAGGCTGGTCCTTTGTACCACAAAGACCTGATTCCATTTTTGCTCCACCCATCCTCTTCACAGTAACATCCTGCCTGCACCTCCAGGGAGAAGAGGAAGGGGGAGGAGAGAGGGAAGATCTCTAGGCTGATGTCTGAAAACAGCCGGTGACTTTGCCAGAGCTGAGGAGTTAAGAAGGGGAAGCAGGGAGGTCAAGGAAGGATGCTGTCCCATCACCTATCTTGAAAAGAAAGACTCGTTCTCCCTCTGGTTCTTATATTTCCTTACACAGCTCTTCTATTTCAGCTTTTTATATCCTTACCTCAGAGAAGGGGGCAAACAGACCCTAATTATTTTTGTCTTGCACAGCTGAGCCCCACAGACTTCCATTTCCTCAGCTGAATGCTCTCATTCTGGCGGTGTCAAGTGTGTCTGGGACCTCTGACTGCATTTTCTGTGTAGCAGAAGCTAGTGTCACAACTATTTTCCATCAACAGTCTCTCTTTCCCAACCCCCACACCTTGTTCCCCCAAAACACACACACTCACTCATACATACACACACTCACACTTACACACAGACACACTTTTTTTAGGTGCCATGTTTTCCTGAGACTCTAATAAGGAGAACAGATTACTAGACCTTGTCATTGCTGTGGGTCATGGACACCTCAGGAAGAAATGGGGGGGGGGGGAGAGGGATGTATATGGCAACTAAAGAGCACATACATCCAGTAACCAGGAACCAAGAGAAAGATTCAGCTCCAACTTTTTCAAAAGAATATTTTAACAGCTATAGACTGTGGATTGTAGGCAGCCAATTCCCAGTCACAATTCCAGGAGGAGAGGAGTGATCTCAACCATGAGTGAGAGAAGTCCTAATTGTATAAAGAGCAAGGAACCAAGTTCCAAAAACTTAGCTGTGTGGCTCTGAGCCCAGTAGCAGAGGCAGGGGACTCAGTTCTAACCTTTGGCCCTGCATGCAAGCCCATAGTGGAATAACCAGGGCAAGAAACTAGCCCCAAAGGGCATTCAAGCAGTTCATTTGCTCCAACTCTATATAACTTTCAGTCAGCTAACAGCGACTGAGTTCAGCAGTAGACTACTTAAATTAATCACACACAATCCAACAAACCCACACATGGGTCAGGAATTTGCAGTGTTCATACCAGGAGGGCAATGAACAAACTTCTCCCTAGATCACATGACAGTATATCAAATTCACATCTACAAGTTCTTTCAAGACCTAAAGATGTTACATAAATATATACATACATAAATACAGCTGGGGAAACTGAGGCAGGTAGCAATTAATAGGCAATCTGTGAATGATGGGAAGAGACACTACAATTGCTGACATGTTAGTTATTTAAGGGGTGACACTACCCTCTCTTGCAAGGAACTTGGGAGTGGTTCTTAAAAGATGGGGTTGAAAAGATGAATGATTGTCAACTTTCAGTGTTTTAATAAAACCACATCACATCTCTAAGATGAGGGAAGTAAGAGACCTGGTGCCCTGCCCAAACTTAGGACATCCCTGAAACACAACTGTCTGTAGGAGATATGTATGTCAGAGATATAATTTGTTGTTGTTGTTCAGTAGTTTTGGTGGTGTTCAACTCTTCATCACCCCATTTGGGGTTTTCTTAGCAAAGATACTGGAGTGATTTGCCATTTACTTCTCTTGTTCATTTTATAGATGAGGGAACTGAGGCAAACAGGGTTAAGCGACTTGACTAGAGCCCAGTAAGTATCTAAAACTGTATTTGAACTCAGATTATCCTGACTCTAGACCTGGCACTCTATCCACTGTGCTAACCAGCTAACACAGAGATATAAAACACCCTTTGAAAGAATAGTATGATATGATATTACATGTTTCTTGACCCCTCTGATTGGTAAGTTATATTAGTACTTTTCCCCCACCTTAGGGCAAAGACTTGTCCTTACCACAGTTGAGTTTTATTCCATAGATAACATTACAATGCAAGTCAGAGCTCTTACACAACATAATGATCTTCTTTATGATACTTTATCATTGTCACTTTTCAAGGCACTCGTAAACTAAGATGAAAGTCTGAGATTGGTTCCACTATCACCATTTCCTCTGAGTTTTCAATTTCTCATTTCATCCTCTTTCAGAAACTAGCATTACAGAACACTGAAATGTGATCTGGAAACCTCCATTATCATACCCCTGATCATGAGGGTTGGGTGTCTATCTGTGAAGCAACACTATCGTAAGACTTGGGAGGGTTCTCTGGTATAACAATTTACGGATTTGTCCTCCAGAAAAACTTACCATATAAGAATGGACTTCTTTTAGACATAGTCCCAGTTTATCCCCCCCTCAAATTCCTCCTTTTCCTGTCCATTGCATTAGTTCACCCAGACTTCAAAGTATTTTTGTCCCTTCAGAAGGTTCTATACATCCAAGGGAAATGATTCATGTCCCCATTATTGACATGGACTCTTTTCCCTCCAAGTTGTGGAGACCAAGGGGTATAATTTTTAGGAAATGCTTTGTTTCCTAATTACATGGAGGGAAGGTAAAACTGCATTCACTTTATTACAGGGAATGTAAATTCACCTAGAAGAAAGAGGATCCCTTAGCTCATTTGTTCCAGAGGTACTAAATGACTTGCCAATAGTAACACAGGTGGCTGGGTGACACAGTGGATAGAGTGCCAGGCCTGGAATCAGGAAAACCTGAGTTCAAATCTGGCCTCAAACACTTGCTAGCTATGTGATCCTGGGCAAGTCACTTAATCCTGTTTGCCTCTGTTACCTTATCTGTGAAATGAACTGAAGAAGGAAATGGCAAACTCCTCCAGCATCTTTGCCAAGAAAACCCTAGGTGGGGTTACAGACAGTCTGATGTGACTGAAAACAACTGAACAACAAAAATAGTAACACAGGCAATTGCTATATAAGATTCTCTTTCATCTGTTAAATTTTGTGACTATATAGGGTAAGATAAACTGAAGGAAAAATTCAACTCCTATTTTTGGTCTATTTTCTCCAGGAAAGGGAATGAACTTCAATCTGAAAAAGGTAAAGCAAGGGTAGAATGAAAAATGGGTTGATGGTGTCCTGGTTTTTTAAAAGACAGAAAGGCTGGGGTGGGGGGCAACTAGGTGGCACAGTGAATAGAGCACCAACCCTGGAGTCAGGAGGACCTGAGTTCAAATCCAGCCTCAGACACTTAACACAAAAACTATCCTTGTGACCTTGGGCAAGTCGCTTAACCACAACTACCCTCCAAAAAGCAAAAAAAAAAAAAAAGACAGGAAGGGTGGAGTCAAGAAGTGAGCAATTCCAAGCAAAATTCTGGAGTGTATTCTTGAACAAAAGCTTTGTGATTATTTAGAAAGACTTTGACTATCTCTAGAAGTCAATGGGCAGGCAGTCAACACATTTATTAAGCACCTAGTTTTTCATTGGCATTGCACTAAGTACATGGGTATGAAAAAAAGGCAAAAAAAAAAGCACCAAACAAACAAAAAAAGTTACTACTTTTAAAGGTATCCCAGTCTAATTGGGAAGACAACATACAAATAAATATATACAAGCAAGAGCTATGAAGGATACATTGGAGGTAATTTTAGAGAGAAGGTGCTAGCATTAAGGGGATTCAGAAAGGCTTCTCTTGAAGGTAACATTTTAATTGAGACTTGAAGGAGGTCAGAGAAGTTAGGAAATGGAGATGAGGAGGAAGAAAATTCCATGCATGGAAGATAGCCAGTGAAAATATTTAGGTTGGGAGATAGAGCATCTTGTTTGAGGAACACCAAGGAGACCAGATGTAATAGTAATGAAATTTGAAGATCCCTTTGTATTGCTAAGCTGACAGGTACTTAGAGCTTAGTTTCAAATTAAGACTGTTAAAGAAACAAAAGGTATGAACCCATGTTGCTGACATAACAGGAAGGGGCTGAACAGGGAGGAGCAATACTGTATATAAGGAAAAAACTCAGCTGGGAAAGTCAGAACTTCTTGGAATGAGCACCTGAAGGCTGGGCTGCTGCTGCTGCTGTATTGGAACTTCCATGGAGAAAGTGATTTTGATTTTGAGAATGGGAGAAAGTGATTTTGATTTTGAGAATGGAGCTGCTGAAGACTTCCAAGGGTCAGCCAGAGCTGCTGAGTTGCTGCTGAGGATTTCTGAGGGCCAGCTGGAGCTGCCAAAGAAAGCATGACTGTGGTGTCTGTAGCTTGTTAAGTTTTCTCTTCCCAGGAACAGAAGCTGTGAAGGACTGAGATGGGCTGGACACTGTGAGCTTCAATGTAGAGCAGGAACTGCATAGAGAGCTGGACAAGGAGCTGGGAACTGTCTGCCTTTGAATTCAGGTGGCAGTTACTTAGATTCGGGCAGGAGCTGGGGCATGGAAAAAGAGCCATGAAAGACAAAAGCCTGCCCTGGGTCAAGACAAAAAGACCTCTCTGTGGGTACTGAGTAGTGATGAAATTGTGATTTACTTGTGACCAAGGGGTGAATGGCCTGTGTATTTTCCACTACCCTTTAAGAGGGTACTGAGTAGTGACTGATGATTGAATAGTGACTGATGACTGAATAGTGACTGACTTGTAACTTAATGTGCCCCATGGGTGGAGGACTTTGAATTTTTTACTTTATGATTGAATGATTGAGTAACTAAGTGATTGATTGACTAAATGATTATACTTTGTTTAAACTATGTGACCACTTTGGTGAAAAGTATGTGGCCATTTTAGTGATAAGTTGTTGAGTTATGACATAGTGAATGCTATATTTTGATTTTCTATGATAAGTTGTAACATTCTGAATGCTATACTTTGATTTTCTGTGAATGTTCTCTGATTTGTTATTGAATAAATAGAGAGTTCACTATATTGTTTAATCAGAACCTTGAAAAGTTGTTCACAGCAGCAGTACTCTGGAAAACTGCTCATGCATGGCTTTACACTAGAGTATCTGGATCACAGAATATGGGGGGAGTAGGAAGAGGAAGGAAGGGTGAATAAGGTGAAAGAAAACTGGAAAGGTAGGAAGGGTCTGGGTTATGAAGGGCTGAAAGACAGAGGATTTTAAATTTGAACCTAGAGGTATTAGGCAGCCACTGGTGTTTATTGAATAGGGAAGTAACGTGGTCTGATCTGCATTTTAGGAAAACCAATTTGACAGCTGAGTGGAGGATGGACTGGAGCAAATGAGCTTTACAATCCACTAACATTTAACTTACTTGAATGACTAAGTTGGATGGTGCAGTGAATAATGTTGGACATGGAACGAGGAAAACCTGAGTTTAGATTCTTCCTCAGAATGTTGCACATTATCTGTGTGACTCCTGGGCAAATCACTTAAGCTCTCTTAATCTAAGTTTTTTTACTTGTAAAATAGGGATAACAGTAGCATGACACCTAGGTCTAAAATCCTGGGTGACTGGGAGGATGTTGCTATCAATAGTAATAGGGAAGCTAGGAAGTGACGAAGGCTTGTGGAGAGCAGGAAATACTGAGCACAGTTTTGGACATGTTGAGTTTAAGGACATCCAGATTGAGACACCCAAGGGCTAGTTGGAAACATGAGTCTAGAGGTTAAAAGATAGATTAGGGCTAGATAAATAGACCTGAGAATTATTTATATTGACATGATAAATGAATACATTGGAGCCGATAAGATCACTAAGCAAAACAGCATAAAAGGGGGAAGTGAAGAAGGTCTAGTCAAAGCCTTGGGGTCATCCATGATTAGTAGGTACAACCTGAATAAAAATACAGCAAAGACTGAGAAGAAGTCAAATAGTTAGGAGAAGAATGAGGCAAGAAAACTGTCATGAAAACCTAGAGAGAAAAGAGTATCATGGAAAAGAAGATAGTCAATAGTGTCCTAGGCTGCTTAAAGGTATGAGGACTGAGAAAAGATCGTTAGGTTTATCGATTAAAAGATCATTGGTAAATTTGGAGTGGAATAAAGTTAAAGAGAACATGGAATGACGAGATCAGAAGCAAAACTACAGGGGAGGAACCAAAATGGCAGAATAAAAGCAGCAGCCCAGCCAAACTCTCCCAACATTTCCCTCCAAACAACTTTAAAATAACACTTCAAATCAAATTTTGGAGCAACAAAGTTTTTTAAAAGGGTCATGGTGTGACATTTTTCCAGACTAAAACAACTTCAGAAGTTGACAGGAAAGTGACACTGGGGGCCATCCTGGAGTATATGCGATGGCACCAGCAGCAGCAGGCCTCAAAGACAGCCTAACAGCTTTCAGAACTTTCAACCCAGAGATTATAAGGGGATTGAGTAGTTAGGTGGTACAGTTGAGAGAATGCTGGGCCTAAACTCAGGAAAACTCATTTTTCTGAGTTCAAATCTGATCTCAGACATATACTATCTGTGTTATTCTGAGCGAGTTATTTAACCTTGTTTGCCTCAGTTCCTTATCTGCAAAATAAACCAGAGAAATAGAAACCATTCCAGTCTCTTTGCAAGAAAATCCATAAATGGGGTCACAAAGAGTAAAACATAACTGTAAACAACTGTAAGGGGGTCAGTCAAGTGGTCAGAAAGAGATGACAAGGATGCTTTCCTGGTATAGGGTACAACTGGCACTGATAGGCAACTCTGTTGTCCATGTGTAGTTCTGGGTCATGGCCAGAGAGGAATGTTTGTGGTCAGTCATAAGGGAGCAAGGGTCTAAAGTTCTAAAAGCAGAGAGAGTACTAGCACTTGTGGATGGAGGAGAGCAGGTGACCTGGTCACAAGGGCCAAAAAGAATGCTGGAGCTTGTGGTTACAGGGGAGCAGGACTCTTCCTAGGTAAACAACAACACACAGCTGTAATGGGAATGCAGATTTGGAAGATCTTCCCTGCCCCTAGGCTAAAGTGCACGTGAAGCCTGGGGTGGGAGGCTTGTTTTTCAGTAGATACTTCTTGATTGGCCAGTGAGTCAATAAGGTTGTTACATTCTCTGAGCCAGAAGAAGGCTATATAAGCCCTGATGTATAGCTTTGTTTTGGGACTCACTTTGAGAAGTGTTCTGTGATTTGATCTGAATTCTGGGAAGCCGTTGTCCAGGGCCCCCCCGGCTTTGAAAAACCCAGATGTGGAAACCCAGATGTTGACTGGGTATGGATGTAATGGTTGGACAGTTTGGAAAGCTGTCTACTTGATCTGTTAATGTCTTGATAATTCTGTCTGTATGTTTTGAAGTTTGGGGTGCTGACCTTTTTCCCCTGAACAAGGTAAACGATATATGTCTGACTGATTAAAGTAAGCTTGTTAACCCATTTTGAGTTGCTTTCCTTTAACAAAGCAGATCCAAGAACCTGTATGGGCAGCAAACCCTGAGGACGCACTTGGGGTGCTTGCTGCTACAACAGCCCAGAAGAGTGGTCACACCTCTCCCTGGATCACACCACCTTGAAAGCATAGAAAACTCATAAATCTCCAGAACTAGCTCTGACAACAGCAGCACAAGAAAGCCTGAAGTTTGGGACAGGGCTTCCCCACCCCCAGGTGCATATAGTCCAACTATAACATAAAGTTTAAAGTCAAGAAATAGGTTAGAAAAATGAGCAAACAAAGAAAGATTTTGACCATAAAAATCTAATATGGTGTAGGGAAAATAAAGATATGAACTCAGAAGATAAAAATGTGAAAACACCTACAAACAAAGCTTCAAAAGAAAAAAATGCCAATTGTCACAAGAATTCCTAGAAGAGTTGAAGAAACAAATGAGTAGTAGGAGGAAAATTGGGAAAAAGAAATGAGAGTGATGCAGGAAAAATGTGAAAAAGAGAAGTAATGGACTGGTAAAAAGAAAAAAAAAGAAAAGAAAGAAAAAAGCACAAAAAAAAATACTGAAGAAAATAACACCTTAAAAACAGAATTGAACTAATGCTAAAAAGAGGCACAGAAATTCACTGAAGAAAAGAATTCCTTAAAAATGAATTGTCCAAATGGAAAAAGAGGTAAAAAAGCTCACTGAAGGAAATAATTCCCTAAAAATTAGAATTGGGCAAGTAGAAGCTAATGACTCCATGAGACATCAAGAAACAATAAAACAAAGTCAAACAAATGAAAAAATGGAAGAAAATGTGAAATATCTCATTAAAAAACTAACCTGAAAAAATAGATCAAGAGAGATCATTTAAGAATTGTTGAACTGCCTAAAAGCTCTGGTCAAAAAAAAAGAGCCTACACATCATATTTCAAGAAATTATAAAGAAGGGTGGCCAGGTAGCACAGCAAGTAAGAGCACCGGCTCCAGTGTTGGGATGACCTGGGGGATCAAATCCAGGCTCAGATACTTAGCACCACACCCAGAAATAACTGGCCATGTAACCTTAGCAAGTTACTTAACCCCGATTGCTTAAAAAACAAAACAAAATAAATTATAAAGAAAAATTGCCCTGATATCTTAGAGTCAGAGGGTAAAATAGATATTGAAAGAATCCACTGATCACCTCCTAAAAGAGATCTCAAAATGAAAACTCCCAGGAATACCATAGCAAAATTCCAGAGCAATTCCAGGGAGAAAAAAAAAAACATTTCATCATCATGGAACCACAATCAGGATTTAGCACCTTCCACATTAAATGAATGGCAGACTAAAATATCATATTCTGGAAGGCAAAGGATCTAGGATTACAATGAAGAATAAATTATCCAGCAAAACTGAGCATAATTCTTCAGGAGAAAAACTAAACATTTAATGAAATGAGGACTTTTAAGCATTCCTGATTAAAAGACCAGAACTGAATAGAAAATTTGACATTCAACACAAAATTCAAGAAAGGCATAAAAAGGTAAACATGAAAGAGAAATCATAAGGGACTCAATGAAATTAATCTGTTTACTTTCTTATATTAAGAAGATGATCCACATGATTCCTAAGAACTTTATCATAATTAGGGCAGTTAAAGAGTGTACATAGACAGAGGGCATCGGTATGAGTCAATTACATTGTGATGATCAGAAAAAAAATGAAGGGTTGAGAAAGAGGGATACACTGGGAGAAAGAGAAAGGGAGGGGTAGAATGGGAAATTTTTCTCACATACAAGGCATTCATCATCATGGTGAGAGGGGAGAGGTCTCAATGTTTAGATAAGGTAGTCTATATCCTTATAGAACTTATAGTCCAGTAGGGGAATATGACATCAACATATCACTTTGGTTAGGGAAAGATAACTATGATATATAGCATTACATGATTTGAAGAAAAGAAGAGGTGCTCAAAGAAGAGCTTTTCAGCGGAGGAGAGAATGAGGGGGTAGCAGCCAATGTTTGAACTTCATTCTCATTTGAATTGGTTCAAAGAGGGAAGAATATATGTACATACTTAGATGCATATAAAAATCTCTTACCCAACAGGAAAAAAAAAGAGCGTTGGAGAAAGAGGTGGGGGTGGGGATGGGTTGAGAAATGGTCAAAGGTAGGGTAGATTAAGGAAGGCAGTGATCATAAGGAAAATACTTTTTTTTTAAAGGGACAGGATAAAAGGAGAGAGAAAAGGATAAACAGAAGAAAATGGAATGGAGGGAAATATGCAGATACTAATTATAACTGTGGAATGTGAATGGGATGAGCTCACCCATAGAATGAAAACAGATAGCAGAATGGATTAGGAATTAGAATCCAACAATATGTTGTTTACAAGAGACACATTGGAAACAGAAAGACACACAGAGAGAGTTAAAAATAAGATACTTAAGCAGGTCTATTATACTTCAGAAGAAGTTTAAAAAAAAAAAGGCTGGGTTAGCAATCATGATCTCAGACAAAGCAAAAACAAAAACATACCTAATTAAAAGGATAATCAGGGGAAAATATATTTTGGTAACAGGTACCATAGACAATGAAGCAATACAGAAAATTTTTAAAGCAAGTTTCTCCGAGAAAGACCTCATTTTTCAAATATACAAAGAACTGAGTCAAATTTATAAAAATAAGAGCCACTCTCCAATTGATAAATGATTGAAGAATATTAACAGTTTTCAGAAGAAGAAATCAGAACTATCTATTTTGTTGTCATTTCGGTTGTATCTGACTCTTCATGATCCCATTTGGGGTTTTCTTTGCAAAGATACCAGAGTGGTTTGCCATTTCCTTCTCCAACTAATTTTACAGATGAGGAAACTGAGGCAAATGGGATTAAATTACTTGCCCAGGACCACACAACTAGTAAGTGGTCAGAGTTGAACTCAGTTCTTCCTGACTCTAGCCCCAGTACTCTATTCACTCCACCACCTCACTTGCCCCTATAAGCTATCTATTATTGTATGGAAAAAGCTCAAAATCACTACTGATTAGAGAAGTGTCAATTAAAATAACTCTGATGTATCACCTCAAACCTATCAGGTATGACAAATGCTAGAGGGAATGAGGGAAAATAGGTACACTGATGAACTATTGATGGAGTTATGAATTGGTCCAACCATTTTGGAAAACAATTTGGAGTTATGCCCAACAGGCTACTAAAACTGTGTCATACCCTTTGATACAGCAATATCACTATTAGATCTCTACCCCAAAGAGATCAAAGAAAAAAAGGAAAAAATCTATGTGTACAAAAACTACATAGCAGCTTTTTTATGGTGACAAAGAATTGGAATTTGAAAGGATGCTCATCAATTGGAGAATGGCTGAATAAGTGTTTGCATATGATTGTGATAGAGTACTATTGTACTATAAAAAATGATGAGGGCAGGGGTAGCTAAGTGGCACAGTGAATAGAGCACCAGTCCTGGAATCAGGAGGACTTGAATTCAAATCAGGCCTCAGACACTTAACACTTACTAGCCGTGTGACCTTGGGCAAGTCATTTAAACTTCCAAGTGTCCTGCCTTCCCCCCTCCAAAAAAAGAAAAAAGAAAGAAAAAATAAATTATGAGGGGATTGGTTTCAGAAAATCATGAGAAGACCTATATTAACTGATACAAAGAGAAGTAAGCAGAACCAGAAGATCATTGTACAAAACAAACTAATATTGTAATGAGAAGTTACTATGAAAGACTTAGCTACTCTGATCAATAGTGATCCAAGATAATTCCAAAGGAGACATGACAAAAAATGCTACCAACTTCCAGAGAGAACCGATGAACTCTGAGTGCAAATTGAATTATAATTTTATTATTTTATTCCTCTTGCTTTTTTCTGGTATGGCTAATAAGGAAATGTGTTTTGCACAATTTCACATATATAGTTGATATCATGCTGTCTGCCTTCTCAGTGGTGGGGGGAGGGAGAAAGGGAGAGAAAGAGTTTAAAATTCAAATTTTTGAAAGAATTTTCAAAATAAATAATGACTTAAAAAGAAGCAAGATTGCAGAATAAAGAAGAAAGTGAAAAGAAAGGAACTGGAAGCATTAATTGTAGATGGTTTTCTCCAACAGTTTAGCCACAAAAGGGAGGAGTGATACTGCTGATTCCTATAGAGTGGCCATGGGTTTGGTGAAGTGGTCTAAGGCCTGAAGAGAACAGAATTGGACAATTAAAGTACAATTAAAGAGGTCAGGAGAAAAGAAATAATTTTTTCTAATGCCCTTCACAGGATACAATTGTGTATGGGGCAAACGGGTACCCATCAGAGGCATAATTCATCTATTAGACTGAAAAATCAGGTTGTTTCTCTCACGATAATAGCAGAGATAAGAGATTAATCCATGATCAGCCTGGACATTTTTTGATGCTATGCTATTATAGGTGAAGAACATTTGATCACCTTAACCAAAAAGCTATTTTTGCTCATCAGTGTTGTTCATGCCAGAGTATCTGCCTTCAAAGTATCAATATGATTCTACATGGTTCTTGATTTTTCTTTTATTGACATATTGATTATACTGACCCTTTTCCTCTATCACAAGACAAGAAGTTTGTCCTCACTACACTTGACACCTCTTCAGGATATTGGGTTGCAGTACCAGTTAGGTCTGTTGCCATGACAACCTCTTTCAAGGCCTTCATAGAGCACATTCTTCTTCATCATATGCCCCTTTGCATCATCATCTCTGACCAGGGAATCTATTTTACCATTAATGAAGCTTGAGTTTGGGCCCACTGCTTTCCTATTTACTGCGGTTTTCCATTTTCTATATCATCCTCAGCTAGCTAGTATCATAGAGTGCTGGATTGGACTTTTAAAACAATAGCTTTATAATTATCATGAGGTAATCAGGATTGGGTTTCTGTCTTCCAAAATCTAGGTCTGCGATACATCAGCACTACTTCAAGAACTCTCCAGCAGTGTCTTGGGTCCAGCTTTCTGAGTAATCTCGGTAGTCTAGTGACTACTTTTAGAGATAGTCCCATTTGATCCTTTAGATCTCTTCCTTATTCTATTTTCTATTCAGGGTTGTCCAGGCCTCAAAGTTTCTTTCCCTTTAGAAGATGATGGAAAGAATGGTTCAATTTCCCTTATTTGACAGTTTTCCTTTTCCCGGGAAAGGGTCAACTAGCATATTTCTATAACAAGTTGGAGGAGCAAGGGGTCAAAGTGTTAGGAGATGGTTTTATTTCGAATGATTTAGGGGAAGTGAAGCTATGTTTCTACAGTCCTAGCAAGACTTTATAAAGCAAGGCTTTATCCTAAATCGAAGAGTATGGTATTAGTATTAATATAATTTTCTTCAGCATTAGCTTCTGCCAATATAATAAAAACTATGGTGTTACCTAAATTAACTTTCATATTCAGGGCTATACTAAACAAAATACCAAAAGATACTTTTAATTTGGAGGGACAAAAGGTCTAGTATCAAAGGGGAATGATGAATAAAAGTAAAAATGTAGGAGGAAAATTACTTCTAAATCTCAAATTATGCTATAAAAGATTAATCATCAAAATTATTTGGTACTTGATGGGGAAAAAAAGAAAAATAGATCAGTGGCACAGTCTATATAAGGATGCAGCATAAAAAATACCCAACAAAACAACAACCTAGTGTTGAAGAAATTTGAGAAAACAAATTATGCAAAAGAGAGCTCCCTATTTAACAAGAATTGCTGGGAAAACTGAAAAGGAGTATGAAAGAATTTAGATTTAGACCAACATTTTTGACTCTATATAACAATAAACTCAAAGAGAAACCCAACCTGAATATTGATGACTACTACATCAAAAAATTAGAAGAGAATAACTACTTTCATAGCTATAGTTAGCAAAGGAATTCTTTCTTTCTCTTTCTTTTTTTCTTTGTTTCTTTCTTTTTGCTTGGTGACCTTATGCCGAATTTTCTTCTTTCTCCCATCTCCTCCACCAAAGTACAAGTTACAAAGTACCAAGTATAATAAGAAAAAAATTATTAAAAATATGCATAGTCAAGCAAAATAAATTGTCACATTAACCAACCATTAAATATATATATATATATATATATATATATACATACATATATATATGTATATGTATTATTCTGCACCTTAACTCTATCCCTTCTTTGTCAGGAGGCTTTGGGATTGTGGTTGTGCATTATATTGCTTGGACTTCTTAAATCTTTCCAAGTTGTTTGTCTTTACAACATTGGTGCTATAAATTATACCCCTGGTTCCGCTCACTTCCTTTTGCATCAGTTCTTACAAGTCTTCAAAGCTTAGTGCATGATTCCCATCATTCAGGTCAACAGGATCTTCACCCCCTGGATGCTACTAGTAAAATCTAATGGGAGAATTCTCAACTAAAGAAGGGATGGAGGTCATCAAAAAAGATAAAATAGATCATTGTAAATAATGTGAAATTGAAAAGCCATTGCACTAACAAAATTAATGCAACTAGGATAAAAAGAAAAGTTCTTTTCTTGGAGGAAAATCTTTTATTTAAATATTTCTGATAAGGATCTGATAACCAAGATATACATGAAGTAAAATATATGACTGAAAGTCATTCCCTAATAGATCAGTGATCAAAAGATATGAACAAGTTTTCAAAAGAATTACTAAGTGTTAACAATCATATCAATGATTCTTTTAAGTCACTAATAATAAAAGAAATGAAAATCAGAACAACTCTGAGGTTTCACTTTACACCTAATGTAAGAGAACACAATAAATAGAGAAACTGGTCCTGGAATCGGGAGGACCTGAGTTCAAATTCAGCCTCATACACTTACTAGCTGTGTGACCCTAAGCAAGTTACTTAACCCTGATTACCTCAAAAAAAAGTGGTGGTGGTGTGTATTTGTTTTGCCCATATAGGTTATGTATGTCTATATAGCTCTTTCTAGATGTGGTTCACAGGAAGTAAGAATAGATATCACTAGAGTCCCCTCCCCACTTTTCAAAGGGAAACTTTCTTTCCTGCCTCTATGGGAAGAAGGAATTTGGGGTTAGAGGCTAAAAATTTTTCTCTCCTTAGAGAGAGGATCTAGAGTTATATCTATCTGCTTCTTTAAATATGATTAGTCTAGGGGAAATGATTTTTAGATTCAAGCTGTGTTCCTAATCACTATCCCTTAATGCAAACCTGCACAATTTGGCAATAGGTAGGGGCCAAAATTAAAACAGGGTAAACTTCTTCAGGCTGTAGATGGGTGTTTAGTGGCTCACTATCCAAGTAAAGGTAACTAGGGACAGACTAACAAAGGTTGGTTGCCATGGGTCATGTGACAAACAGGAAAGAGTGCTCAGTGGCACAAAATCCTTTGGCCAGTTGCAAGTAGCCCATGGGTCATATGTTGTGCAGGTGTACCTTAATGGGAAAGGAGGCATCCATTATCTGATTCTCTTTCCACCAAATACCAGTTCTACAATGAAAATATATAGAGCATAGCAAATAAACCTATTTATCCATAGAGATAGCAAACAGAAATGAGAGAGAGCATACCTAGGAGAATGTATGCCAGTAAATATGCTTCCACTGGGAGTAAAATAACTCAGCTTAACTAAGAAAAATAGTATCAAATCTCACCCAAGGGGAAATTCCCCAAAGTTTCTAATATTGTTATTGTTCAGTTGTGTCCAACTCATTGTGACCCTGAGGGCTATATTGTCCATCAGGTTTTCTTGGCAAAGATACCGGAGTGGTTTGCTATTTTCTTTTATTTTCCAGTGGACTGAGACAGAGATTAAGTGATTTGCCTAGGGTCATGCAGTTAAGGAAATGTCTGAGGCTGGATTTGAGGTCAGAACTTACCTGTCTTCAGGCCCAGTGTTCTTATCCATTGAACCATCCAGCTTCCTAATATAGTAAAATGCTAATAGAGATATGATCAAAGTGCCATTTCCTCTACATGTTGGCTTCTTCTCAGAGTCTTTCTCCCTTCAGGAACCTGAAAAAAAAAAGGTTAGAATAGCATGTCTTCTCTCTCAAAGTGGATGTCAAAAGATAGGATCTTTCTTCTTTCTAGCTCTCCCCAATTCTGCCATTCATGGAGGTACAGAGCACTGAGGAATCAATGTCCACCAATGAGGATAATCCCATGAAACTGGTCCTCAGAAACAAGTGTTACATTCACAGATGGCCAAACATGAAAAAAGATAGGAGTAGGCAACTGGAGTGACTACAGAAAGATAGGAATACTACCAACCATTCGGGAAAGCAATTTGGAATTATGTGAAGGAAGTGATTAAAATGTTCATAGTCTATGATCTAGAGGTTACACTTATCGGTGTATAACCACCTCCCTGCCCAAGGTCAAAACTAGACATGTCCAATATACACCAAAATATTTATATCAACAGTTTTTGTATCATCAAAGAAGTGAAAATAAAGTAGGAGTCCATCAATAAGGGAATGACCAAACAAATGGTAATCCATGGTATTACTGTCCTGCAAGAAAATATGAATATGAAGAATAAAGGGAAGCTTAAGAGGACATATGAACAAATAAAGAAATGAACAGAATAAAGAAAACAATACATGAAATTACAAAAACCATACAGAGAGTAATAGCAACAAGAAAAATTAAAAGTGAATGCCATGTAATTATAATCACCAAGCTTTCCCTCAAAGAAGAGACATGTGAATATATCTCCCTCTGTTTTTTATAGGGTAGGTGACTATGGATATAGAACACTGAATATACTGTTAGACTTTTCAAAAGTATTGGTTATTTTTAATAGACTACTCTTTTTTCTTTTCAATTTTTTGCTATTTATAACAAAGAGTCAGGGAGTGTGATAGTAATGGCAATTAAAGATTCCCCTGTATTGGCTTGGTTTTCAAATTGATTGTGTTAAAACCCAGAGTTTGTTAATCCCACCTGTGGGATGGGCTTGTTGATGTGAAAAGAAAGTCCTGAACTGGGAGGAGCTGGTGATGTAGATTTGGAGAGACACTAGAGAGAGGCTGAAGATCTTTTTGGAAGCAGCACCTCGTGGAGAGAGAGAGAGACTAAGAGAATTGCTGGTGGCCGCTTTGAATTGCCCTGGACTTTTGAGACCTGCCCCCTGAGCTGCCAAGGACTGAGGAGACATGGCTGTTTTGCTGGTACTTTGTCTGTCTGTTTTGATGTTGTTTTGCCAGATTTGTCCACTGGTGAAAGACAGTCCTTTTGTTGAAGAAGTCCTGGAACCTGGCTGTTCGCTAAGAAGCCCTGAGACTGTCCTGCAGACAGAGAGTGAATACTGTCCACTGGTGAGGGACAGTGCTGTTGTTGCAGGG
>NW_027187380.1:32228394-32320534 GCF_028583685.1 Petaurus breviceps papuanus
GGTCTGGAGACTGTCCTGCAGACAGAGTGAATACTGTCCACTGGTGAAGGACAGTGCTGTTGTTGCAGGGGTCTGGGAGCCTTTCTGTTGGTTCAGAAGCCCTGAAGAAGGATTTTCTTGTTGTATGTTTACAGAAATCCTGGGAGAGGGCTTTGCTAATGTGTTCAGGGGTTCTAGGACTGTTCTACAGACAGAGGATAAATTCATGAAGGGACTGGCAATGTAGCTTATGGCCTTGCTAAGCCTTGTCTCCCCAGGAACTAAGATTGCTGAGAACTTGCCTCCTGTCAAGATGAAGAAAAGACCTCCATTTGGGTATTAAGTGCTGTGTTTAAACTTGATGTAACTCTGGGGTAGATTCAATTGTGATCCAGGGGTGGGGAACTTTTGACCTTATTGTGCTCTGTGATTGACAAATGAAGGTACTTTACCTATGTTTGGAAACTAATCTCCATTTGAGAAGAGGGGTTTTGTGGTGGACCAAATGAAGGTATAGCCTAGGGGTGGAGAAGTATTTAGAACAGGGACTTTGTAATTGATTGAATGATTGGAAGGTCCTGGGGTGGGGTAGTACTTGGAGATTATTTAATCACACTTAGTAAATGCTGTATTTTGAATGATGTCATGTTTTAATCTTCTCTGTTCTTGGTTTGTCACTGAATAAAATAGAGAGCACCTATGCTGGTATTTTGAACCTGGGAAGTTGCCTTTCTTTTGGCATTACATTACAGGGAGGCAGAGGAATACTTGGGGAAATAAGGTGATACAATAACAAAAGCTATCAATAAAATTTTAAAAAGAAAAATAAAACAGATTCCTAAGTGCCCTTAAAATATGATGCCTCTAACATGGGTTTCTTCTCTAGCAAGTCCATTTGTTCTTCCTATCCTCTTCTTGAAGGCCATTTCCACTTCCTTATTGGATGGTGAATTTCAAATGTGATAGTTCCACTGTCATCAAGGATAAGAACAGATAGCTGAAGAAATATTAGCAAATATAGTTCATATTATATTTATTGGCTATCCTCATTTTGTATCCATATATAGATGCTCTTGTTATGACCAGGCTTACTTGGGGCTCAAGCCAAGCTTTTTACAGGGACATCACATGGCATACTTGAAACAGCTCTAAACCTATAATCACAGGACCTAAGTTTGAATATTGGCTCTTTCATTTACTACCAGTGTGAACACTGAGCAAATCACTTAACCACTCTAGGCTCAATTCCTTACCTTTAACAAGAAGGGGTGAGACAAAATGAACTCTAATGTCCTTTTCAATTCTAAATCTATGATCAAGGATCATTTCTAC
The DNA here is from genome assembly GCF_028583685.1 of Petaurus breviceps papuanus. Classification (NCBI taxonomy): domain Eukaryota; kingdom Metazoa; phylum Chordata; class Mammalia; order Diprotodontia; family Petauridae; genus Petaurus; species Petaurus breviceps. The sequence goes on from NW_027187380.1 coordinate 32,229,706, forward strand.
TGCTTTTTACCATTTTTGCCACTATTCATAATTTTCCTTCATCCTGTTCCATAATATTTTGCAAATTATCTTGCAGTACAAACCAGTGTTTTCCTGGGCTATCATGCCATTCCACTTGACTAGGAGAGGAAGTGTTTATTCACTTAGAAAATTATGGGCCTTAAACATGGAAGTGACATAGACCTATGCTTTTGAACATTTCTTTTGGCAGGATATAGAGAATGGATTATAAATAAGAGACATTGGAAACAGAGAGGACAATTTGGAGCCTGTTGTAAGAGTCCAAGCAAAATGTGATAAGCATGTAAAACTTAGTGTGGTGGCTACATGAGGAGAGAGAAGGGAATAAATATGAAAGATGTTATGAAGTAACTAAAAAAGACTTGGTAATAGCAGATAGAAGGACGAGAAAAAGTGAAAAATGGGGGTGGCTAGGTGGCATAGTGAATAGAGCATGGGCCTTGGAGTCAGGAGGACACACCTCAGATACCTAACACTTACTGGCCATGTGGCCTTGGGCAAATCACTTAACCCCAATTACCCTGCCTTCCCTTCTCCAAAAAGCAAAAAAAAGTGAAGAATGGAGGATATCTTCAAGATTGCCAACCCCAATGACTGGAAAGAGGGTAGGACACCACCATAATAAAAAAACAAAAAGTTAAACAGGAAGATTGGAGGACATTTAGGGGAGAGATAATGAGGTGCATCTGAACATATTGACTTACGTAGAGATCATTTATTGATGTTAAAGCACACGGCAAAAGCATATACTATCCTTTTTTTCCTAGGAATTTTAGATAACCTTGTAGACAAGTTGTATCTTTTGATAATCATTAAATATCATTTTGGGGGGCCAAAGTCTGAATTAATCAGACAGACTGCTTTGCTTTGCTTTAAAAATACCTTTTCCCAGGGGCAGCCAGGTAGCACAGCGAGTAAGAGCAGCAGCCCCAGTGTCGGGATGACCTGGAGATCAAATCCCAGGCTCAGACACTTAGCACCCACCCAGAAACACCTGGCCGTGTAACCTTGAGCAAGTTACTTAACCCCAATTGCTTATGGGCGGCCAGGTGGCTCAGCAAGTAAGAGCACCGGCTCCAGTGTCGGGATGACCTGGAGATCGAATCCCGGCTTCAATACTCAGCACCACACAAAGAAATAACTGGCCGTGTAACCTTGAGCAAGTTACTTAAACCTGATTGCTTAAAAAAAATAAAATAAAAAATACCTTTTCCCCAGACATGCACACGGAGGCCCGGATGACATGGCGGCAAATTGATCCACCAACATCAAGGGCCACTCCCAGGCCTATCACCACAGGGCTGGGATCTGTCAGAGCTGGATAAGAGACAAATGCAGGACCCACAGCAGCAGTAGCAGCTACTCCTGTGACTATCAACCTACAGACTGGAAATTTAAAAAGCACCTATCTGAACTTCTAGGGATCAGGATGGCAGAGTGAACCCCGGCTGCTCCCATCCCCCACCCCCAACCCTGAAAGCACAGAAATTATTGCCCCAGAGCAAAATTTTAAATAGTAAAATGTTGGGAGTCCTAGAGGAAGGGCAATGCTAAGGCCCTGACTCAAAATGGGTAAAAAACAGATTGCAAAGACAAAGACTCTAGAATCCTATTATTGCTAGAGGGAGGAACCAAATTCAGAAGAAGACAGAATTGACTCCACACCTATAGCTGAAGCCTCAACAGGGAATATGAACTAGTCTCAAGCACAGAAAGCATTCTTAGAAGAGCTCAAGAAGGACTTTGAAAACCAAATTAGAGAGGTAGAAGATAAAATGACTAATTCTTTTAAAATCAAAATTGCAAAAATAGAAAAACATTTCGATGAAGAAAGCAGCTCCTTAAAAATAAAAATGTGTGGACTAAAAATGAAATCTAAACATATGGAAAAGGAGCTTCAAAAACTGAGGGAAATTATTTGCTAAAAATTAGAATCAATGAAATTGAAGCTAATGACTCTATGAGGCACCAAGAATCAGTCAAACAAAACATCAAGAATGAAAAATTGGAAAAAGAGGTAAAATATCTAAATGGAAAAATAACTGACCTAAAAAAACAGATCCAGGAGAGATAATCTAAGAATTATTGGTCTACTGAAAATCATGATGAAAAAATGATCTTGGACAACATCTTCCAAGAGCTCATCAAGGAAAGCTGCCCTGAGATCCTAGAACTAGAGGGTAAAATAGATATCAAAAGAATCCACTGTACACCTCCTGAAAGAGATCCCAAATTGAAAACTCTACAAAATGTTGTAGCCAAATTCCAAAACTATCAGGTATAGGAGAAAATACTACAAGCAGCCAGAAAGAATTCAAATATCGCGGAACTATAGTGAGGATAGCACAGGACATGTCAGCTTCTACATTGAAATATCAGAGTGACTGGGACATGATATTTCACAAGGCAAAAGAGCTCAGGTTACAACCAAGGATCAGCTATCCAGTGAAACTGAGCATAATCTTTCAGGCAAAGAGATGGTCATTCAATGATATAAGAGACTTCCAGACCTTCCTGATGAAAAAGCCAGAGCTCAATGGAAACTTCAATCTCCAATTACAAATCTCAAGAGAGACATAGAAAGGTAAATAGGGAAAACACACACACGGAACTTATTATTTAATAAGAGCAAACTGTTTACATTCCTATATGGGAAGCAGATACTTGTTAATATTGAGAATTCTATACTTATCACGACATTTGTAGATAAATAAAGGGTATGGGTATTAATTAAACAAAATGATGATAAAAACACCTTACTAAGGGGTGAAAAGGGACTGCAATGGAAGAATAGGAAAGAATGAAGCAGAAAAGGGTAAATTATGCAACACAAGGAGGCATAAAAACATTATAGTAGAGGGAAAGAAAGGAGGAGATGAACATTATATGAGCTTCGCCCTCATTGGTTCTGGTGTAAGGAGGGAATAACATAATCAGTTAAGTATAGGACTCTATTGAGAAGAGACATAAAACCCTATCACAATACAGGGAACGAGGAGAGGGAGAGAAACATTGCATGAGATCTATTTGCATCAATCTTGGTTTGAGGAAGAAATAACATATTACATTAAGTATAAAAATCTATTATATCTTACAGGCAGTAGGAGGGGGGAAGGACTACAAAAAAGGGAGGTTGGAAGAAGGGAGGGAAGAAGTAGTAAGGGGAAAGGGTAGGAAAATGGAGGGGGCTGATAAGGAGGGAATACTGAGAGAGGCAGCAGTCAAAAGGAAAACTCTTAAGGAGGGGAAGGGAGAAGGGGAGAAAAATAAAAGCATAAACACGGGAGGGAATAGGATGGAGGGAAAGAGACAGATAGTAATCATAACTGTGAAAGAGAATGGGATGAACTCTCCCATAAAATGGAGGTGGATAGCAGAATGGGTTAAAAACCATAATCCTCAAATATGCTGTTTACAAGAAATACATTTGAAACATGGGGATACACAGTGAATAGAGCATGGGCTCTGGAGTCAGGAGAACCTGAGTTCAAATCTGGCCTCGGGCTCTGAACACAAAAAAAAAACTAGCCATGTGACCTTGGGCAAGTGACCTTAACCCTTATTGCCCTCCAAAAAGCAAAAAAAAATTAAAAATAAATAAATGAAACAGGAGGATACACACAGGGTAAAGGTAAAAAGCTGAAGTAAAATATATTATGCCTCAGCTAAAGTAAAAAAAAAAAAGCAGGTAGAAATCCTTATCTCAGACAAAGCAAAAGCAAAAATAGATCTAATTAAGAGATAAGGAAGGAAACCATATCCTGCTAAAAGGCACCATTGAAAATGAAGCAAAATCATTACTAAACATTTATGCACCAAGTGGTACAGCATCCAGATTCCTAAAGGGGAGTTAAGGGAGTTAGAGGAAGAAATAGATAGCAAAACTATACTAGTGGAGGACTTCAATCTCCCTCTCTCTGAACTTGATAAATCTAACCTCAAAATAAACAAGAAAGAAGTTAAGGAGGTAAATAGAATCTTAGAGAAGATAGATATGGTAGACCTCTAGAGAAAACTGAATGGGGATAAAAAGGAATGCACCTTCTCAGCGGTACATGGCACATACACAAAATTTGACCATGTACTAGGTCATAAAAACCTCACAACTCAATGAAGAAAGGCAGAAATATTAAATGCATCCTTCTCAGATCATGATGCAATAAAAACTATATGTAATTAAGGGTCATGGAAGGATAGACTAAAAATTATTTGGAAACTAAATAACTTAATCCTAAAGAATGAGTGGGTCAAAGAAGAAATTATAGAAATAAACAGTAATTTCATTTAAGAGAATGACAATAATGAGACAACATACCAAAACTTGTGTGATGCAGCAAAAGGAGTTCTTAGAGGAAGTTTTTTATCCCTGAATGCATACATAAATAAAATAGAGAAAATGGAGGTCAATAAATTGGCATGCAACTGAAAAAGCTAGAAAAAGAAGAAACTGAAAATCCCCAATTAAATACTAAATTAGAAATAATGAAAAACAAAGGAGAGATTAATAAAATCAAATTTAATAAAATTATTGAATTAATAAATAAAACTAAGAGCTGGTATTATGAAAAAACCAATAAAATTGATAGACCTTTAAGCAATATGACAAAAAAAAAAGAAAAAAACAAATTACGAGTATCAAAAATGCAAAGGGTGGGGTCAGCTAGGTGGCGCAGTGAATAGAGCACCATCCCTGTAGTCAGGACGACCTGAGTTCAAATACAGCCTCCAACACTTAACACAAAAACTAGACATGTGACCTTGGGCAAGTCACTTAAGCCCAACTGCCCTCAAAAAAAGCAAAAAAAAATTGCAAAGGGCAAATCTACCTCCAATGAAGAGGAAATTAAAACAATAATTAGGAATTATTTTGCCCAGTTGTATGCACATAAATTTGACAATCTTAGTGAAATGGATGAATATTTAGAAAAACATGAATTGCCCAGACTAACTGAAGAGGAAGTAAACTACTTAAATAACCCCATCTCAGAAAAAGAAATTGAACAAGCCATCAACTAACTCCCTAAGAAAAAATCTCCATGGCCAGATGGATTTACTAGTGAATTTTACCAAACATTTAAAGAACAATTGGTTCCAATACTCTACAAACTATTCAGGAAAATTAGTGAAGATGGAGTCCTACCTGTACTGTAATTGCCAAGGAAAGGCAACTTCCCAAGGTTCAAAATACCAGCATAGGTGCTCTCCATTTTATTCAGTGACCAACCAAGAACAGAGAAGATCAAAACATGACATCATTCCAAAATACAGCATTTACTAAGTGTGATTAAATAATCTGCAAGGACTACCCCACCCCAGGACCTTCGAATCATTCAATCAATTACAAAGTCCCTGGTCTAAATACTTCTCCACCCCTAGGCTATACCTTTATTTGTCAATCACAGAGCACAAAAAGGTCAAAAGTTCCCCATCCCTGGATCACAATTGAATCTACCCCAGAGTTACATCAAGTTTAAACACAGCACTTAATACCCAAATGGAGGTCTTTTCTTCATCTTGACAGAGGCAAGTTCTCAGCAATCTTAGTTCCTGGGGAGACAAGGCTTAGCAAGGCCACAAGATACATTGCCAGTCCCTCCATTAATTCATCCTCTGTCTGTAGAACAGTCCTAGAACCCCTGAAAACATTAGCAAAGCCCTCTCCCAGGATTTCTGTAAACATACAACAAGAAAATCCTTCTTCAGGGCTTCTGAACCAACAGAAAGGTTCCCAGACCCCTGCAACAACAGCACTGTCCTTCACCAGTGGACAGTATTCACTCTGTCTGCAGGACAGTCTCCAGACCCCTGCAACAACAGCACTGTCCTTCACCAGTGGACAGTATCCACTCTCTGTCTGCAGGACAGTCTCAGGGCTTCTTAACCAAAAGCCAGGTTCCAGGACTTCTTCAACAACAGGACTGTCTTTCACCAGTGGACAAATCTGGCAAAAGAACATCAAAACAGACAGACAAAGTACCAGCAAAACAGCCAGGTCTCCTCAGTCCTTGGCAGCTCAGGGGGCAGGTCTCAAAAGTCCAGGGCAATTCAAAGCGGCCACCAGCAATTCTCTTAGTCTCTCTCCCTGCCTCCACGTAGGTGCTGCTTCCAAAAAAGGTCTTCCGCCTCTCTCTTGTCTCTCCAAATCTACGTCACCAGCTTCTCCCAGTTCAGGACTTTCTTTTCACATCAACAAGTCCATCCCACAGGTGGGATTAACAAGCTCTGGGTTTTAACACAATCAATTTGAAAACCAAGCCCAATACAGGGGAATCTCCACATTCCATTACAATCACACTACCAAATTCTTTTTATGACACAAATATGGTACTGATACCTAAATCGGGAAGAGACAAAATGAAGAAAGAAAATTATAGACCAATTTCCTCATGAATATAGATGCAAAACTTCTAAATAAAATGTTAGCAAAAAGACTACAGAAACTTATCAAGAGAATAATACACTTTGATCAGGTAGGATTTATTCCAGGAATGCAAGGGTGGTTCAATATCAGGAAAACTATCAGTATAACTGATTGCATCAACAACAAAACTAGCAGAAACCATAGAATTATCTTAATAGACACAGAAAAGCCATTTGACAATATAAAACACCCATTCCTATTAAAAACACTAGAAAGGATAGGAATAAATAAAGTCTTCCTTAAAATAATAAGTAGTATCTATCTAAAACCATCAGCAAGTATTATATGTAATAGGGATAAACTAGAAGCATTTCCAATAAGATCAGAGGTAAAACAAGGATGTCCACTATCACCCCTCTTATTCAATCTGGTACTAGAAATGTTAGCAGTAGCAATAAGAGAAGAAAAAGAAATTGAAGGAATCAAATTAGGCAAAGAAGAGCCTAAGCCATCATTTTTTGAAGATGATATGATGATATACTTAGAAAATCCTAGAGAATCAAGTAAAAAACTACTTGAGACAATAAATAAATTTGGCAAAGTTGCAGGAAACAAAATAAACCCACATAAATCCTTGGCATTCCTATATATCTCTAATGAAATCAAACAGCAAGAGATAGAAAGAGAAATGCCATTTAAAGTTTACTGTAGATATTATAAAATATTTGGGAATCGACCTGCCAAAACAAACCCAGGACCTGTATGAACACAACTACAAAACCCTTTTCACACAAATAAAGTCAGATCTAACTAATTGGAAAAACATTAATTGCTCATGGCTGGGTCAAGCTAATATAATAAAAATGACAAATTTACCTAAATTAAATTACATATTTAGTGCCATACCAATCAATCTACCAAAAAAATTACTTTATAGACCTAGAAAAAATAGTAGCAAAATCCATTTGGAAGAACAAAAGGTCCAGAATATCAAGGCAATTAATGAAAAGAAATGCTAGGGAAGGTGGCCTAGCCAAACCAGATTTTAATCTGTATTAGCAGTCATCAACCTACTTGGTACTGGCTGAGGAAGAGAGGAGTGCATCAATGGAATAAATTGGGTACAGGAGACTCAGCATCCAATGACTATAGTAATCTAGTGTTGGTTAAACCCAAATACCCCAGTTTTGGAGATAAGAACACACTATTTGACAAAATTCTGGGAAAACTGGAACACAGTATGGCAGAAATTGGGCATTGATCAATATCTAACACCATACACCAAAATAAAGTCGAAATGGGTGCACGATCTAGGTATAAAGGCTGATACCATAAGCAATCTGGGAGAACAAGGAATAGTTTACCTTTCAGATGTATGGAGAGGGGAAGATTTTATGATAAAACATGAGTTGGAGAACATTATAAAATTCAAAATGGATAATTTTGATTACATTAAATTGAAAAGTTTCAATACAGATGAAGCCAGTGTAACCAAGATAAAGAGAAGTGGAAAATTGGGAAAGAATTTTTACAACCAGCGTCTCTGATAAAGGCCTCATTTCTAAAATATACAAAGAATTGAGTCAAATCTATAAGAATAAAAGCCACTCCCCAACTGATAAATGGTCAAAGGATATGAACAGGCACTGCTCAGAAGATGAAATTAAAGATATCTATAAGCATATGAAAAAATGCTCTAAATCACTATTGATTAGAGAAATGCAAATCAAAACAAGTCTGAGGTACCACATCTCACCAGTCAGATTGGCTAAAATGACAAAACAGGAAAATGATAAATGCTGGAAAAGATGTGGGAAAATTGGAACACTAATGCACTGTTGGTGGAGTTGGGAACTGATCTAACCATAATGGAGAGCAATCTGGAACTATGTCCAAAGGGCTATAAATAAGTGCACACCTGTTGACCCAGCAATGCCACTTCTAGGGTTATATCCCAAAGAGATCAGAGAAGTGGGAGGAGGACCCATATGTACAAAAATATTTATAGCAGCTCTTTTTGTGGTGGCAAAGAACTGGAAATCAAGGGGATGCCCATCAATTGGGGAATGACTGAACAAGTTATGGTATATGAATGTAATGGAATATTACTGTGCTATAAGAAATGAGGAGCAGACGGACTTCATAATAACATGGAGAGACTTATATAAACTGATATATAAGTCTAATATATATTATATAAACTTTTATAAATAAACATATATATGTGTGTATATATGAAGAACAGAACCAAGAGAAATCTGTACACAACCACAAACACAATGTATGTGTGACGACCGATTTTAATAGACTGGGCTCCTATCAGCAATATAAGGTTATAAGACAACTCCAAAAGACTCAAGATGGAAAGAGATATCCACATCCAGAGAAAGACTTGTGAGTCTGAATGCAGATTGAAACAAACTACTTGCTCTGTTTCTTTTACTTGTATTGTTCTGTTTCCTCTTCCCCACTCATCATTCCATTGGTTATAATCCTTCTTTACAACCTGACTAATGATTAATGTGAAGATATTTGTAGATCCTATATTTGAGTGCATGCCACCATGATGGGGGAGGGGGAAAGGAGTGGGAGGAAGAGAAAATTTGAGACTCAAGGGACTATGGAACTGAATGTTGTAAACTAAAAATTAATAAACAAATTAATTTAAAATATTTTTAAAATTTTAAAAAATAAAAATACATTTTCCTGTGTCAGCAACTCCAGAGACAAGATAAGGCTAGAAGAGGGATTTCCCCTTATCTTGGGACATATTCCATATGGGAGGAAAACAGACATCCTAAGACCATAAATTCCAAAGGCAATTTGTACTTATGGTCAAGAAACTTTCTTTCTCACAATATGGATAGTAACATATGGACATCATAAATTTGTGTGACAAGGTCACCCTAAATTGGGATGGTTCTAAAAGGTATTTAAGCTTTCTCTTCCTTTTGTTCAGCAGTTAGAACCTAGCTTCTCCTTTAACCAACCTTTTTAAAGGTTAACACTTTCTTTAAGGCTTTGCTTCTTTTGGAGTTATTTTTTCCTTCTTTCTTTGTGTCTTACTTTTCCCTTCCTGGCAATATAATAGCTCATCATGGTGGGATTCTTTTTTGTTTGTCTGATATTCGTTCTATCAGCCTTACTAAGACTAAATTCTGTGTGACATTCTCTGGAATGTAAAGACTTAATATGATTTTAATCTGTTATTTGGGATCCTACTTCTAAATTCTCTGAGTATTGACTGAAGTGTTCTTCAGTGATGATAAGAGTGGCGTAGACTACAAAGCTGCCAAACCTCAGGAGGCCTGATTTAGAGCATGATCTGATCACTGACCTTTTGGGCTAATTTATGAAGGCTCCAAGCAACACAAATTCAGGTTTGCCTTGTTCATCCTTACACCATTGCTGTTACTATATACAGTGTTCTAGTTCTGCTCATTTCACTGTGCATCAATTCATACATCTTCCTAGATTTTTCTGAAACTATCCTTTTTACCATTACTTATAGCACAATATTATTCCCTCACAATCATAAACCACAACTTGTTCGGCCATTCCCCAATTGATGAGCATCCCCTCGATTTCCAATTCTTGCCACCACAAAAAAAAAAAGAGCTCATATTTTGACTCCAAGATTCTGCTCCAGAGACTTTAACTGAGGGTTGACTGTGTGGACCTGCTTGTGGGGAATCGGTGCAGGGGAGGTGAAGATGCCTTATTCAAAGTAACAGAGCTCAGGTCTACTTGTGTTTCATAGTCCCTGCTCTAGTTACTTGCCAGTGGTCTGAATTCCTTATCTTGGGCTAGGGAAAAAATGTCTCATTTTGTTTTCTCCTAAGATTTTCAGAACATAACTGTCTGGCACTCTTCTTAAATTCTTGTTGGAATGATTAGGGGAAGACCTAGGCTATTCTGCTTTTTCTTTTGCTAATATCTCTCCTATTATATTTTTGCTTTGCTTTAAAGTAAGCATTAATCTCTCTTCATTGGTGGAAATTGATGTACCTTGCCGGCCTGAAGGGTAGGCTAGAGTTAGTGGGAACAGGGGAGAGGAGAGCTCTAGGCTCTTCAGGTCTTTTCAAGTTTTCTTAGGGCTCTGCAGGTTCTTCAAGCACATCTAGCTTCAAGAGAGAAGATGGGGGCGGCCAGGTAGCACAGTGAGTAAGAGCACCGGCTCCAGTGTTGAGAAGACCTGGAGATCGAATCCCGGGCTCAGACACTTAGCACCCACCCAGAAACACCTGGCCGCGTAACCTTGAGCAAGTTACTTAACCCCAATTGCTTAGGGGCGGCCAGGTGGCTCAGCGAGTAAGAGCACCGGCTCCAGTGTCGGGATGACCTGGATCAAATCCGGGCTCGGATGCTCAGCACCACCCCCAGAAATAATAACTGGCCATGTAACCTTGAGCAAGTTACTTAACCCCAATTGCTTAAAAAAAATTAAAAAAAAATAAAAAAAAAGAGAGAAGATGGATGATGCCAAACCCACTCCCAGTTGCTGCTGAGGAGAGAGTAAGACTCTGGGAAGAAGCTGACATGAGGGGAGCTGGCAGTCTCCATCATGTCCCTGTCTCAGCTTCTGAGACTTCAGTGAATTTCCCTTTCGGGTAAAATCTGGGACTCTCTTGGTTGAGCAGTTATCTCACTGCCAATGGGAATGCTCCTTTACTCTTTTATTTTCTGATATGTATACTAATGTGTATACTTTCTCTGATTTTTGTTTTGACTTGAATAGATTTTTTTGCTAAAAAAATTTTTTAACTGCTTTTAAAGGAGATTTGTGGTTTTTCACCTACAACTTTTTCTCCTTTTTGTGTCCTGGCAAGGTTTGGATTGACTGCCTTGTGAGCAGGCCTAAAACACTAATGGCCATAGCAATTATATTTCTTCCAAGAACAAGTAAGGATTTTTATCATGGCTCAGGACTAAAGGGTAGAGTTTTCCTGCAAAGCAGAATTTTGTAAAATCTCTCTGGAGAGAAAAGTTGGAGAGAGATATATATACACACACACAGTAGCAGCAACACTAGCAGTCATGGCAAAGTAGCTGGAGTCTTTTCCTTTCCCTGGCTCACAGCTCAGCTTATTAAAAGAATCCAGCAGTGGAGGGGGGGTGGGGCTGAGTCAAAATGGTGGAGTAGAAGCAGGACCTCCCGCTGCTCTGGCTTCTACCTTCCCCAATCCATGTAAAAAGGGGACCCTAAACAAACTTTGGAGCTGCAGAACCCACAAAATGACACAGAGAAGATAACCTCCCGCTGAGGAGAGCCCAGCAGGCTGGCAGGAATCAGCCAGCGCAATGCTCTGGGAGCCGAGCCCAGCCCCACTCTGAAGCTTTAGCCCAAGGATGGACCTGACCAGCCGATGGCCAGAGGGACTCCAGATCAGCAGCAGCTGTGGCCTTTTCCAGAATTATCAACAGATAGATGCAAAGGACAGAGTGAGAGGTCAGTGTAGTCTGGACTCTGGGACCCAGTAAGTGGGAGTGCGTCTGCTTTTGCCCCGCGCTGCTGAGACCCCGGCACAGCCAGCCAGCACCACATGGCAGCTTCAGCTCCTGGCCTACAGAGTGTAGGAGGACCAAGCACCAGTCTGAGGAGTAATTGCTCTTGCTTTAACCTTCTTGGATCTGGATTACAGTCTAGGGTGGAGGTCCGGGGGTGTGTGTCCAACTTGCCAGAGCAGGTGGAGACCTCAGAGAGGGCACCCATCTAATACCTCCGGCAGCTGAGAAAACCCCAGCATTTGGGATGAAAGCTCCCCTGTCTGGTGGCAGAGTCCTACTGTGGCAAAAAGCCCAAGGGTCAAGTGACTGAGGGGCGACATGAACAGGCAAAGGAAACAAAGCAGACAGAAGATTCCAACATTAGACTCCTATTCTGGGGACAAAAAGGAGCAAAGCATGGAAGAGGAGGAAGATAGTGAAGTCAGAACTCCTGCACTAAAAGCTTCAAAGGAAAATACGAGCTGGTTACAGGCCATAGAGGACCTTAAGAAGCAGATAAGAGAAGTGGAGGAAAAATTGGGAAGAGAAATGAGAACAATGCAAGAAAATTATGAAATGGGAGTCAACAGCCTGACTGAGGAAAATCAAACCTTAAAAAACAGACTAACTCAAATGGCAAAAGAGGCTCAAAAAGGCAATGAGGAGACGAATGCCTTAAAAAGCTGAATATGCCAGATGGAAAAAGAATCTCAAAAGTGCACTGAGGAGAATCATTCCTTCAGAATTAGATTGGAGCAAATGGAAGCTAATGACTTTATAAGAAATCAAGATGCTGTTAAACAGATCCAAACAAATGAAAGAATAGAAGGCAATGTGAAATATCTCATGGGAAAAACCACTGACCTGGAAAATAGATCCAGGAGAGATAATTTAAAAATTATTGGACTACCTGAAAGCCATGATCAAAGTAAGAACCTAGAAATCATCCTCTAAGAAGTTCTCAAAGAACACTGCCCTAATGTTTTAGAACCAGAGGGCAAAATAGAGAGGTTGAAAGAATCCACCGATCACCTCCTGAAAAAAGATCTCCAAAAGAAAACTGCTAGGAATATTATAGTCAGGTTCCAGAATTCCCAGATCAAGGAGAAAATATTACAAGCAACCAGGAAGAAACAATTTGAATATTGTGGAAACACAAACAGGATAACCCAGGATCTGGCAGCTTCTACACTGAGGGATCAAAGGGCTTGGAATATAATATTCCAGAATTCAAAGGAGCTGGGATTAAAACCAAGAGTCACCTACCCAGCAAAACTGAGTATTATGTTTCAGGAGAAAATATGGTCATTCAGTGGAATAGAGGACTTTCAAGCATTCTTGCTGAAAAAACCAGAGTTGAATAGAAAATTTGACATTCAGATACAAGAAGTAAGAGAAGCATGAGAAGGTAAACAGGTAAAAGAAATCATCAGCCACTGATGAAAGTTGAACTATTAACATTCCTATGTGGAAAAACAATAATTATAACTTATGAAACTTTTCTCAGTAGTTGAAAGGAATAGATATAGATATATGTCTATATATGAGGGTATATGGGCATATGAATACATATGTGAATGTGTGTATATATGTTTACAGGTATACATAGATAGAGGGCACAGGACTAATTTAACAGGAAGGGATGATACTTAAAAGGTGATATTAAGAGGTGAGAGAGGAATATAATGAGAAGAGATGGGGAGAGACAGAATGGGGTAAACTATCTCATATAGAAGAGGCAAGGGAAAATGGTTACAATGGAAGGGAAGAATAGGAAGGCAAAAGGGAATGGGACAACCTTATCCCCATTGAATTTGGCTTGAGGAGGGAATGAAATACACACTAAATAGGGTATCTCCCTCTGCAGGAGAGTAGGGGGAGGAAGGGGATGAGAGGGGGGATGATGGAAGGGAGGGCAGGCTGGGGGCAGGGGGGGGGGTTTGGAGCGCCCACTTTTGAAAAGGGATGGGATCAAATTAGAGAATAGAAATATAGACAGTCTTTTGCTATCTATCTATCTACATATATACATATATATATATATATATACTATTATTAATACTATTTTACATGTAATTGAGAAATAAGATATACAGGCACTGGGGCATAGAGATCCGCTGGAAAAGTAGAAAGGGGTATGGGAGAAAATATGGGAGAGAGCAGATTGGAGGAGGGGATATCCTGTGGGACTGCAATTTTGGGGTAAGGGAAAAACAGGGAGAAAATTTGTAACTCAAAATCTGGTGGAAATTAATGATGTAAATCAGAAGTTAATAAAGCATTTGAAAAATAAAAAAAATCCACCAGAGTGACTGAATTCTGGCCTCTTAGAAATACTGCTGGAACCATGGTAAAACCCTCGGCTTCTCCCTTTTGTTTTTATTGAACTGAGCAAAGCTATTTACATATAAGGTTTATTTGCTATTTAAAATTTTACTTACCAATTATTTACCTTTTTAACAATGGTTTACTCAATAAGGATAAGATAATTTTAGCTGCATTCTGAGTTTGCTATTTCAGAATGTGAAAGAAGGAACGGAAACCTGTGGGTATTTGATTGTGCTAAATTCAACTGGTTGGGAGATCACCCTTCCAAGCCTGGCAATCAACAGATACCCTGGAGGCTCAAAGCAGTTTATGAATTCTATTTGTTATTTGTATTTTGAGGTGTTTGGTTTTTTTTTAACTCTACAAAGAAAATAAGTTATATGGAACTAGAAACTTCATCTTAGACTAAGACCCCCATGAGCTAATCTCATTATCTCCAAGCAGACAGGTTGCTTTACAACAGGGTCCATTGGATTTTCCTCTACCAACTAAAGAGGGGGTGGAAAGAGGAGTAGAGCCCTAAAAAGGTCACCTACTGATCTAGCCAGCTGAGAAACATTTTTATATGGGAATGTTCATATAAATTGGTGTTTGTGAAGTACAGAATAGCAAAAAATAAAAAAAAATTTACAAAAAGAAAGAAGTGAAAAGGTTAAGACAATACAAGGAGTCAAAACATCAGGAAGACCAAAATTATCAATTAAACAGTAACCAAAAGCTTTGTTACAGAAAATAAGGAAGGACAGAAATCAGAGAGGGAAAAACCCTCAAGTGTAGGATGTTGAATATTTCTGGTCATCTCTGGTCATATTATTGTGATCATACCTGTTGTCCAACCCAGTGATAACGCAAGTTGGATCAAATCTGAAACAGAAAGTATAAACGACATTAATGTAATGACTGACCAATGGCTATGTCCAAGGAGAAGACTGAAATCTTAGCTTCTCTGAAAAGTGTGGTGATGGAAAAAGATCTCTAACTGTTGGCTCAAACATCTTCTTAAATCATGAATTACTAGCAAAGCATTTTACCAGTTTTCCTTTCAGACAGAAGCCTGAACCCAACTTTATTAACTAAAGGCATCATATATCTACTCCAAAATATAAAAACACCAGTAACCTCATCAAATGTAATTTAATTACATGTTTATATACTATTAACACTCACAGCTTGTTTTACTAAAAAAAATCTATAAAGAATAAAAAAAATAATGTATTGGCCAAGGTGCAAAAAAAAATGTAACAAAATGTCTTGTGGGTTTAGAGAGCAATTTATTATCGATTTAGTAATTATTGAAAAGTGCTGTAACATTTGTGCTGCCTATATTAATTATCCAAAAGCTTTCAATTCTATTCTACACTCATGACTAATTCACGTACTGTTAATATATAAAACAGAGCCAAGTATAGTGAGAATGATGAGAGAATTTGTACCTGAAAAACTATTTTAAACACACAGACAACTATCAAGAAGAATTCACATAAAACATGGCATTTTTTTCAGGGAGACTTAAGTCCTTATGGTTCCACCTATGCTTAAATCCATTATCATCTCTTTAAATGGGAAGAGAAATGAAAGTGATGCATGAAAATCATGAAAAACAAGTCAACAGCCTGCTAAAGGAGACCCAAAAAAATACTGAAGAAAATAACACCTTAAAAAATAGACCAACCCAAATGGCAAAAGAGATCCAAAAAGCCAATGACAAGAAGAATGCTTAAAAAACTAGAATTGGCCAAATGGAAAAGGAGTTCCAAAAGTTCACTGAAGAAAATAATTTCTTCAAAATTAGAATGGAAAAATGGAAGTTAATAGGTTTATGAGAAATCAAGAAATTATAAAACAGAACCAAAAGAATGAAAATATAGAAGACAATATGAAATACTTTATTGGAAAAACCATTGACCTGGAAAATAAATCCAAGAGAAATAATTTTAAAATTATTGAACTACCTGAAAGCCATGATCAAAAAAAAAAAAAAAGCCTAGATATCATCTTCCAAGAAATTATCAAGGAAAACTCCTCTGATATTTTAGAATTAGAGAGAGTAAAACAGAAATTGTAAGAATCCACCTATCACCTCTTAAAAGAGAAAAAAGTTTTCCAAAAGGAAAACTCCTAGGAATATTGTAGCCAAATTCCAGAGTTCAAGGAGAAAATATTGCAAGCATCCAGGAAGAAACAACTCGAGTATTGTGGAAATACGATCAGGATAACACAGGACCTGGCAGCTTCTACACTGAGGGATGGAAGGGTCTGGAATAGGATATTCTGGAGGGCAGAGGAGATGGGATTAAAACCAAGAATCACCTACCCAGCAAAACTGGGTATCATCTTTCAGGGGAAAATATCGTCATTCAGTGGAATAGAATTCAAGCATTCTTAATGAAAAAAACAAAGTTGATAGAAAATTTGACATCCAGGTACAAGAAGCAAGAGAAGCTTGAGAAGGTAAATAGGGAAAAGAAATCATAAGCCACTAATGAAAGTTGAACTATTAACATTCCTACATGGAAAAATGATAATTGTAACTGATGAAACTTTTCTCAGTATAAAAATAGTTGAAGGGAATAGAAATATATATATATATATGTCTTTATCTGAGGGTATACAGGCATATGAATACACATGTGAATGTGTGTATATATGGTTACATATATACATATATATATATATACTTACATGTATACCGTGTTTCCCCGAAAATAAGCCCTCCCCTTACTGTGTAAGATTCCTCTAAAATAAGCCCTCCCCCAAAAATAAGCCTTATTGAGATTGCTACTGTAGTGAAGGTGATCCCCTGCACTACACGCTACATTACGGTACCCTCTGTATGCACCATCCCCCCCCCTGTGAAACGCACGCCGCGCTCCGAGCTGCATCCAATCAGAGCTGCAGCAGTGAGCGCGTCATCCTGTTCTTCCCCAGTGATTTGCTTATTGAATAAAGGTACTTTTTTTTGTTCACATTTACCTGTTTATTAAAATTGCTGTCAATGTTCATTAAAATAAGCCCTCCCCTGAAAATAAGCCCTCTGGTATTTTTCTGTCCAAAAAAAAAATAATAAGACAGTGTCTTATTATTGGGGAAACACGGTACATAGATAGAAGGCACAGGACCAATTTAATAGGAAGGGATGATACTTAAAAGGGGAAATTAATAGGTGAGAGAGGAATACAATGAGAGGAGATGGAGAGAGACAGAATGGGATAAACTGTCTCATAAAGAAGAGACAAGGGAAAAGGGTTACAATGGAGGGGAAGAATAGAAAGGCAAAAGGGTATGGGTCAACCTTATTCTCACTGAATTTGGCTCGGGGAGGGTATGAAATACACACTAAACAGGAGAGTAGGGGGGAAGGAGATCAGAGGGGGGATGATGGAAGGTAGGGGAGGCTGGGGGGAGGGAAGTTGGAAGCATTCACTTTTGAAAAGGGACAGGATCAAAGTAGAGAATAGAACAAGTGGGTGATGGGATAGGAGGGAGGGAAATATAGTCAGTCTTTTACAATATATCTTCTATGTTAATGTTTTGCATTAGCTACACATGTGCAACCTGTACTGAACTGCTTATCTTTCCAGTAAGGCTGAGTGACAAGGGAGGAAGAGAATGATTCTGGAATTCAAAGATTTAAAATCAAATGTTTAAAATTATATATACTATTATTACTACTATCTTACATGTAATTGGGAAAGAAGATATATAGGCGCTGGGGCATAGAGATCCACCATGCCCTACTGAAAAAGTCTAAGGGGGTATGGGAGAGAGCACATTGGAGGAGGGCATATCCTGTGGGACCACTATTCTGGGGTGGCGGGTAGGGGAAAAATGGGGAGAAAATTTGTAACTCAAAATCTGGTGGAAATTAATGATGTAAATCAGAATTTAATAAAGCATTTTTAAAAAAAAAGAAAAGAAAGCAATATCCCTAAAAAAACAAAAAAAAGAGAGAGACAAGAAAAGATTTCACAATGGAGGGAAAGGGGGGAGGTGAGAGGGAATGAGTGACTCTTACTCTCATTGAAATTGGCTTAAGGAGCAAATAACATACACACTCAATTGGGTATCTTACCTTACAGGAAAGTAAGGGGGGAAGGAAATAAAGGAGGGGGGATGATAGAAGGGAGGGCAGATTGAGGGAGGGAATAGTCAGAAGCAAACACTTTTTGAAAAGGGATAGGCTCAAAGGAGAAAATAGAATAACTGGGGGGGGATAGGATGGAGGGATATATAGTCTTTCACAGCATCACTATTATGGAAGTGTTTTGCATAACTACACATGTATAACATATAGAACTACTTGCCTTCTCAATGAGGGTGGGTGGGGAGGGGAAAAGGGAAAGAATTTGTAACTCAAATTTTTAAAAACAAATGTAAAAAATTATTTTACATGTAACTGGGAAATAAAATATACAGGCAATGGGGTATAGAAATCTATCTTGCCCTATAAGAAAATAAGGGAGGGTAGACTGGGGGAAGAGGTAATCGGAATGCACACCATCTTGAGGTGGGACTGAGGGGAGAGGTGGAAAGAAAATTCTGAACTCAAAATCTTGTGGAAATGAATGTTGAAAACTAAAAATTAATTAATTAATTTTAATAAAATAAAA
The DNA here is from genome assembly GCF_028583685.1 of Petaurus breviceps papuanus. NCBI lineage: Eukaryota > Metazoa > Chordata > Mammalia > Diprotodontia > Petauridae > Petaurus > Petaurus breviceps. The sequence goes on from NW_027187380.1 coordinate 32,248,513, forward strand.
AAGAAAAGTCTTCCCAAGTTTCTCTGAATCCATTCTTAACATTTCTTATAGCATAACAATTTTCTATTTTACTCCTTTACCATTGGAATTCATAGCTCACTCATCCCCCTTAATTTTTGTTCTTTCCTATAACAAAATGTGCTGCTATGAATATATATATTATATATACATAAATTTGTGTGGTTTTTTTATTTGCATTTGTGTGCATACATGTGTTTTCCATCTCTCTTTAGAATATATGCCTCAGAGTTGTATCACTACTTAAAAGGATGTATATGTACAGTTTAGTTACATTTTGAATGCAGTTCCAAATTACTTTCTAGAAGGGTTGTGCCAATTCACAACTCCATCAACAATTTTGTCTTGTCATAACTCCTCCAAGAATGGTAATTTTCCTGGAGCTCCATTTACAGAGGGATTTTCTTGTTCACGAGTGTAGGGGAACAATGGAGAAATATAATAAGCAAAGTCATGGAGACTTGAAAGGAAAGAGCTCACATGTAGAAAGGCGAGTAGATCTCTGGACTGGGGCAGAGATCACTGGTTGGGTGGTGAAAAAAATGAAGCTATCATGTTAATTCAACCCTCATATCAACTCTAGGAGGTAGGTAAGGCAGGTATTATTAGACCCATTTTATATCCAAGGAGGTGAAAGGTAATGAGGTATGCAGAGGTCATTAATTCCCTAACCACTGAAGGTATTTTATTCTTTCTCCTAGACATTATTCCAGACAAAAGATGAACATAATGTGCTAAATCAATGGTGCTAGATGACTGCCTGATGGTTTTTAGAAATCTCCAGCCCACTTAATTTTCTCCATAATGCCTTCTAGCATTTAACCATGCTGGTAGCCTGAATGTTCTTCCTTTAATTATTAGAAATTTCTTCTGTGTCAGTTTAGGCCATCTGACCTACATTAGAGGTAGTATTCTGGGTATACTGAGGCATTAGGGATGCCTGAGTCAGGGCTAGGAATCCCCTTCCCCCATCGTTTCTTACAGGGCAGGAGGATGACAATGAACAGCAGACTGTTTAATAATACCTGCTCTTATTCCAGCATTTCCATAGCAACATCTGGCACTTAAGATAATTAGTCTGCTACCTAAGACCCTTTTCATATTGAATCAGTGAAGAAAAACCTCTCTCACCTTCCCCTCAAAAAACACCTTTTATGTATTTTATATGTTCTATGAACATCTATTGACGTGTCTTTCCCAATAGAATGCAAGCTTCTTGAAGGCAGGCTGCTTCATTGCTACCTTTGCATCTCTCATACCTTGCACAGCTCCAGACACACAGTAGGTAGTTACTAAATGCTTGTTGAATAATTGATAGATTCTGCATCCTTGAAATGTTTCTTTGCCCCTCTATCACCAGCTTTACAAAGCAATCAATCAGCATTAGACCTACCAAGGATAGTCAATAATTCATATCTATGTCTGATCTGATAAAAAGTAACTGCTCAATCAGTCAATTATAACATTAGTGGAAAGCAGTGCTTTCCTCCTCTGACCTTTTTTATATGCCTTTAATTTCTGGGAACCTATTAATACAAAATCCCTACTTTCAGACCTACTTCTGGGGGCAAATAGGTTAGAGACCCTTATGTTGGTCTCACAGGAATGTGTTGGTAAATATTTAACAAGTGGTTCTCAAAAAAAAATTGCACACAACACATTTTGAAGTTTAGTCTACATTGGTAATGTCTCCATCACTTTCTTATGTCTGGACAACAAACAAACAATAACTCAAACCTTCTGTTTTAGTGGTAACTGATTTCTAAGGCATAAATGTTCACATTGTAAATTTAACAATTAGCTCTTGTAGGAGCTGGTTCCAACACACCACTGAAACTTGTGCAAAATCAGGAGTCATTTCTTCGTTCTTCAAAGACTAGAAATCAATTACTAAAAAGCTTTAGAGTCTTGAACTGGCTTCCAAACACCCCTTACTGCAAATTCTCCATCTGTAAAATGGAACTAAAGTGACTTCCTGCCTGTCTCAGAGAGCTAGAGACAGGATTAAAAAAAAAAAGAGCTTTGTAGAGAGCAAACCAACTTTTTCAAAGGAAAGAAAAAAAAACTTGAGTTCTGAGAATTTGTTTTCTTTTACCTCATTTGCATAACCACAGAAGTTGCCACTAACTTCAAAGGAGATAATATTTGTAAAGCCCCTAGCACAGGGCCTGGCACATAGCAGATGTTTTATAAATGCTTGTTCCCTTGAACCCCTTCCTTTGTTGCAACTTTATCTGATGTCTTAATTGTCTACTTTTCATTTCCAATAAAAGATGGTTGGTGATCTGGGCCAAGTTTAGAATTGGCATACACTTTATAGATATAAGTCTAAGAACCTTTTTTTTTAAATTCAAGCTTTGGCCCAAAGTTAGTAAAAAAAAGAAAAGGGGAGGCTCAATTTACAAAAACGAAGACAGGTAAAAAGGAGTAAGAAGAAGAATTGCTTTTCAGATATTAAAAGCTTTTAAAAAACAATGTTTTCAAGAGCTAAACAAATAGTCCAAATACAGATGGCTTCAATTTCCATGAAACAGACATGGTTTGAAAATCAAGGAGAAAAAAATTCTTCTGGAACAATCCCACTTAGAGTTTTGTGGATGCCCAAGCATTTGAGAGAAAATGGCTGGAAACATTTGGCCTATCCCCTGCCAAGCTCTTTCTTTGAGCATAGAGGCTTGCAATCAAACTGACCAATGGGCCCCAAACAGAAGATGAAGAGTTGACTTATGGAGGGGAAACACATCTGACAGTGAGAACAGGGAAGGAAAGCAGACCCTGTTTTCCTGAGGAATATATGCAGACACAAAGGACATGGATAAAGAAAGGCACCAAAGGAATCCTTTGGCTAGGGGGAGCTGATATTTCTTTTCAATTTTCCTTCTGGCAAAGGCAAAGCTTTAAAGCTGGGTATGTTATTTCTACTTTCAAAGTTTTATAACTTGGGCTCAAATATTCACTTGGGGGACCAAGCTTTGAATATGGTCTCATTGAAGTCTTTAAATGACCTCTAGAAACAAAGGAAATTAAACATAAGACAATGTTTATGTAGTATTACTTGGTATCATATGGGAAAAACCCCAATCCACTCTTTAAATGAGAACTTGGCTTTGAGAGATACTCCATGCAGAGACCCTATTCCTTATAAGTGTTTCATGGTGAGCTGTACTTTTTACCATTTTATCCATGTGTGAGGCTCCCCAAGAGTCAAAATAGCATATACCCCTTTTCGCCTCCATCCCCCTAGCAGGGAGCCTGGCAAATATTGCTTGTTTTCTGTGAGGAGGGGGGAATAAGAGAAGTGAGTTATTGTTAAACAGGTAAAAGCCAATCAGAAATCTAATAAGAGAATTCAACAAATGAGTAAACTGAAGTTTATAGAAGTGAAATAATTAGCCCAAAGTCACATAGGCAAATACAATCTGCCAATGGGCTTTAGGACTCCAAAGCTATTTGTTAAGTAACTGATGTAAGTAATAGGCAGAGCCACATTTGAACACAGATCTTTTGATTTCAAAATGCCACTATTGAAATGGAGGTGGAAAAACAGCAGTGGCCTGAGCCCCTGAAAATGATCTCTATTTAAATATCATGGGAATTTGCCCCACCTGCTTGTTCCTGTGGGTACAAAGCTGTGGAGTATTGTATAGCCTGGGGGGGGGGGGAGAGGGGGGGGAGAGGATGGGAAGGCAGAATGGGGGTCACATGCGGAGGGGTTGGGGGAGGGGAAGAGGGGAACTTTCATCAACTGAAAAGAGGAGGTTTTGTTGTTTTTGTCTTTCTCCCTTCTCACAGAATGAAATTTGTTCTAATGGACTAAGAAGTTAGAAACCTCAGTATTCAAGTCATAAACAATCCCCAAGCCCCTATGAAAGTCCCACAGCTCACCAGGGCCAGAAAGCCCCATGGGGGCTTTGAATAATGAAAACAAATGAAGTCATTATAAGAAAATGACCCAGGCAAGAAGGCAGCCAGTTCAAGTAACCCACTAGTGAGGTGTGTGTGTGTGGTGTGCGGTGTGTGTGAGAGAGAGAGAGTGAATGTGAGTGTGTGTGTGAACCCTCTGAGTCCTACCTGTTTTTTTAACTCTCTAATAAAGGCCACACCCTAAAGTCGCCAAGATGACCCAGCCTTCTGTTTCTTTCCCTGACATTAGTCCTTGCCTAGCTTTTCAGGATTGCTCTCTCTCACCCCACTGAAGTTCCTGCCTAGACTTAGCTAGACAGGCAGCATGGCTGTAGTGGAATGTGCTGGATTTGAAGTCAGTGAACCTGAGTTTGAATCCTAGCTCTGCAATTTACTAAGGAGGCAGCTAGCTGGGTGGATAGAAAGGTGGACTTGGAGGTAAGCAGCTCTGAATTCAAATCCAGACTCAGACACTGAAAAGCCATGTGACCATGAGTAAGTCAATTAACCTCTGTCTGCCTCCATTTCCTCAACTGTAAAATGGAGATAATAATAGCACTTACTTACCAAAGTTGTTGTATGATAATATTTGTAAAGCACTGAGCACAATTACTGGCATATAGTAGGGGTTTAATAAATGCTGATTTCTTTTCTATCAACCTGCATTGCCTTTGAGCAAGTCACTTCAGCTCTCTGGAACATGACCTTTAAGGTACTTTGCTGCTCCAAATTCATAGTTTAGAGCTTAATTAGAAAGAAAGTAAAGAAAAAAAACCCAGAGGAGAAACACACTTTTGTGCTATTTAAGCTGGTTGCCTTCTTGCCTGGGGCTGATGTATTATACTGCCTGTATTTGATTTCCCCACATAGGCAGGCAGAGCCATAGGCTACCCACCCTAGTGAGCTATAGGATTATATGTCCACCTTCTTTGTAAAGACAGGTTTTTCCTTACTGAATGAAATTATGGGGGGGCCCTTTAGATGACATCCCACTGTTTCTCAGAGGGACTTAGGTTTGTCCCAGCGTTCCTACATTGTAAGTAGGGTTTAAGGCATGAAACAAAACCTAGGGAGAGTCAGAAATTCCCAAAAGGGTTTTTCCTGATTTCTTCGTTATCCCATGAGGTCGAGGCAAGAACAAACACTAGAAATAAACATCTCACCAGCCCATGCAGCAACCACCTTTTGACCCTTTCTTGAAAGAAAACTCAATGTGAAAAGCACTTGTATTCTAAAATAGGAGGTATATTTCCTTGTTCCAATCCAACGAAGATTTATTAAGCTCCTACTACATGAAAGTCAACATGGTAGGCCCCGGGAATTAAAAGATAAAATGAAACAATTCCTGCCCCTGGAGGAGTTTATATTCTAAGGGGTTGGTAGATCATGTAAATAATCAAATCTATACACGATAATTTGAGGAGAGAGAGCTCCCTTTTAGTCTGTAATTGCTTGTGCTCAGGTCATAGTTGTGACGCATGAGCTAATTTGGGCACAGAGCAGGGCTGGGATTCAGATGGCAAATTCTTAACTGATCACACACTTACACCTATTTGGTAAGATTTATTCCCTCATTAATCACTGCCCTCCCTTCATTCATGTTAAATATAAAAATCATTAGAAAAGATCCCCATCATGGTTAAAAATAATTAGCTGCTACATCATGTTGTACACAGTAAGACAGAAAGGAGTGATTAAATTAGGAATATTAAAACCCCATTAATCTTTGCTCAACTTAAAGCTCGCTTGCTCCTCTCACTATGGCACTTATTATTTCTGATACTGCATGATACTTGAATTAGGAGCTGAAACAAGGTCACTATCTGAAAGATGTCAGGTCAGCAATTAGTCAAATGGAGGAGAATAGACCAAAATGAAGGTGCAGCTGACATGCTGCTGGAATGATGAGTAGTGTATGCCTCTCAATATCATCCTAAAGAGTGTGGGACTACCCATAACCCAAGGAACTCAAGGGACAGCAATGCATGGTGGGATCCATCACAACGATAACTACAGATGACATTCCTATGATGCTATGGAATTTGCAAAATCCTTGAGCTTCACAACAGTCCTCTGAGGATAGTAGGCAGCCTAGTGGCTCAACAGATAAAGCATCTGACCAGGAGTAAGAAAGACCCTAGTTCAAATTTTACCTCAGACACATAGCAGCTATGTGACCTGACCTCTGTCTGTCTCCGTTTTCTCATCTATGAAATGAGGATAATAATAGCACCTACTTCTTACAATTGTTGTGAGGATAAAATGGGATATTTCCCAAGTGCTTTGCAAATCTTTAAACAATAAATAAACGCTTTTAAAATTATTTTTTCTGTTTTATGACAACAGAAACCAAGGTTCATAGAGGCGAGATGATTTGCATGGGGTCTCATAGTGAGTAACAGTTAGGGGCAGGATCTGAATCCAAATCTTCATTATTTGCATCTAACACTATCTACCATTCCACTGTTGGTGCTCAATCAAGGCAACAGGGTGGGTCAGTGCAAACTTCATGTTACTCAGAGTCACAGCAGGAGATAAGACCAATTAAATAACCAGGCAGGCACACATGATTAAAGGGCTTTCCAAGAGGGCCTCTGAGATCAGAATGATAAATAATACCCAAATGGGGCTTGTCAGGACCACAGCAGGGGGCAGAACCAACTTATGGTTGGGAAGTGTACAAAGAGAAGAATATAAAGAAAGGCAGAAGCTAGCATATGCATTGGATCAGTAAGAGACAAGATTTCAAAAGAGGGCAGGACCTTGGTCCCAGCCACCCCAACTAGAAGAATAGATTAGTAGGATTTTTAACTGCAGTAGGGACAGGACCAATCAGATCCTACACGAAGAAATCCAATTCACTTGCGTGTCATGGCATCACATCCCTGGTGTCATGGTTCTCTTCAAGAAATGAAGAACAAACAGTAACACAATCAAAGAGTGAAGGAGCAGGGTCAGAGTCTGATACTAACCACAAAGTCTTGATCCAGAAACTGAGACTGGAAATATACACAAATAGAAGAAAACACAGAAAACAATGCAGAAACACATCAGGATAAGAGAAGTCTAAGTTTAACCCAGAAAAAGGTATTAATTCCACAGCAAGTGAAGCTTCAGTAAAAAGAGTGATTTAGGCACAAGGATTTGATGAATGGCTTAAAAAATGATAGAAGAATTTTTTTAAAAACCATAAGACTTGGGAGTTGGAAGGAGAATAAATAGCTCGGAATAGAAGGTGGAAAGCCTTACCCAAGTAAGAGACTCACTGAAAAACATAGTGGAGCAAACAGAACTAAATCAGAGTCCACAGATTCTGGAGGACTCACATTTCTTCTTCTCTCCCCACAACCCAGGTACCCCATTTACCAAATCACCTGCAAGTCCTGCTCTTTCAAGTTGGGTCTAGCACAGGCTACAGCCCTGGAAGATAAAAAGTAGGCCATCCACAATATCTCTTCTTAGGAGCTAATGACCTGCAAAGCCCATATTTTGATAGGTCTTTGTCCATAACAACTAGGCTGAATGGAGCCTTTGGCAGGCACCCAGGGGGGGCCAGAACATGAATTATTAGTCCTCTCAAGCTATAAGTTCCCCAAAGCAAACACTCACTATTCCACTTTTAAAAAGCAGTTGCTTACCTGTTGCTGGTCCCTACTTGGTAGTAAACAGATGACACAAAGTCATACAAACACCCTGTGTCCAGAGTTGACTTTTATGAACTGGTTAATGAAAGATGGTCCTTCTAACAAGATGGGAAATGGAAATGGTGTATTAGAAATCATGTTTGCCTTGATCCCTTTAGTGTTAGTGACTGTTAGTACAAATAGTTAGAAATTATACAAGAGATTGAGGCCTCCAATCTAGGCCATGGGACCCTTCTTTTTCCACTGCCCACGGGTCTCCCACCTATAAAGACCTAGCTCCTGAGGAACAACATTTTGCCTTCTGGCTCTATCCCATACAAGAGAGGCATACACAAATGGACTTCAGCAGTCTCTAGTTTCTTAATAGGAGATACCCTAGGGAGGGGTACCCTAGGGAACTGGTAAAGCTTCCTAATGGGCTTAGGTCCAAGCTATATGGCTAGCATGTAAACACAGCTTGAGAAATAAGACAGAGAAGATCTTCATCTATGCTCATTTCTAAATAATGGCCACTGAATCTGGCCAAGAGCACTGGAGCCTGGAGAGCACGGGACTGGACAATCAAAGCATCCACTCCCCTCTTTATGATCAGAGCCAATGGAGGAGTTTTGCCAATGCCTCCCACTGGATACAGTTATTTGTGAAGATGTTAGCACCTATCAGAGACATCATATTCTAAACAACCAGATTAGACCCATTATAAGAACAACATAGTTTGGGAGTGGGCCCATTGCTAATATGGACATTAGGATGATAAAGCTGTGTTGTGCTGGGCTTAGGACCAAATTATTCTCCAAGAACAGAGAAGCTATTCCTGCCCTGAGATCCTTGTACCACTCAGAGCCCATACCAAACCCAAGTGACCATAATAATGTCTCCAACTCATAAATAGCACTCTTATCCCATCTCAGGACAAAAAGTTTACCCCTACTAATCAATAGTTATGCCACCATGCACCTGACTTCCATGTCTGTGACAAATCAGTGCCTCCCCAGGAAGGGAAAGGATTGTTCAGCACCATAGTTTCTTGTATCCAGTCTCTAGAAAGACTTACCTGATAAGAACCGATTGTTTTTGGATACAGTTCCAGTTTGACCCCCTCTGACCCTTTCTTATTCCTTTTACAGGGCAAAGTTGCCTTGGTCCCAAGGTCCTTGCCCCTGTACCCTCAAGAAATAGCTCAGGTCCCCTTTAATTTGGGGGCTTATGTTCCTATAGGAAGAGATAGACACCTACTTCCCAGAAAGAGCTTGAGTGACCAAGAGGTGGTATCGTTGGAAGAAGTCTTGCTTTCTAAGATCATGGGAGAGTTGAAACTATCACTATGTCATTATGGTGAATGCATATTTATTTGAAAGAAAGGGGATCCCCTTCCTGATTTGGTTATGATTCTCTTTCCCTGGATAGGGTGAGAAAGTACTTATTTAGCCCTTGCAGAAGAAAGGTACAGCCTCTCTGTGAGACTTCTAGGAGAGGAAGATTTCCTAACATTCACCCAAAGTGGCTCTCTGAGAAAGTGAGGTTTTGGTTAGTGAATGAGGGAATGTTGTAGCCTAGGAATTAACAAAAATCCCCAAACAGGTTGCATGTAAGAAACTTATGGCCTGTTTGCCACTTTACTACTACTCTGGTGTATAATGAAGAATTGTTAAATGTTTCATTCTATGCTTTGGCCTTGGTATTCCTGGTGTTGCTTGGGTTTATCATAACTACCTTGTGTTAGGAGAGCCACTGACGCATCACCTTGGAATTTCAGTTAGGGAGTCAATCTAGCATCCAAATGAACCAAATTGCTGAGTTATAGGACTCAGTCCTTTTGAATAAAAAGCCTAAGATTTCTGACTTTTGTCCTCTTCTACATTTTTTCTTTCTTCTTTTCCTTTTTTTGATGATTCTTCAGTGTAGGAAGAAGGGCTATAATTTTTTTTTCTTTTTTTCCTTAGTACTTTCCTTAATATTCCTGCCTGTGCCAGGAGTATTACTCAGTGCAAGCCTTGAAATTATTTAAATGGTGGAAGGTTCTCTGGAAGATCCTTAGGACCTTGCAGGTGGTATGTGATAGGAAGAGAATTCTTACCATTTCCCCACAATAGAGACTAGTTTTTCCTAAAAAGCAACAAAACTGTCCCCAAGACCTGATTGACCTCTGTCTTCCTTGACAGAGCTTCCTAAAAACCTAAGGGAATACAGAAGTCATACCCATGTGGAGTCAGGGGCCTTCATGTTTGGTTAATGTCTGAAGACCACATACGTCACCATACCTTGCCCTGCTGACCAGACACATTTCTATATGGAAATGCAGGGAGCTGATTCTCTAGAATCTATTGTTATTGTTCAGTCATTTTAGTCATGTTTGACCCTTTGTGACCCCATTTGGGGTTTTCTTGGCAAAGATACTGGAATGGTTCACTTCAGCTCATTTTAGAGATGAGGAAACTGAAGCAAACATGGTTAAGTGACTTGTCCAGGGTCACACAGCTAGTACGTGTCTGAGCCCAGATTTGAACTCATGAGAAGTCTTCCTAACTCCAGGACTGGCACTCTGTGAACTACAGTGCCACCTAGCTGCCCTGGATTATAGAAGCTAAGTATCACTATCTTTAATGCATATCTTTGCTGTGTTGGGGCAAAGTATACCTCCTTTTTAAAACTGTTCAATGAATTATGGATGCCTTATTTTACCCCAAAATTGAACATGAATTAACAGGGTGCTGGCATCAGGCCTGCCCCGACAATGGAAAAATGAGTATTGGAAAAGACTCGGTTGTCAGCAGCATGCACAGGAGACATCTCCTGAACACAGCTCTTCTCTTTGTTATCTCAGTTTTCACTGAATGGTGGCATCACTGGCTGCCTTACTGGCGGCAAGATGGCACAGTGAATACAAGGCTAGACCTGGAGTCAGGAAGTTGCCAGTGCCAGTTAAATCTTGCCTCAGACACTTCCCAGCTGAGTTGCCTGGGCAAAGTACTTCATCTCTCCTAGTCTCACTTTCTTTGTCCATCACACTGGAGTGGTGTTTTTAATAATAACAGCACCTGCCTCACAGAGTTGTTATGAGGATCAGATCAGATCATTTTTGTGACATGCTTTGTAAACCTTAAAGGCCTATAGAAATGCTAGCTATCCTTATTATAGCTATTATTGAGGCCTTGCTTTTGCTCATGCCAATGGCAAGAGTCAGTTCCAGTTCCTCCTGGGTGCCTGGGGTTTTCCCAGCTCTCATGTTCACTTTAGCTCCACTCAGGCCTTTTTTGCAGCTTCTCCTCCCTTTACCTCCTCCCTTAGACTAAGAAAGGTGAGGTTATATGGTCAGAGGGTCCCAAGGGCTCTCCAGGGTCTCTAGCAAGAGGGCATCAGGAGCCTCTCTCTGCCAGCAGACATAATTACTGCTTAAAATGCTGCCTGCTGCTAGAACAAATGTACCAAAGCTGTACCCTGAAGCATTCCATTAAGCCCTGCAAGGAAAACTGGAAAAAGAACTACCCTTAAGCCCTAATTACTCGGACTGGTGCTAGTGATGAAGCAAACTACTCCTGCTCTTATAGGCACATGGGGGCAGACACAGACAGACAGACAGACAGACAGACAGACACACACACACACACACACACACACACACACACACACACCCTTCCTCTCCCTGGTTGCTATTGTATTCTTGACTGCATTTTGCTAGTATTACAATTGTCCCTTCCACATAGCAGATTTTCCCCATCAAGATTTCGATATTTTGAGGGACAACATAAAAAAAAATGGGAGGGCGGCTAGGTGGCACAGTGAGTAGGGCACTGGACCTGGAGTCAGGAGAACCTGAGTTCAAATCCAGCCTCAGACACTTGACACACTTATTAGCCATGTGACTTCAGGCAAGTCACTTAACCCCAATTTCCCTCCAAAAAGCAACAAAAAAAGAAATAATTGCAAGAAGTTATCATTCTTTCCTAGAGCCCAGAGAAATTAGGTGGGATTTATGATTCTCTGCAACATATTGTTCAGTTATGTCCAACTCTTTGTGACCCCCTTTGGAGTTTTCTTGGCAAAAATGCTGTCAGTGGTTTGCCATTTCCTTCCCCAGTTCATTTTACAGATAAGGAAACTGAGGCAGAGTTTTTGCCCAGGGTCACACAGCTAGTAGGTATCTGAGGATGGATTTGAATTCAGGAAGATGAGTCTTGGGGCAGCTAGGTGGCACAGTGCATAGAGCACTGGCCCTGGAATCAGGAGGACCTGAGTTCAAATTTGGCCTCAGACACTTAACACTTACTAGCCATGTGACCTTGAGCAAGTCACTTAACCCCAACTACCCCTCAAAAAAAAAAAAAGGAAGATGAGTCTTCCTAACTCCAGGCCCAATGTCCTCTCTACTGTATCACCTAGCTGCCCACTCTGCAACTCATGGTGGTTACCCAGCCTAGGATAGTTATGCATTACTGGCAGAACTGGTTTACAACCCAACACCCTTTGCTGCAAAGAGAATTATTAATTCTAAGACTTACCCCTATATTATTTTCACCCTTTAAAAATATATTGCTTTTGGGAGGTAGTATGGTACAAAGGAAAGAGTGCTGAATTTTGGAATCAAAGGAAAAATGTTCAAATTCCAGCCCTGCTACTCACTACCTGGGTGCCATTGAGTTAGTCATTGTCTTCCTGGTTCTGAGTTTATCATCTCAAAAATGAGTAAGTTGGACTAGAGGCTTCTAAGACCTCTCCCAACTCTAAGTCTATGATGCTCTCTTGTTTTTAACCTCTACTTCATTTCTAAATATGTATCTTCTCCCATACCTACCCTGCAAACCACCCCTTATAACAGAAAGAAATGGGGGGAAGGAGGGAGGGACGGAGAGAGGGGGAAGGGAAGGAGGGAGGAAAAAAGTGATAGAGGTAGAAGGGAAGGAGGAGGGATGGAGAGAAGAAGAGGGAAAGAAAGGGAGGAAGGGAAGGGGGTGCCAGTAAAACCAACCAATGTATCAATTGTCTGACAGTATAGTCAATATACTGTAGTCCCCCCCTAAATGCAAAGGGAAAAAGGTATATTTATTCAACCCTTCTGTGTTAGCCCCTGCATTCTAAACTCTAGAAACTTTAAGAACTTTAGAAAGAGACAAAGTGCTGAGATTAACATCAAGCTGTAGAATGAGAACACTCTTCCAGGAAAGCAATAGAAGCCCATTTCATAGATGCATAGATCTGAAATGGGCCTCTAAGTCCAACCAACCCCCTCCCCATTTTACAGATGAAACCTGCAAGTGACTTGCCCAAGGTCACACAAATAATGAGGAGTGTAGCCATTCTAAAACTCAGCTTTCCTGATTACCACTTCAGTATTCTTGCTATGCCACACAATGGGCATTTAGTAATGGGAAGATTAAGAATCAAGAAAAAAATGTCATCCTTTGTAGAACACTGAAAATGGCAGTGATCTGGGCATTGTTGCACAAAATTTTCCATCTCATTTTTATATGATATGTCCATGAGTGACAGTCACTCCCAGGCTTTAGCTAATTTTGACCTGGAGATACTTGCAACAACCTGTGTTGTCCTCTGTTCTTCCATACTACATGTAGCATTCAAAATATCTCCTCTTCCCTTGCTATGCCCATGGTGAGAACCAGGCAGGCCATCCTCTTGCCCTAGCCCTGGCAAAGAATTGCCTCTGCTGAATTACAAGGGGAAGAAAAATCCAAAGCTATGCAAGCAGCCCCACTTCTAGTTAATTCCCAACCCTTGGCTATTTATAGAGAACGGACTGAGAATGCCTGAAGTGCTCACCATAGGCCTTTCCATCATCACTACAAATGCACAGAGAACAAACACATGACAGTTTGGAGAAACAATTTGCCTGGCACTCAGAAGACCAAGAGATTGCCTGTTTTACGCATTTTGGGCAGGCTGCTGTTTTGGAAGAACATAGAGCTGTTGCCAACTTTCATATGGAGTTGGTGATATTGTCCTTTTGGAATTCTGTTTGAAATGTGGGGAACTGAATGAAGCAAAATGGAGATATCAAAATTCCTTGGGATATATGTCAAAGATAGCTGTAAGAGAATTCTGAACAGTACTCCCACTCCTAGAGAAATTCACAGTATGGAATGATGGGAAAAAAGAAGAAAAAAAGAAAAAACAACATCAACTGTATTTTATCTACTACTTATCCCAAGAAAACATGAGACACTGACAAAAAGATATAAACTGTATAATTATGTGAGGGCTAGAGTGATAGCATGTGTGAGAAGGAAAGCTACTAGCTTTGATATCAGAGGACTTAGTATACATTCTCATTCTGTTTTATTATTATTATTCTTGTTCTGTCTTTTTTTCTGTTTGCTTCCATTCTGCTTGAAATTTCTAATTTCTTGAGCAATGCTTGATTTCCTTACCCTCAACTATCACTGATTAAGTCACCTTAGCTCTCCAGGTCTCAGTTTCCTTATCTGTAAAGTGAAGGGGTTGGGCTAGAAAATTCAAAAACCCAGTCAAACTTTACATGTATGACTCTAAAAGGTCTGATTGGGTTGTATTAGCACAGTGTCTATCACATAGCAAGGACGATAGGGGCAGCTAGGTGACACAGTGGACAGAGTGCTGGGTCTGGAGTCAGGAAGATTTATTTTCCTGAGTTCAAATCTAGCCTCAGACATTAACTAGCTGTGGGACTCTGGGCAAGACACTTAACCTTGTTTACCTCAGTTTCTTCATCTGTAAAATAAGCTGGAGAAGGAAATGACAAACCACTCCAGTATCTTTGCCAAGAAAACCCAAATGGAGTCACGAAGAATCAGACATTATGGAAAAACAACTAAATAACAACAAGAAATGCTTGCTGATGAAATTGACCTGAACCCTCTAATTGGTAGACAGTCAGATGTACAAATGAAGTAAAGGGAAAAGATGAAATAGAAAAAGAGTTTGCCTGATCACAAGTGTGTTTCTACATTTATTACACTTTATGGTTTATAAAACATCTTAATATATTATTGAAAATATAGGACAACAATTATTACCACTATTTTATAGATGATGAAACTGGGACCAAGTGACTTGTCCATGGTCTTATAGTTAGGAAGTGGGAGAAGTAGGATTTGTACTTACGTTCAACTGTACTGGTCTTTACACTTTTCTAACTAGAATCAGAGAAACTAGCTTAAGTTATTGTGTATTTTTGCTTGCTGAGAAGTAAAGACCCAGACCAGATCACACTCAAATGGAAGATGAACAGCCCTGGTATTATGAGGTAGCAGGGAAGAGATGTGGCCAAGGATAATGACAATTGATGAAGAGGGAAGAAATAAAATTGTAAAGTTGCTTAGAGTTTTTGAGGAGGCAGCTACGTATAGTGAAAGGAGTATTGTATTTGGAGTCAGGGAAAGCCAGTAAAAAACAGTTTAACTGGTTCAGCCTCATCCCTACAAGAAGGCTAATAGAGAACAAGAATTACCCATCTTTTAGCCTCTTGTTTAAACAGTTAGAGTTAAGGTCCCTGGGTCCCTGTCTCTCATTTTTCATTTCTTATTAGGTAATTTAGAAAATACTCTCATTTCACTGGTTCAGAACACCCTACTATCTTCCCCCATGAATGATGGGGCAGTCTACTATTACCATCAGGTTGACTCTTTCTAAACTCTGTATAAGATCAGGGTACAGATGCCACGTGTATCTGAAGCCACCCCACAAGGTGCTGCTCATGGATTGTAGACACATACTAAGACTGTTGCCCCTTGGCATCTGTTCTCCTCCTCTTGTTAGTAGCAATAAAGTGTTGTTAACTGCTGTCCTTGTGTGGTCATATCATACTACATTTCAACCACTTTCTTCCCTTTTGCCCTGCAGTTAGAAAAAAACCTGGGTTCTTTACATAAATAAATAAATAATTCATATATACATATATTTGCGTGTGCATGTGTATGGATTCATATGTATGCATACATATATGTGTAAATATATGTGTATATTTTTTAATTCTACTTATTAATTAAATTTAAATTTATTTATATATTTATAAATATATCTATATTATATATTTGGTAAATATATATAAATTTATAAAATTAAATTAATTAATTAAATTCTTCTAATTAAATTTTAAATTCTTTAAAATTCTACCATTTCCAAATACAAAGTAACACTAGAAGATGATTGTATATTAAATTGTAAGCTTCTATTCCATACTGCTCACCTTTTTAAAAAAGCATGCAAAAATTTCACCTATCATTTTCAAAACTGTCCTGCTTGTCTATGATTCCTTCAGAACTTCCTTCTGTGCCACTTTGCACACTTTTTTAGGGGCTCTCTTTTTTTTTCTTCTCTCAAAGACATTATTATCATTGTGTCTCCCAGCTTCATGCCCTCCATGGCTGTAATTTACTTCTTCCTCATCTCCACCTTCTGCTTCCTTTATTTCATTTAAGACCCAAGCCTTTCCCATTCTTCCTTCTGTTAATTATCTCCAATTTATCCTGTATCTTGTTAGTATATAATTGTTTGCATTTTGTCTCCCCAATTAAGCTATGAGATCCTTGAGAACTGGTTTTTCTTTTCTTTATTTATATCCCCAGCACTTAGCACAGTACTTGGCCTTGAGTAAGCACTTAAAAATGCTTGTTGACTTGATTACCTTACTCTCCACTAACTCACATGCCAATTAAAAACAGAAGGGACTGATGCTATTGATATGAATAAACAAAAGAAGATGCCAAACATTATAAAGAAATATTGTGGATAAAAAAATGCTCCTAGAGGTAAGCCTAGAGGAAGAGAATAATACCCAATAACCAATAACAATATACCTCAGAGTGAAAAAAGAAAAGGAAAGAAAAAGTACAAGACTACTATTAGAAGTTAAACTATAGGTTAAAAAATACAAATTAAATAAGATCTCTGGAGGGAAAAATTGGAAGGAGAAAATAGTTATAGTCAATAATATATTAGGGGCAGGTAGGTGGTGCAGTCAGTAGAGCACCAGCCATGGAATCAGGAGGACCTGGGTTCGGATCTGGCCTCAGACACTTAACACAAAAACTAGCTGTGTGACCTTGGGCAAGTCACTTAACCCCAAATGCCCTCCAAAAAGCAAAAAATACTAATAATATATTACATATTGTTACAAATATATAATCATATTATTTATTATTAATATATAGATTATAATATATTATAGATAGATTACAAATATATAATCATATTATTTATTACCGATATATATATATGTATATAGATTACATATTATAATATAGCTAAATAAATAATTTAGAATAGAGGGTTGAAAACCCCCCAGGAGTGAATTCCCTGAAAAATCAGAATGGAAAAAATGGAACAGAACTCCTTAAAACAAAAAAAAAATTTTGAATAATATCAAATGATTGAAAACATAAAAGAAAATTGAGGTATCTACCATCAAAAACAATTGATCTGGAATCATTGAACTCTTCAGGAATAGGAGTAAACAGTAGTAAAGACTCTTATTTACATACTCTATTGGCTACTTGCTCATGTCCTCATACACAGCTCTACATCCATTTGCATCTGCACTAGCATTCCCCCATGCCTGGAATACTCTTCCTTATCCACATCCACCTCCCAAACTCTTGTAATGTCATGCCAAGCAAAGGCAACTTCCCACGGTTCAGAATACCAGCATAGGTGCTCTCCATTTTATGCAGTGACAAATTAAGAACAGAGAAGATCAAAATATGACATCATTCAAAATACAGCATTTACTAAGTGTGATTCAATAATCTCCAAGTACTACCCCCAAGTGTGATTTAATCAAGTACTACTCCACCCCTAGGCTATACCTTCATTTAGTCCATCACAAAGCCCCTGTTCTCAAATGGAGATTAGTTTCCAATCATAAGTAAAGTACATTCATTTGTTCAATCACAGAGCACAAAAAAATGTAAAAAATTCCCCACCCTTGGATCACAATTGAATCTACCCCAGAGTTATAACAAGCTTAAGCACATCATTTAATACCCAAATGGAGGTCTTTTCTTCATCTTGACATGAGGCAAGTTCTCAGCAATCTTTGTTCCTGGGGAGACAAAGCTTAGCAAGGCCACAAGATACATTGCCAGTCTCTTCATTAATTCATTCTCTGTCTGCATAACAGTCCTAGGACCCCTGAAAACATTAGCAAAACCCTCTTCCAGGATTTCTGTAAACATACAACAAGAAAATCCTTCTTCAGGGCTTCTGAACCAACAGCAAGGTTCCAAAACTTCTGCAACAACAGCACTGTCCTTCACCAGTGGACAGAATTCACTCTCTGTCTGCAGAACAGTCTGAGTAGCTCTGAACCAACAGCAAGGTTCAAGAACCTCTGCAACAACAGGACTGTCCTTCACCAGTGGACAGATCTGGCAAAACAACATCAAAGCAGACAGACAAAGTACCAGCATAACAGCCATGTCTCCTCAGTCCTTGGCAGCTCTGGGTGGTAGCTTTCAAAAGTCCTGGGCAATTCAAAGTGGCCCTCAGTAATCCTCTCAGTCTCTCTCCACCTCCAAGATGCTGCTTCCAAAAAGTTCTTCTGCCTCTCTCTTTTCTTGTGTCTCTCTAAATTGACGTCACCAGCTCCTCCCAGTTCAGCCCTCTCTTTTCATGTCAACAAGTCCATCCCACAAGTGGGATTAACAAGCTCTTGGGGTTTTAACACAATCAAACCAAAAACCAAGCCAATTACATTACTATTACAACTCTCTGGCTTCCTTCAGGACCTAACTCAAATTACATCATCAGGACTTTCTTTTCCCCTCTCTCCCCTCCCCCCCTCATCCTTTTTGTCTAAGATTGTCTTCCATTTACATAATCTATCTTATATATACATAGTTATTTGTATGCTTTCTCTCCCATTAAAATATGGGCTCCTTGAGAGCAAGGACTTTGTTTTTTGCCTTCCTTTATTTCCCTAGCACTTAGCACAGTGCCAGGTACACAATAAATCCTTGTTGGCTGACAATACACCATCTTTCAACATATTTCTCTCTTGTTCTCCTAATATTAGAGTCAAGTATTTTAGAATAAACTAGGAAATACTGTGGACATTGACTTGAGCACTGAAGAAGGGACAACAATAATCTGTCATTCATGAAGCATCCTAATGGATCTCAGGGCTTTCCTCTATTCTGGATGCTCTCTGCCCAGAGAAAGGAATTGTGCTGTAATTTCTGTCAAAGTAGTTCAGACTATACAAAACTACCAGCAGTTTGAATATACACATAGATATCTGTGACTGATCTTGATGATTTAGTAAAGCGCATAGAATCAGAACATTTCAAAGCTGTAAGGTACCTCAGAGATAATATAGCCAGAACCCCTCCATTGTACAGATGTGGAAACCAAAGCCTAGTGAAAGTAAGTGGTTTACCCAAGATCACAGTTAGCTGGCGATAGAGACTAAAACCCATGTCTCTTATTGCTAATGTTTTTCTCACTGGAAACTGAAGGGAATAGAGCTAGGATGAAATAGAGTGCAGTTGTGGGATGACAAATACATGTGCAAAGTCAGAGGCATAACAAGGAATTTTTTTCTCCTATGACAAAAATAGTCAGGAGAGGGAAGCACAGAGAATAGTTTGGGCCCATGGTATAAAAGATGAGGTGGCAGTTCCCCCTCCCCAGAACTTTTTGAACATGGGAATTCCTAGTCCGAGGAGAGAAGGGAAATTCAATTAACCATGCCCAGTCGAAGAAAAATGAGATCTCCAGGGTTCTACATCCTCACCCACTACTGGTCTTCCAGGTATTCATGTTAGTAAAGAGGGTGACTCATCCCTTCCACCCCTATCCTTATGCAGTCTACATCCTCTCCTAGGCTTTGCCTCTCCCAACCCCGGGTCATTCCACTATGATGGTATTTGGAGCAAACCCCAGACTGCTTTACATCCCTGTGCAAAATGGTATATGACTAGAAAACCAAAACTATCCAAAGCTAACCCTAAACCCAAAGTCCATTGGCATGGGGAAGTTCTCCTCATTGGTGGAGGCAAATGTTCTGCTCTGTGTGAGGGGCAGGATAGATCTGGCTAGATTGGGAGAGTTTGAATCTTTTCAGTTCTCTGAGAGATGGTCTTTGAGTTCTCTTCAAACTTCAAGTCTTCTTTGAGCTTTCTTTGAGTCACTTTAGCCCCTTTTGGCTTCCCCCTTAAAGAGAGAAGATGGAAAAAATCAACCCTACTTTATGTTACTAAAGAAAAAGACTAGAAAGACATGAGATGAGCTTGCAGTCTCTGTCATGTCCCTGTCCCACCTTGCTGCATTAGAGACTTTGGGGAATTTCCCCTTGGGTAAGATCTAGGATTATCCTTTTGCATTGTGCCAAGTAACCTCAGTTCCAATAGGAGAATTCCTTCACTCTGTATTATATGGTATATATTCTCCTATGTTTACTTTCTCTGATTTCTGTTTTGCTATTGATTTGAATAAATTTTTTCTTTGATAATTACTAAATGTATTTATTGTGAATCTGGTATTTGGAGGGAAAGGGGTCAAGACTCAGATAAAGAGTTTGATGTCCTCCTTCCCCATCCCTATATTGAAATAGTTATCAGAAGTTAGCTTGAGCCTGAAAATCACATCCTTAGACTAACTATATCTAAGAGATTAGATAGGAGAGCAGAGTCAAGATGGTGGAGTGGAAGCATGACCTCCAGCGGCTCCCACTTCCACCTTCCCCAATAAATGTAAAAACGGGACTCTGAACAAACTTTGGAGCTGCAGAACCCACAAAATGACACAGAGAAGCTAACCTCCTGCTGAGTGAGGACAGCCTGGCAGGCCAGCAGCAAGCTGGCGCCAAGGCTTTAGCCCCAGGGCGGACCTGACTACCTGCCAGCCAGAGGGACTCCAGATCAGCAGCAGCTGTAGCCGTTTCCAGAATTATCAACGCATAGATGTGAAGGACAAAAGGAGAGGTCTCTGCAGTCTGGACACTGGGACCCAGTAAGTAGGAGTGCATCTGCTTTTGCCCCCGGGGTGAGAAGCCACTGAGACTCCGGCACAGCCAGCCAGTGCGACGTGGCACCTTCAGCTCCTGGCCTGCAGAGTGTAGGAGGACCAAGCACCAGTGTGAGGCATAATCGCTCTTGCTTTAACCTGCTTGGATCTGGATCGCAGTCTAGGGTGGAGGTCCAGGGGTGTGTGTCCAGCTTGCCAGAGCAGGTGAAGACCTCAGAGAGGGCACCCATCTAATACTTCTGGCAGCTGAGAAAACCCCAGTATTTGGGATGAAAGCTCCCCTGTCTGGTGGCAGAGTCCTACTGTGGCAAAAAGCCCAGGGGTCAAGTGACTGAGGGGTGACATGACCAGGCAAAGGAAACAAAGCAGACAGAAGATTCCAACATTACACTCCTATTTTGGGGACAAAAAGGAGCAAAGCATGGAATAGGAGGAAGAGAGTGAAGTCAAAACTCCTGCACCAAAAGCTTTAGAGGAAAATACAAGCTGGTTACAGGCCATAGAGGACCTTAAGAAGCAGATAAGAGAAGTGGAGGAAAAATTGGGAAGAGAAATGAGAACAATGAAAGAAAATTACAAAATGAGAATCATCAGCCTGACTGAAGAAAATAACACCTTAAAAAATAGACTGACTCAAATGGCAAAAGAGGCTCAAAAAGGCAACGAGGAGAAGAATGCCTTAAAAAAGCCAAATTTGCCAGATGGAAAAAAAAATCTCAAAAGCACACTGAGAAGAATCATTGCTTCAGAATTAGACTGGAGCAAATGGAAGCTAAATGACTTTGTGAGAAATCAAGATGCTGTTAAATAGATCCAAACAAATGAAAGAATAGAAGGCAATATGAAATATATCTCATGGGAAAAACCATGAAAAATAGATCCAGGAGAGATAATTTAAAAATTTTTGGACTACCTGAAAACCATGATCGAAGTAAGAACCTAGAAATCATCCTCCAGGAAGTTCTCAAAGAAAACTGCCCTGATGTTTTAGAAGCAGAGGGCAAAATAGAGGTTGAAAGAATCCACAGATCACCTCCTGAAAAAGATCCCAAAAAGAAAACTCCTAGAAATGTTATAGCCAGGTTCCGGAATTCCCAGATTAAGAAGAGAATATTACAAGCAGCCAGGAAGAAACAATTTGAATATTGTGGAAACACAAACAGGATAACCCAGGATCTGGCAGCTTCTACACTGAGGGATTGAAGGGCTTGGAATATGATATTCCAGAGGTCAAAGGAGCTGGGATTAAAACCAAGAATCACCTACCTAGCAAAACTGAGTATCATGTTTCAGGGGAAAATATGGTCATTCAGTGGAATAGAGGACTTTCAAGCATTCTTGATGAAAAAAACAGAGTTGAAAAGAAAATTTGACATTCAGATACAAGAAGCAAGAGAAGCATGAGAAGGTAAACAGGGAAAAGATATCATAAGGAACTTAACAAAGTTGAACTATTAACATTCCTACATGGAAAAACAATAATTGTAACTAATGAAACTTTTGTCAGTATGAAAATAGTTGAAGGGAATAGAAATATATATATATATATATATGTGTGTGTGTGTGCTTATATATGAGGGTATATGGGCATATGAATACATATGTAAATGTGTGTATATATGTTTATAGGTATACATAGATAGAGGGCACAGGACCAATTTAACAGGAAGGGATGATACTTAAAAGGTGAAATTAAGAGGAGAAAGAGGAATATAATGAGAGCATATAGGAAGAGACATAATGGGGTAAACTATCTCATAAAGAAGAGGCAAGGGAAAATGGTTACAATGGAGGGAAAGAATAGGAAGGCCAAAGGGAATGGGTCAACCTTATTCTCATTGAATTTGGCTTGGGTAGGGAATGAAATATACACTAAATAGGGTATCTCACCCTACAGGACAGTAGGGGGGAAAGGGGATGAGAGGGGGGATGATGGAAGGGAGGGCAGACTGGGGGAGAGAAGTTGGAAGCACCCACTTTTGAAAAGGAACGGGATCAAAGGAGAGAATAGAACAAGTGGGAGGTGGGATAGGCGGGAGGGAAATATAGTCAGTCTTTTACAATATATCTACTATGTGAATGTTTTTGCATTAGCTACACATGTACAATCTATACTGAACTGCTCATCTTCCCAGTAAGGGTGGGTGACAAGGGAGGAAGGGAATGAATCTTTAATTCAAAGTTTTAAAATCAAATGTTTAAATATACATATATATATATATATATATATACTGTTATTAATACTACTTTACCTGTAATTGGGAAATAAGATATACAGGCACTGGGGCATAGAGATCCACTAGGAGTATGGGAGAAGATATGGGAGAGAGCAGATTGGAGGACGGGATATCCTGTCAGACTGCTATTTTGGGGCAGTGGGTAGGGGGAAAATGGGGAGAAAATTTGTAACTCAAAATTTGGTGGAAATGAATGATTTAAATCAGAAGTTAATAAAGCATTTGAAAAATTGGAAAAAAAAAAAGATAGATATAATTCTAACCCAGGACCCTCTCTTTTTGAGGAACTCAAGGCTCTGGGCCCAACTTCCTACTTCCCCTCCCAGCAGGTATTAAAAAGTTTCCCTTGGAGAAGGGTGGGGAGAGAAAAGATTAGAGTTGTATATCCCTTCTCCTTTAGAGCCACACAATGATACCCCCATGCTATATGTCGGAGGATAGCCCTTACATCACATGGGGCTTCACTATGCTAGAAATTATTTTCAACCAGTTTTGTTCACCTTAATTTCTCACTGTTTTCACTGTAGGCCAAATGTCTTGTCAAGTCATGTCTCTTAGCTCAGGGAAGAGTAATTAAAGTGATCAAGTCAAGGTTAGCACTAAAGGCAGCTCTAAGATACAGATCCATTTGTCAGGTTGTCACCTCTGACCCCCATTCCTGTCCCTTCTTCCTTCCACAGCTAACCTGCTCCTACCCCTGAAACACAGCTAAGGTAATGAGTGATGAAGGAACAGAAGGAAACATGTTCAAAAGTGGCATGATAGTAGAGTTGTTTAAAATCTCCATTACTAACTGGGCCTGGTCTCAAGCCCTCCAGCCATATCTCTGTTTTGCAGGCATGGCTGGATTTTAAACTTTTCCTTCTTCCTCTTTCTCCAA
Source organism: Petaurus breviceps papuanus (assembly GCF_028583685.1). Taxonomy (NCBI): domain Eukaryota; kingdom Metazoa; phylum Chordata; class Mammalia; order Diprotodontia; family Petauridae; genus Petaurus; species Petaurus breviceps. The sequence goes on from NW_027187380.1 coordinate 32,272,152, forward strand.
AGGAAAAAGTAGAATTTCCCATCATTTCCACATGACTGAAAAATACCCCCTCCACTGGCCTTTCCTCATGACTAATTTAGATGCAGTGAGCTTATCAGATGGAGGGACTGAAATCACCAGGGACTGCATATGAGCCCAATTATTATTCTGCTTTACTATTTTAACGGCAGCTCAGTAGCTTGTGATTGCTGTAGCAACTACTAGAATAACAACGATTTCTGTGTTAGGTTAGGTCTTGTCTCCCCCCTCCTTAAAGCCCCCACCCCTGCTATTTCTTTTTCCAACACAATTGCTTGTAAGGCCTGTTGGGAAGTGATTGATGTGCAGGTACACTGGCAGATTCCATCCTGGCTAGATGCTGAGTGCTGTGTGGATAAACTGGCTATGCATAAACAGAAAGCTGGGGTGGAGGGGGAGGGGGAGGGACTTGGAAGAAAGGCTATTTCCTTCTGCCATATCTCCAGCTTCAGAATAAGGGCTGAAGCAAATGAAACTGTTCAAAGGGGAAACCTGGGTGGCTTAATTCAGGAAAGGCTATCAGGTAGGTATCATTGCATTTAAGCATAGTGTAACCAGGATCCTGCTGATCAGAGGAGCTAGACTGAGAATAGTTAGATTGGGAGCATGGGGAATATCAGCTATTCCCAACAGCCTATACCTCTGAGACACCCCACGTTCTCAAAGACCTCAAAGACTTCACACAGCCTCCCACCTCTAGACAGAGAGGTGGTGAACCAGAGATGTAGAATGAGGTATGCATGTCATTGATGTCTATGTCCAGGGGGATCTAGCACAGTATAGATTTATTTTGATCTCTGATTTTGAGAAGTTTAATATGCTATCAATAAAAATCTTTTGATTTGTCTTTTAGTTTAGTCAACTAGCATTTTTTATGTGCCTACTACGTGCCAGCACTCTGCTAAGCACTAAAGATGCAAAGAAGTCCCTGATCTCAAAGAGCTCATAGTCTAATGGAGAGTATGTACAAATAATGAGAGAGTGAGAGACAGAGAGAGAGCGAGAAATAGAGAGTGAGACAGACAGAGAGACAGACTGAGAGAAGTTTGGGGATAGATTCAGGGGAAGACACTAAGATTAAGGAGTTAGGCTTTTTGCAGAAGAATGACTTTATCTGAGACAAGAGGGAAGCCAGGAAAGATTGGAGGTGAAGTTGAGAAGGAAGATTGTTTCAGGAATAAAGAACAAACAATGTAAATGCTTGGAATCAGAAAATGGAGTCTCCATCTGTCTCTCTGTGGTTCTCTGTGTGTGTCTCTCTCCAAATATCCTCCCTTTCTACTGCCTTCAAGCAAATTAAATAAGTGTAGACTTAATAAGTAAATTAAATAAATACACACATTGTATTGACCACAGTTTTAATACTGGCTTGTCAAGACTAGGTGTACAGAAATACAGTATAGACATCAAAGAAACACATAAACTTTGGAATGGATACATACTCTCCTGAGAGAGCTGAGGGAGAGGAATGTTACAACCATTGTCATTCTCAGCAACCAAGAACAGGTACAATCTTACTGCAGAAGTTCCCAGTGGCTTTGAATTAATCAGTCATAGTTGTTTCTTCATCTCTCCATCCCTGGTCAGGTTGCAGCAGTAATTTCAACCACAAATATGTTAAGCACCAATCCAGCTTACCTCAAAGTGAAAGAAGAGAATATAGGTACGGGGAGCTAGGGAACAGCTGTAGGATGATGATGATGATGATGATGATGATGATGATGATGATGATGATGATGATGATGATGATGATGATGATGATGATATGTGTGTGTGTGTGTGTGTCACAGAAAGCCAGAGGCTTAACAAAGAATTTTTTTCACCTGAGACAAAAATGGTTCAGGGGAAGGAGGCACGGAGAACCATCTGGAGACAGTGGTGCAGAAAATGGAATGGGGTATTTCAGGGTCCTTAGGACCTTGTTCCTACCGATAAGGACAAGGTTGCCCCAAGAAAAAAAAGTCAATTCCATAGACATGGAACTGCTTGCAAGAAGGATACACTTCAAAATCTGGACTCTTTGAGGACAGGGGATTTGCTGCTCCAAAAAGGGTTTACTTCTATGAACCTCATGCCTATGAGGGAGAATGGACCCCAAAGGATGCCTAAGGAACTCAGAAGACAGGGGTCTGAGTTTTTCTCTTATTCTTTAGCCTGTGGTTGCTCCATTGTTACAGCCACTTGGACACGTAGGCTATTTTCAGTGCTGGTGGTAGCTCCTCTGACTACCAATAGTAATGACTGCCATATTTACCCAATGCCGTGACCATATGTTCTCAGACCTTCTCAAAATCATTCTTGAGCTTCCTCTGGTATCACCTTTGCAGAGACATCTTTTATTCTTCCCCATTCACTTAGGGAGAAGAGAAGGTGAACTTTCAGTCACAACCCTCTGACTCTATAAGTTTCTGGATACATTTCTTCCTAGGGTCAGAAATTTTGTAGTGTCTTGCAAAATCAACCACAGTACAATTAATATTTTGAATTATACAGTATAGCTCCAAAATAAACATCCATACTTAACAGAAGTATATCTCAGCTAATATCAGAGTACCACTGACAGGAAGTGAATATCAACAACACATGCAAAACATAGAACGATGTACAACATTGCTTGAGAGATTAGTCCAGTGACTACAGGTGTGCGTTACATACAGGGCATATTATTCATACATGAAACAACAAGACTTACATATCCTAAGGGCATAAGCAAAGATATATAACAGCAAAGCAAAAATAAAGCAATGATATGAATATGCCTAAAAATAACAACATATGCAAAAGCAGTAGTGTATGTGCCAGAAAACAAGTAAGGAAATATACCTAGTTAATAGACATACATCTATCATACATGCATGCTATAAACAAAGAAACAAATAAAAGTGAGCAAAAAATACTAAAACACACATGCTCAAAACAGGTAGTAATAAGATATGTATATATGAACATATGAAATTGTTTTCAAGAAGCACATTACATGGATAAACATAATCATGCTAATAACATGCTTAATAATTTCTTCTTAAAATTATTATTTCAATTTTTAAACACCCACACAAAAAAACTGGCCCTGTAACCTTGGGCAAGTTACTTAACCCCAATTTCTTAAAAAAAAAAAAAGAAAGCAAGATGGATTTTTATAGGGTAAAGATGCAATTACATAACAGAAATTTCGAATATTAAAAAGGCAGGAGGAGTTTGTTAAGGGATTAGGTAATAGGGGAGGAGGGAAGGGATGCCACCCACTGTGGAACTGCATGCGTGTTTACCCACAATGCATTCAGAAAAACCCATTATGAGAGTATATATGTATGATAATGATTTTATAATAAAGTTCTCTATGTCATAAGTTCACCCAAAGGACAGCATTTGCTATTACTCTTCGCAGGTGCTTACTTAGCAAAAGTCCCTTCTATTGTTTTGGGGTCCACATCCTCTTTGGGCATCATGGTGGTGCTGCTTTCTGGTTGGCTGAGTATTGTGGTCCTGTCTGAGACTAGATGGATGTGGTTGTGGTTGAGTGTGTGGACACACCTGCTGTTTCTTTGAGAAATATGAGTTCATGGACATACCTGTTGTTCTAATGAGCAGTGAGGTATACATGAAAAAGTTAAGATATTGAGTGGGGGCAGGGCAGGTTGGGGGGGAGTAACTAGGTAGGGACAGTGGACCTGCTGCTCAGCAGGGCCTATAAGGAAGTTAGAATACTGGGGCTGGGGGCAGCTTGATTAGGATTAGGATTAGGATTCTATCACTGTCTTACTAACCTAAATCCAAATTAGCTGATGATGTGGACTGATTAGAATCCTCATCAGAACCACTGTTCTATATCCTAAAATTTTGAATTTGTGAAGACAAGGCTTGACTATCAGTGTTGCTATGCTCTGTGAAGGCTACCCTAGTAATCTCTATACCTAAAATTTCTTTGAACTGGTTGTGTTACAGTACATGAAATTTTCTTCCCTTGATATGTCTTTTTCTGAGAGTCTTTGCTCAACTGATTGGTTTCCACTACTTACCAGGGAGTTCAACCAACTCATTGGTTGTGGTGAATTGGTTTCACCTGGGCCCCAGCCAGCAACTGAAGTTATTTTATAAACAGTCATGTTGCCTAGTCTCTCAACAACTAGGTATGAAGTAGTTTTCATTAATCTGTTAATTTATGTGTACTTGGACCACTGAGATTTCTAAACAGAACTCTGCTACTTTGTTGAGGATCTTAACAAAGAGATTAGGTATCATATGTTTATGTATTTCTTTCAGTGTTCTAGGATAAAATTGTAACTTTTTTTGTAAATTTTATTTTAGCTATTCTCTCAACTGGTGGTGTCTATAATATCTCCTTCATCAGAGACTCAAAACTTAAGTCAATAATTAGGCATGGGTCTTTATTAAATATTAGTAAATAGAGCATATAGCCAGAGACATTGTTCCTGGTGAAGCTGTGTGCATGTACTGAGAATGTTAACATGTGGGTTCCACTGAGATTTCTGTTCTATCCTCAATGTTTCTAACATGCTCAACAATGTGTGGTTGAAACATTCAGGTTATGAATCCTGTTGAAAGTAAGGAATTGATTTAGACTTCTATATGCCAGCTAAAGTTAACACCTCCTTGTGCTGTATGACTTCAAAGTCTCTGCCTTGGTTCAAATGGATCTTGGCAGGAAGTCAATACACTGAGAAATACTTCTCCCACAACATTTTAGCAACTCTGAAAGCATTCTATTTCCTGGTTGAGTATGCCTGCGCATATCTGGTGAAATTATCAGTCACTATTACTATATGGTATGCATTCTCACTACATCCTACCAGAGATAGAAATCCAATGCAGACCAGTCCTAAAGATTTGTTAGTGTTTTTGTTCTTGAAATATGAAGCACATGCTGGTAGCACTTTTCTTTGCATTCAAGGAGCACAAATCTTCTAGTTCTTGGTGATATTTATAGCCATCATGGGCTAGTAAAATCTATTTCTTACTAGTTCAAGTGTACTCTCTGGAGATATGCATACAGTCATAATATAAAATTTTCATAGTTGTAGATGGCACCAACTGCTATGTTAAGTGTCACACATGGGGTTAGTAACAGGCCAGTGCAGTACTCCATTGGACAGCTCCAACTTCTGCTACTTTTTAACCGTAGAGTACCCTCAACCACTTGGAATTTGATGACTTTGGCATCACTGCCTCACTCCCTTAAATACCCTAAATTCCCAGCTCCTCAATTTACTCATTTACCATGACCTATTTCTCTACCATACCTCAACTAGACACACAGAGATACCTTGGTCTTACCATTACCCACAAGTGTTTCACTTCCATGTTCATGAACTCTGAAATTATTTTATCTCATCATAACCCTTGGTTATTCCACCTTTCCCTTTGCCTTACAATCCCTAACCCTAATTTTGTCCTCATTGTGGCCTCTCAGTTCTTTTCTAGGCCATTGCCCTTGCACTGTCTATATCCTTCTTTCTTCCCCATCTTGACCACTTGGTGAATCAGTTGAACTTTACACTAGCTTCTTCCCTTAAGTCCTTGCCTTATTATCCTATGATTGATCTTGCCTTGCTAGGCCCCAACCTTGGGTTAATGACACAATCTGCTCTCTTCAATCATACTGTTAGGTGGAACTGGAGAAGATCACAAAAATGGTGTTGACTGGGTCCACTACAAATTAAGGTTATATAATTTCAGCTGGGTGCAATTGAACACACCTTTCTCATAACAGGGAGAAGCATCAGTAAATCAAGTGAAACATTCCTCAAGAGTAGGTCCTTATAGGCAAAGAGGAAGCATAATCTCAACTGGGCCCTTACTGCAGTAAGGCAATCTTTTTACATCTCCCTAATTGATTCAATATCCCCCTCCCCCTGGCATATTTTTCCAGTATTTTCATACTTTCTCAAACCTCTCATGGATCTCCTTCTTCCCACCTGCTGTAAGGGTTATGGGATTTAAAGATCTCCCATGCCCCATGGACGTGCTGACATAGCAGAGCAAGAGAAAGTGAAAAGCCGAGCTAACGGTCCTGCGGTTGGCAGTTGGCGGCGGTTGCCTTCTTTTTTTTTTTTTTTTGAGTTAGGACCCCTGCTGAGCACTGCCAGGGGCCGGAGCTGCTGGGAGCAGGATTTTCTGCTAAGGACTCCTGCTGAGGACTGCCAGGGGCCGGAGCTGCTGGGAGCCCGCTTCCAGGGTGCTGGGTGGTTGCTGTGAGTGGGGAGAGGAGGACCTTTGCCTGAGGTAGCCTGTTCTGTTTTGAGGGCTTGAAAATGTGGGTGCTTTCTACTTTATCTACCTGTGCCAATATCATAACTACTCTGATGGCTTTCACTTTCTGGTTTTGGGACTCAGTCTTTTGGTATCTTAATAAATTTTCTAGTTTATTTCCCCAAATAGCAAACCTGACGTATTTTGTGATGGATAATTATATCAGCATATTTGTAATCTCTATAGGCATTGTGAATATGGCATTGCTGATACACCTGCTCAGCTGAGAACCCTGCCATTGTCAAGAGCCCTTTGTTCTCTCTGTCTTCCTTACCTCATGTTCCTTAGATGCTTCTTAATTCTAATGCCTTCCTCTGAGAATATCTCTTGTTTATCCTCTATATATTTTGTTTCTACATAATTGTTTGCACATTGTATCTTCCACTCCTTCCCCATTAGATTATGAATTCCTTAAAGGCAGGGATTTTTTTCCCCTCACTTTGTTTCTCCAGCCCTTAGAGTTAGGATCTGGTACACAGTAGGTGTTTAATAAATGCATCTTGATGTCTTGAATTATATCACTTCTTGAAGTCCTTCATCAGACATCCACTCCCAAAGCCAATAATCTACTGATAATCTTGGTGAGACAAGGTTCATATATATATTACTGTCTGGTAGAAGTCTCAAATTTTCCACTGCACTATCATTTACTTGTAACCTAACTCCCCAGGCATTACATATAGCTGTCACTGGTTTGTTTTAGTTTGTTTGTTGTTTCATTTTGTTTTTAGGTATCACTGTAGGTTTAGCATTATATGACACTTGGTATAGGGCATCTGCTTCTTTTTGGTTCAGGAAGTCTTCATTTACTTTAGTTTTCACTGGCAAGTAATGTATACTAAAGTCATAGATGACTAGTCCTGATATTCTTCTCAGTCAAGCAGCATTTAAGTTGAGCACTGGTCAGAAAACGTCAGTGGATTGTCCTAAGACCATACTTGAAATTTCACTCAACAAACAATAGCTTTTTAACTTCTTAGGGACAGCACATTCCAAAACCAAGAACTACACCTTTTGTAAGGAATGTTTTTTAATGACCATGATTTTCTTTTTTACAAGACCACTTCTGAGCCCTTTTTTTTCTTCTTTTTGGAGGGGGCAGGGTAGGGCATTTGGGGTTTAGTGATTTGCCCAAGGTCACATAGCTAGTTTTGTGTGTGTGTGTGTGTGTGTGTGTGTGTGTGTGTGTGTGTGAAGTGTCTGAGGCTAGATCCAAACCCAGGTCCTGCTGACTCCAGGGCTGGGGCTCTACTCACTGTGCCACTTAGCCACCCCACACTTCTGAGCCCTTAAGCACTTAAGGGCTAATCAATAGGGTTGTTCAGATCTACAGAGGCCAATGCTGGTATATATTTGCAGAAGCTGACCAAGTCTTTGAAAACTTGTTCACGTCTATCTGTCCAACAGTTTCCAAAGGGATCATAGGATCCCAATGTAGTGGACACTATAGGCTTGACTCTCCCAACTTTCACTTGCACTAGCAGGATAGATCTCCAGTGATCAAATGAGTACTTCTCCCTTCAGAGTACTAGGGGTAACCCTAAGAGGTTGGAGGATTCTTTCTAATACAATAACTTACAGACACCTACCCATATGCTTCTCATCCCAATAATTATCAATTGATTTTCTTGCATCATTCTCATTTCTCCTCCCAATTTTTCCTCCACTTCTCTTACTTAATTTTCAAAATCCTTCTTGAGCTCCCTTATGGCCTGTAACCAACTCATATTTTTCTTGGAAGCTTTTGCTGCAGGAGTTCTGACTCTGTTGTCTTCCTCCTGTTCCATGCTTTGATCCTTTTTGTCCCCACAAAAAGGATTCTATGGGCTGATAGTGCTTCCTCTGCTTGCTCATCTTGCCAGCCAATTACTTTACTTTTGAGCTCTTTGCCATAGTAGAACTCTGCTTCCAGAATGGAGAGAGATTTGTCCCAAATCGCTGGGGTTTTCACAAATGTTGTCGGAGGTCTGAGGAGGGCACCCTCCCTATAGACACCACACTGGCACACTGGAGTTTCTCACCCCAGGACCTCCACCCAAGACAGAGACCCAGATCCAAGTAGGTCAAAGCAAGAGCGATTACACTCTGAATGGTTACTTGGTCCCCCTACAATCTGCAGGCCAGGAGCTCCTGAGACAGCCATGTGGCAGCAGCTGCAGGAGGCACACCTCTGCCACTGACCACCTCTTAGGTCACCTGGTTCCAACAGAGTTCTCCACTGACCTTTTACTTTCTCTTTGGCTTTTATGGGTTGAGAAGTCTGGAAACCACCACGGCTGCTCATGATTCATTTTCCTGAAGTCTGCTCTGGCTGCCACTGGTCAGGAACACCCTGAGGCTGGAAACACAAGGCTTCCTGGGACTACCCTCAGCTCTCAGACCACTGCGATAGACCCTTCCTGTTGGCCTGCCAGGCTACCTTCACTGGGAGATTTGTTTAGAGTCATATTTTACAGGTACTGGAGGTGGTTGTGGGGGGAGCTCACAGAATTTCCTACTTCTACTTCACCATCTTGGCACTGCCCCCCCCCAATAATTATCAATTAGCTAGACAGGTCTCATTAGTTTTAGATATGAGTATTTACTGGGTATTTTAGATATGGGTATTTAAGAAGGTATACTAAGTATACTTTATATAAATATTTTCCCCAAACTGGTGGCATAGTTCCCCACATAAAGAGTCCTGGGCAAAGTGGGCTCAAGGTTAAGACAGAAAAGTGGCAAAAAGGGTAATGCACTGCTCCTGATTGCTAGACGTCTTTTTCTCCCCTTTGTGGGTTCCTCACAAAGTTCTCCTTAGGCATGGTGTAACTTTCTGCAGAACATCTTGTAATCTTTAAGCTGCCTGTCTTCAGTGTGTCTGGTTTGTTTTTAGCTCCCAATGTAGTGGGAGCTATAGTCACAACAGTGACCATCAGTCACTGTTGTTCCAGGCACACTGCTATGATGCCTATCAGAAGTCCAAAATCTTCTGACCTTTCAAAATTCATACAGCCATCCTCTAGTCAAGGGGGTAGGACACAGTAGACAGAGGCCTTTCTCTTCCTCCCCCAGTGATCAACACTCAGGGGCTTTGCTAGAACTACTACCACTATTGAATTGGCTTGCCACTCAAATGCCTAATTCCAAATTGGCATAACATAATATCCATGACCAAGAAAACATTTGCTACATCTTTTCACTTAGTCCATATATGTGTGTTCATGAGTGTATGTATGTATGTGTGTGTTGTTCATGAGTTTTATATATATATGTATGTATGTATATAGGCATGTACATACATACATATACAGTGTGTGTGTTAATGTGTTTGTAATGGTAATGATAATTTGAAGATCTTCCCTGCCTCTTAATAAGCCTAAAGGAATTTGAAGATCTTCCCTGATTTTAAGATCTTCCCTGCCCCCTAATAGGCTGAAGGAAATCACATGAAGTCTGTGGTAGGAGGAGTTTGCTGAAGGGTGGAACAGAGCCCACAGGAAGCCAAGAGTCATAGCAGTTAGAGCTGGAGGGAGGAGAAGACACACCCAAGGAGAAAACTAGGCTTGTAAGTGTTTGTTTATGGGAAGGCTAAAGGATGGCGTTACTCTCTGCCGTGTAATAGTGTATTAACTTCTTTGTTGCTATGATAGATTTGGCTTTCTGGTTTGGGGATTCAGTTTTCTGGTGTCTGAAAAATGTTTTGCTTCTGTCTTCCATATGGAGAGTCTGTTATATTTTGCAATTGAGAAATATGCCAGCATATTCATAGTCACCCTCAGAGCCCTCAATAGACACCCTCAATGAATATTGTGTTGGTGCTACAATGTTTAAATACATACATTATTTCTTTTACTTTTTCCAAACTGATTAAGGATTTTTCACAGTTTAATGCCTTTGACTGATTGACTCAATAGAGGTGCTATTATTGGTTAATGCAGTTTCTTTAAGGGGGATAGGAACATTGATTGACTCAAATGATCTCCCATCTTTATAATAGGATTATAGATTTAGAGCTGGAAAGGATCTTAGAAGTCATTGAGACCAACTCCACATTTTACTGGTGAGGAAACAAAGGCACTGAGAGGTTAAGTGACTTGCCCAGGGTCAACTATGTCTAAAAACCCAGGATATGAAGATTAAGGCAATTTTGCAATCCTAACTCCATGCTTCTGAATCAAGGAATCATATATGTACAAATGAGGTCATTCAGTGGTCTAACAGAAACAGCACCATTTGTAACAGTTTTTCTATAATAACTGTCAAATCCTAGAAAAGTCCTTAGATCATGAAGGTTCTGTGGATGTGGCAAAGTTGGGAATTTTATCTTCTCTGTGCCAGGGTTTGTGTCTTTTTGAGATACTGTGTGACCCACATACTTGACAGAGGTTCTGCAAAAATGGAACATATCACCTACTGCTAAACTCCAGGAGACTGTCTTCTTGTGTCTCTGATCTCCATAGCAACATTAGCAACGTATGAAACAGTTAAACTGCACTGCATGGAAGTATATGATTAAGTGCCAGAATGAGTGCTAGAGTTAGATAATAAGACTCGGGGAGTTCAGAGGAGGGAGGGATCAATATTAGCTAGAAGAACTGGAAAGACTTAATGGAAGAGGTGGGTCTGGAGAGGGGCCTCAAAGGAGGGATAGGACTTAGAAAGTGGAAAGGAAGCATTAGTCTCTAGGGAGTGACTGTGAGAAGCAGGAGGTGGGGGTGGGCAGGGAACAGTCCCTAGGATGTACCCACTCATTTAATTAAATGTGGTTTATTTTCAGACCTTCAGTTTTATTAGAAGTACAGATTTAGCTTGTGTGTGCATGCTGCATATGAAAATTAAAGGGAGGCTAGGCAAACTCATTGGAGAATTAATTGAACTAGAATTGCATCAGAGACATTTACAAGCTGGGAACCAATGCATGAGAAGGGATGAGTATTCGGGCACTTTATGGGAAAACAGACATTTTAAAAGACAGACCGAGTTTTTGGAAGATAAGGGTGGAGGACAAGCAGCATATGGGCAGGTTCTGGAGTGCCTAGAATCTACAGTTGGGTATTATTTAGAAAACTTCTATCACTTAAGATTTGGTGAAAACAGTGGTAGGATAACTGGCTGCTCACCCTTAGCAAAGCTTGTGTTTTTAGATATTTCTTTCTGTTAAGCCATTAACTTAACCAGACCTATAAGTTTTTTTTCAAGCTGTAAATTACATAGGAAAATGAAATTACCCATTCTCTTTGTTATTAGTGCACAGCCAGAAAGATGTAAGTAATCTCCCCTTTCATGGTATTTCAGAGCTAACTCACATGATACATCCCTGATATTAAACACAATGAGACTTTTTTTTAAAAAAATTCAATTAAGCATTTGCCTACTGTGACTCTTTATTCATTGCAAATTGTCTCAGTAAATAATCTTCATCAAAAGTCAGAACCAATCCCCATTAGTTTAGATTAATTAATGGGTCCCCTGGAGCCACCCAAATGAATTCAATTTGAACATCAACAACTTGGCCATGGAGTTTCCCAGGTTGGCATTAAGACAATATTAAACCTGCAATAAGTCACATTTAAAATGTTAATTCAGAGAAGCTCTCCATTTAGAGCATTTAATTAAATCTTTAAATAAACTGCATGGGCTCAGTACCAGATGGTTCTGCATTTTCATTGCAGCAGAGATCCTTGAAGTCATTGTGGGAAGTAAAATTGGAGTCACGGTGAAGATAACCAGGATATATAGAGTAATAAAATCTAATCTCGTTTCCAGCAGGGAGATTCAGTGTATGTACACAACCCAGGCTAAAATTGTAAGTTAATTACATTAACCCCAGTGTACTCTGGTATCTGAGCAGCCAGAGATTAAATTAGTCTTTTTCCTATCATAAGATTCTTTTCAACTTCACTATATTAATTTTAGCCAAATACTTACTCATAAGGAAAATTGAAGTTAATGTAACCAAAGATAAAGTAATGCAGCCTTAATAGTCTGAGGGGATTATGGAGACCCATGAAAATGCACTCTGCAAATGTCATTCACTTTGAATGGATTTGTGGTGGGAAGTTAAAAAAAGGGTGTCAAGAGAAGTCTGGTATCTTTCCTACCTCCAGGGTTTAATAAAAACTGCAACTTAGATAATTCAGGCCTTAAAAGTTAGCACAGGAACAGAATTATGGCGAAATATGTCCAGCAGAGGGAAAAGAAATACACACACACACACACATATGCACGCATTGAATCACATATGCCAGATGTCATAGGACACATCCAATCAAACTCCAGGATTATTAATGACTTCCCTTGGACCTAACTTTTTCCAACTGCAACCTCCTAACCTTTCTACCCTGAGAGAGTACTCTCAGGCAATTATTTCTTCCTTTACTATCTTTCTTGATATACTTGGTAATGGAACTGGCTTCATTGATTGTTAGATGCTATTTACCCCCAGGTTTTAGCTGTTGATAGTTAACTTATGTGATAATAAAAATTTCTGGGCATAGCAACTTTAGGAAAATGCTCCAAAATGGACTACACAGTCAGTGGTATGTTGGTAAATGTTTAATAACCAACTCTCTAAAAAGTACAACAGACTTTTAATTTGCATTATTAACTTTTTTCTGTCACTTTTTTTTTTAAGCAGTCGAGGTTAAGTAACTTGCTCAAGGTTACACGGCCAGTTATTTTTGTGTGGTTGCCGAGTATCTGAGACTGGAGCCAATCCCAGGTCTCTCGATGCTGGGGCCGGCGCTCTTACTCACTGCACCACCTGGCCACCCCTCTATCACTTTCTTAAACCTAAAAATTTGATAAATCAAGACCTGATATGTAGCATTTGCCAATTTCTGAAGTACCAATGGGCACACTGGAAATTTAACAATTGGCCCTCACAAGGTGGTTCAAGCTGGCTCCAGCCCTCCTGCCCACAGCTCTCAAATACTTTGTTAAAAACACAGTTGCACCATTGTTTTCTAAGTTTGTAAGTTCAGTAGTCAAAGGATAATTTTCTCCATTTTGGTACTTTCCTTGCAACCATAATGATAAATTATCACCAGGTGAATAATGTGCTGACTTAGTTGTGTGGATTATAGTGGGATAGAAGCAGACATTGAACCTCAGTTTTGTCTGAAATGGGAGAAGGAAGATTTGATACATAGATACACCCACAGAGTTGAATATAGAAATGCATCGGGAAAGGGAGGTGATAGAGCAAGGGTCAAATTGGGAAGGGCATAGTTAGAAGTAAAACAATCTTCAGTTACAGTTGATGGATCATCATGTAGGACCAGAGTGCTCCAATGATAGATTATTGGTGTTAATCTTATACCTTTTCTTTCACCACCATTTTTTTCTTTGTAAAAGGATGTGAGGGGAGGGAAAGAAATGACACACTACAAGAGAATATAAAGGAGGAAAAAGGAGTGGCTAGGTAGTGCAGTGAGTAAAGCGCTGGCCCCAGAGTCAGGAGGACCTGAGTTTGGTTCCAGCCTCAGATACCTAACACCCACACAAAAAAAAAAAAACTACCCGCGTAACCTTGGGCAAGTTATTTAACCCCAATTGCCCTCCAAAAGGCAAAAAATAAAAAAATAAAGGAGGGAAAAAAACATATAGTGAATTAGGAGCTAGACTTGGAGTCAGGAGGATCTGAGTTTGAGTCCTGCCTCAATTTGAATGTTGAGTATTCTCTACATTAAACTTCAAAGCTGACAAAACACTTTACACTCATTTATCTCACCTTGATCATCATAGGAGCCCTGTAACTATTACTGTGGGCCCCTAGGCTTCACAGTGGGTAGAGCTCAGGGCCTAGAGTAGGGAAGACTCATTTTACTAAGTTCAAATCCAACTTCAGACACTTACTAGCTGTCTGACCCAGTGTAATGGGAATGTAAATTTTAAAGATCTTCCCTGCCCCTAGGCTAAAGTGCACCTGGAGTCTGGGTTGGGAGGCTTGTCTTTCAGTAGATACTTTATGATTGGACAGTGAGTCAATAAGGTTGTTACATTCTCTGAGCCAGGAGAAGGCTATATAAGCCCTGATGTGTAGCTTTGTTTTGGGGCTCACTTTGAGAAGTGTTCTGTAATTTGAACAGATGAAACTCTGGGAAGCCGTTGTCCAGGGCCCCCCGGCTTTGAAACCCTGATGTTGTTTGGTATGGATGTAATAATTGGACAGTTTGGAAATCTACTTGATCTGTTTCTGTCTTGATAATTCTGTCTGTATATTCTGAAGTTCGGGGTGCTGAACTTTTTCCCCTGAACGAGGTAAACAATATATGTTTGACTGATTAAAGTAAGCTTGTTAACCCATTTTGAGTTGCTTTCCTTTATCAAAGCAGATCTAAGAACCTGTGTTGGCAGCGACCCTGGGGACTCTGGGGTGCTTGCTGCTACACCCAGCACATATCACTTGATCTCTCTCAGCTCAGTTTCCTCATATGTAAGATGGGAATAATAATTGCACCTACCTAAAAGAACTGAATCAAATGAGATAACATATGTAAAGTACTTTGTAAACCTAAAAGTGCTACATAAATATTATTGTGATTACTATTATGAATGTGAATGTAATTCATCCATAAAGCAGTGAGCATCTAGGTGACAATGGGCACCTAGGTGGTGCAATGTATAACTCTATCCATTGACCTAGAGTCAGGAAGATCTGAGTTCAAATCCAATCTCAGATACTTACTAGCTGTGTGACCCTGGACAAGTCACTTAAACCCTATTTACCTCAGTTTCTTCATTGGTAAAATGAGCTGGAATAGGAAATGCCAAACCACCCCAGTATCTTTGCCAAGAAAATATCAAATGGGCTCACAAAGAGTCAGATGTGACTGAAACAACTAAACAACAATTTATACCCATGTACAATGCTTTGGAGGGAAGGGGGTCTGCCTCATGGAGAGTCAGACACAACTGAAAAATGACTGAACAGACCAATGAGCATGGTAGAATGTATGTTGTTTACAAGAGATACCAAATGTTGGAATGAAAAATAAAGTATTATATAGAATTAAGAGGAGGGGCTGAAATAGAATCAATTATGCCTCAGGCAAATTTTAAAAAGGTAACCATGGTCAGAATCATCAGTAAATCAGAAGGCAACAGTAAAAGTAGATGTGTTTAAAAGTGATTAACAAGGAAATCATATGATTGTATAAAGGCATAATAGACAATGAAATAATATTAATACCAAACATATATATACACACATACACACACTAAGTGTCATAGCATCTAAATATCTTAAAAATAAAACCTAATTGAAGCACAGGATCAAAAAAAAAAACAACAAAAGAATAACTGTTGGGTCCTTAATGTACCTTTTTCAGATTTAGACAAATCTAACAAAAGATAAATAAGAAAAAGTTAAAGATCCAAATAGAATTTTGGGAAAGCTACATATAATAAACATGAGGTGACCAGTGAATGGAAATTATAAAAAATACCTATATTCTCAGCTATAAAAATTGACAGTACATTAGAGCATTTAAAAACCTTCTAAACAAATACAGAAATAGAAATATTAAACCCATTTTTACTGACCACAACACAATAAAAATTGTAATAAGGGTACTTTGAAGGAAGGATTCATAGACCAAATAATATAGTCCTCAAGAAAGTTTAGGCAAAAAGTAAATCAATGGGGTAAAATACCAAAACTTGTAAGATAAAGCCAAAAAGATGGGGGAAAAGTAAATGGATTGGGCTTGTAATTTTTTAAAACTAGAAAAGCAAAAAATAAAAAAATCCAGCCAAGCATAAACATATAAATTGGAAACCAAAGAAGATAGTAAGATAAAAATGATCAGCTAACAGTTATGTTGTACTTTAAGGTTTGTAAAGCACTTTATATATTGCTTAATATAGACTTGAATTATGATAATGCCCATTTTATAGATAAGAAAACTGGAAAAGAAGTTATTTGCCAAGGGTCACACAGGAAGTAAGGTTTTTTTGTTTGTTTGTTTGTTTTGCCTTTTGGAGGGTAATTGGGGTTAAGTAACTTGCCCAAGGTTACACGACTAGTTTTTTTGTGGGGGTGTTAAGTGTCTGAGGCCAGAACGGAACTCAGGTCCTCCTGACTCCGAGACCAGCACTTTACTCACTGCAGCACCTAGCCATCCCAGGAAGTAAGTTTCTGAGTTGAGATTTTAACCAAGATCTTCCAGATTCCATGATTAGACAAAAAATAAATTCAAAGACAATATTTAAAACAAAAATAATATTGAATCAAATTTAGAATTTGCTTTTCTGAAAACTAATAAAGTAGGCAAATAATTTGCTAAAAGAAAGAAAACCAAATTAATAAAATTAAAAGTAAAAAGTGAGAAAGGAGATATCATAACAGATGAAAAGGAAATAAAAGAAACTGCTAGAAAGGGGGGTAATTTGGTGCTTAATTGGGAAAAAGTGTTTTTACATGATAAGTAAATAACTGGTAAAGGATGTAAAGATTGCCTTTTCATAGATGAATAGGTCCCTTTGGCAATCTGGTGGCATCTATGGACCCCTTATCAGAATAATGTTTTTAAATACACAAAATTAAATGTATAGGATTACAAAGGAAAACAATATGTTAAAATACAGTTTTCAGGATATTTTTCCAAAAACAAACATAGACCATAGGCAAAAATTAGATTTTTTTTAAAGGATATAGGTTATATCTCCTTTTTGTGGTAACAGCTTCATCTTTGAAAGATCAGAGAAAGAATTTCTATTCATTAAAAAGTAGTAAAATGTGAATATGAAAAAACTTAATTTTAACAGACATAGACTGAAAAAGGACAGTTTTGACTGAACCTATAGGGCATTGTGGTCCCTCGGCTCATTTGCATGTAAATTTTAAAAATTTAGAGAGTTAAACAAAAAGCGTCTAAGGGATGATTAAATAAGGCTTGTTGATGTCATAGGGAGATATCTGGCAAATTTTTAATTTCAAAAGCTAATAGTGTTGGGGAGGCCAGGAGGCACAGTGAATAAGAGCACTGGCCCCAGAATCAAGAGACCTGGGATCGGTTTCAGCTCAGATACTTAACACCCACCCAAAAATAACTGGCCGTGTAACCTTGAGCAAGTTACTTAATCCCAATTGCTTTAAAAAAAAAAAAAAGCTAAAAGTGTGGGACACATTTGAGCTATTAAAGGGTAAGTAAAGAGGCTTTAAAAACCTATTCAAAAATAGGAAGGAGGGGACAGATTGATGAGGAGGTAGAAAAGCCATTTCCACCTGCTTTAAAAAAAAAAAAAGAAAAAAACAGCTGAAAAGAAGATTGAAATTGATAGTTCCTAATTAGCTGTATAAAGCAAAAGTGGAGCTCATTGGAGAACGTCACTTCCAACTATTGAACTTAAATTCCACTGGAGTTGAAGGGAGGTGTTGTCATTGTTATTGTTATTCATCCTTCCACCAATAACATCAGAATGGTGATGTTTTACTTGCAAGTAAATTAGATTTAAGTGAGGCTAGAGCTGTGCAAAATCATCAGCCTCACTCTCTTTTCCAGAATCATCTGGGTCTAGGGGCAACATATAGTTCAAGATGACTCTGAAGGGAGGTAAAGTTTTTCAAAAGTGCTCAGTGCTCTCTGCTGCCCTCTCACAATCAAGGAGAGAAAGCAGAAAAGGGAAAGACAAGTTTTGCATCTGTTTTGCTGCATAGGAAGGGATACTGAGATTCAGGAGTATGCTGGAGCCAGCCCAGATGGGTTCCTGAGCTCATTGTTAAATTTTCAGTATGAGCATTTTCACTTTGGAAACCAGCAAATGCTAGAAATCAGGGCTTGATTTGTTACTTTGTTGATTACCTAGATTTAATCAAGTGATGGAGGGAAAAGTTAAGAATTCAGATTAAACTTAAAAACATGTCCTGCTTTTTTGGAAAGCCAATATCAATCCATGTTTTTTTCATCACTTTTTAAAATCTAGACAATCAGCAAAACAATAAATCAAGCCCTGATTCGAAGCATTTGTGATTTCCGAGGTGGAAATACTCACAACTGAACATTTAACTGATTGGTTGTAAACTGATTAGAGGTGTCTCCAATTCACCCCAGATGTACCCAGCTCCACCAGATACTTAATGTGCTGAACTGGACAGCCCCTGTGGCACAAAGTCAACAACCAACAGTAGAAGCTGAAAAGAGGGTGGGTTGAAGGCAGAGAAGAAAGAGTTGGCAGAACAGTACTCACAAGAGAAGACTCAGGTTGAAGCTCCTGGTCCCCTTCTTAAAGGACTAAGGGAAGTTCCCTCAAAATGTCTGCTCTTTCCCCAGCTTCTCTTCCCTACTGCCTCTCCAGGAACAGACAATATAATATACTCTTCTCATTTCTTTTACTTAAATACTTCCTGTGTCTTGATTTTACCTCAAATATAGAAAGGCTAGATTTAGCTAAGAGATATGCAGAAGTTTAAATTAGGACAGAGAGCCAAAATTTTCTCTAAATGTTAGGGATTTTCATATAGTGCTTTAAGCTATTGTAATATTAACATTTTTATCTCAGAGGGAACCACGTGGATCTGAGGGCTATCACATTGCCCCAACCTCAAAAATGAGCTAATCATCTGCACTATAGTATGGCTGATTAAACCTCCTGAAAAGAAGTTGTATAGAAAGGAGGGTGGTGACTTAAAAGAAGATCGCATTGTAAACTTCCCCCAGGGAGAAGGTAAAGCAAGAAGGTTATACTGAAATGTAAGTGATACTCACATAGTACCAGAAGACAATTGCTGTTGCCTTTTTATGAGATAGCCATGAAGCATTGCATGATAAGTTTGCACATTTTAGCTAAGAGAAAACCCTTGAACTACTGAAAGATCATCATTTTTACTAATCCAGAAAGTCTAATGGTATATATACTAAATGAGTTGCTTTTGTTCAATATATTCAATGGAAAGTTTTGGCAACATGCTTAGAAAATATAAGTGCCAATAAATTGCTAATGCTTATATACATGGATTTTTTTAACTCTTGAAGGAGATAGCAAAAATATGAGTCATATTCTAGTGGTAATAGACCATTTCTTCAAATATGCACAAGCATACCCAGCAATATGAAGTCACTACCATCACTAAGGTGTTATTGGAAAAATATTTTTTCAGAAAATTGCTTTTGGATCAGAAGGTAATCTAATCAAGGTGTAGATTGTGAAAGCAAAGTGTTCAAAAAGATGTTGGCTTTCTTGAAAATCAAGAAATCTAGAATACTGCCCTCAGCATTTTATTATTATATTGTATTATTAAATATGTTAGGCTTTAAAATATAAGCAGAAATCACAATGGATTTATCACAATAGATATCACAAAAGAAAATCACAATATAACACTACTCTAAATGAAGCCAGAGGATTTACCTTATATTTGTTGACATTGGTAAAGTACCAAGCTTACCTATTGATTTTTGTTTTAGAGTTTATGAAAATAAAGAAGATAGTGGGACTAACAGCCAATATGTCTCTTGTTTAAAGGATAGACTGAGAGTTATTATTTAATCATGGAATTAACTCTGAAAAACAATAGAAATAAGTGATTATACAATGCCTGAATTCAGTGTCAAGATATTCATATATGTAACAAGTCTTCATAAGGTATCTTGTGTGTATGTGTGTGTGTGTGTGTGTGTGTGTAACACATAAATTAACAAACCACTAGAAGGTTACACCCTACCATGTTGTAGAGAAACTGGGCAACGTGCCAATTTATAAATTAACTCCAGAAAATGGAAGGGCTCTGCAAAAATGATGCATAGAAATAATTTATTACCTATTGGGGAATTGATGCAACTTTCTGATGAGCAGTCAGACAGTAATGATGAACTGCTGACTAAGATTTGAAAGAAAAAGAATTCAGTTGCATATTACAGAAGGACACACTGAATTAGATAAAAGTTCAGAAAATTATGATACTGATGAGGATGTGATTTTTGCATTGTTATACACAAGATAATTCAAGAATTCTAACCAATGTATGTCAGTCAAAGGAGAATATAAGTTCAGATGATGGAGGATTGAGCCCAAAAATAACATCATTTTACCCTAACACCCCAGTTGTAAAGAGATAACAGAGTACATTCATAGGGGGTGTGATAGCCCACCACCTATGAGCCCAATGTTATAGTTATATAACGGTAATAAAATAATAAAAACTTAGAAAATGAGGTTGAGGGTAAAAAAAAAACTATTAAGCCTATTATGAAACTGACATATGACATACCAGATAAATATGGAGAGGTTAACTCAAACAGAATGCTTTAATGGTAAGTATCCAGAAGGGGCCTGATCAACTTGGAGGGCAAGCCTTCCCACCAACCACAAGGTCCACTACCAGGCCTATCACCAAAGGGCTGGGACTGGAAAGAGCAAGGTAAGAAGCAAATACAGGGGCCCCTATACTGGACAGCAAACACTCCTGGGGCTACCACTTCATAGCCCAGAAATCTTTTTTTAAAAAAAAGCCCCTTTCAGGACCTCCAAAGACGAGGATGACAGAGTGAACCCCACTTGCTCCAAACCGACCCTGAAAATATAGTAACTATTGTCCAGGGCAAAACCCTCTACAGTAAAGGCTTGGGATCCTAGAGGAAGGGCGTGGTTAGGACCCTGCCTCAAAATGGGTAGAAAGCAGACTACAAAGACAAAGACTCTAGAGTCCTACTATCCTCAGAGGGAGGAACCAACCTCAGAGGGAGACAATGTGGACTCCACACCCACAGCTGAAACTTCAACAGGGAATGGATCCCAAGCACAGAAGGCTCTCCTAGTTGAGATCAAAAGGAACTTTGAAAGCAAAATGAGAAAGATAGAAGACAAAATGAATAATTCTCTCAAAACGAAAATAGCAGAATTCGAAAAACACTATAATGAGGAAAACATCTCTCTAAAAAGAAAAGTGTATGATATGGAAAAGGCTTCAAAAATTAACCAAGGAAAATGATTTGCTAAAAACCAGAATTAAACAAATGGAAACAAATAACTCTATGAGGAACCAAGAATTAGCCAAGCAAAACAACAAAAATGAAAAATTAGAAAAAGAGGCAAAATACCTCAAAGAAAAAATAACTGACCTGGAAAACAGGTCCAGGACAGATAATCGAGAAAATTATGATGAAAAAATGAGCCTGGACAACATTCTCCAAGAGCTCGTTAAGGAAAACTGCCCTGAGATACTAGAACCTGAGGGGAAAATAGAGATCGACAGAATCCACCGGACACCTGCTGTAAGAGATCCCAAACTGAAAAATCCTCGAAATGTTGTGGCCAAACTGCAGAACTACCAGATAAAAGAGAAAATACTTCAAGCGGCCAGAAAGAAACAATTCAAATATCGAGGGTCCACAATGAGGATTGCACAGGATTTGTCAGCCTCCACACTGAAAGATCGGAGGCAGTGGAATACAATTTTCAGGAAGGCAAAACAGCTTGGATTACAACCAAGGATCACATACCCAGCGAGACTGAGCATATTCTTCCAGGCAAAGAGATGGTCATTCAATGATATAACAGAGTTCCAGACCTTCTTGATAAAAAAGCCAGAACTCAATGGAAAATTCAACCTCCAATTATGAGAAGCAACAGTGACTTAGAAAGGTAAACAAGGTGAACACACATCATTTTAGAGGGAAAGAGGGGAGGGAGAGGAGCTTCGCATGAGATCTGTTCCTGTCATTCTTGATGCGAAGAAAAAATAGCATACCTCATTAAGTATAACAATATCCTACAAGTAGTAGGAGGGGGAAAAGGTTACAAAAGGGGGGGTGGGAGTGGTTTGTAGGGAGGGAAGTAGTAAGGGGAAAAGGGGAGGAAAAGGGAGGGGGGCCGAAAAGGGAACACTGAGGGAGGTGGTGGTCAAAAGGAAAACTACTAAGGGGGGGAAGGGAGAAGGGAGGGAAAATATGAACTTTAACAGGGGCAGGAATAGGATGAGGGGAAAGAAACAGATAACAATCATAACTGTAAATGTGAATGGAATGAACTCTCCTATAAAATGGAGACGGATAGCAGAATGGATTAGAAATCATAATCCTACAATATGCTGTTTACAAGAAACACATCTGAAACAGAGGGATACACACAAGGTAAAGGTAAAAGGTTGGAGTAAAATATATCATGCCTCAGCTAAAGTAAAAAAAGCAGGGGTAGCAATCCTTATCTCATATAAAGCAAATGCAAAAATTGACCTAATTAAAAGAGATAAGGAAGGAAACTATATCCTGTTAAAAGGCACCATCGAGAATGAAGCAATATCACTACTTAACATATATGCACCAAGTGGTGTAGCATCCAAATTCCTAGAGGTGAAGGTAAAGGAATTAGAGGAAGAAATAGATAGCAAAACTATACTAGTGGGAGACCTTAATCTCCCCCTATCTGAACTTGATAAATCTAACCTCAAAATAAACAAGAAAGAAGTTAAGGAGGTGAACAGGATTTTAGAGAGGATAGGTATGATAGATCTCTGGAGAAAACTGAATGGGGATAAAAAGGAATATACTTTCTTCTCAGCGGTTCATGGCACATACTCAAAAATTGACCATGTTCTAGGGCAAAAAAATAAATAAATAAAAAATGGTAAGTATCCAGTATGCATTTGTATACAATTACCTTTTGACACCATATTTTGTGCCATTTATTGAGGTGTGAAATTTTTCTGCTTATAGAATGTTGATATATGTTTGTTATTGCTATATTTTCAAATACAGAGTTTTACATATGAATTATTCATTTAATTGTCTATTTTCTGATATAATTGTATGTACATATGCAGAGAGAGAGAGAGAGAGAGAGAGAGAGAGTGAGATTGTCCTGAATGAGAATGTGTATTTTTCCTAGCTATTGATTGCCTGGAATGAGAAAAATATAAATCAGTTCTGTTGATCTGATGAAATAATATGTTAATTATGTAAAATATTTGACACATTTTTGTTAGTTTTATAATATTCCCATACCCCTCCTATCTTGAAATTTTTATTTGCAGAGAACTGCAAATGTTCATAGTGGGGGTAAGAAATACAAGTTCATGAGGGAGGGGGGGAAAGAGGAAGATCTTTTTCATCAATTTAAGACTAAAAAGGTAGAAAATACACCTTTTGTAAGGGAAAAGATTTAAGTCAACTGTAAAAAAGATTTAATTGTTGCTTATTATTGAGAGATATTTTAATGCCTCAAACGAGTAGAAAAAAACTTTTGTTTTAATAAAAATGACTAAGATGTGTATGAAAAAATAGCTTTCAGATGAGATTTAAGCAGTTTTAGACAGAAAATAAAGTGTGGTATAAGTATAATGACTGAAAAATTGACTAGTGAAAGATAGAGAATGATGCCTTATGTCAACAGTTTGATGGTTTAAAGGGAGAAAGAACTTTTTTTAACTGGGAAAATATAATGGTGAAAAAAGTGGTCAATAGTACAAAGTAGGTTGGAAGACCATGTTGAAAACTATAGAGCTTCAAGGTATTACACTCCCTCAATTCATTTTACATATATAACTGTTTTATGAGTCCTGACTCTCTGGACTTCTTTCTCTTCCATGCCTCAGTAGCCTTCTAATCCTAGAAATCTTTCTCCCCTCTGTGGCCTCTATCTCTGATTGGTCAGTTTCCCCCAGAATTTTAAGAAAGGACCCAATCTATGCCTGTTGATTCATTCATTCATCTCTGGGTTCAACTCCTGATTCCTGAATCTCTAGACTTCTTTCTCCATTATACCATTGCTTCTCCATTTCATTTTATGTACCTGTCTTCTCCCATTCTCAGCTTCACAGGCTGCATTGAATGCACAGTCATCTGTGAATAAAAAATCATACACCAGCGGCGGCCAGGTAGCATAGCGAGTAAGAGCACTGGCTCCAGTGTGGGGATGACCTGGAGATCGAATCCCGGGCTCAGACACTCAGCACCACACCCAGAAATAACTGGCCGTGTAACCTTGAGCAAGTTACTTAACCCCGATTGCTTTAAAAAAAAAATCATACACCAACACTCCCTCCACTTTGGTCTTGGCTTATAGCCTTTTCAAGGTGAAGAATTTGCTATCAGTCTGGTAGCTGGCCTTGATGCCATGTTTGTCCTCATCAAAGACATCTGACAACATTGCTGAAAATATCATGCTAAAAAGCATGGGAGCAAGCATAAAACCTTGTTTCGCTCCATTGGTGACTGGGAAGCACAAAAGCATTGTTCATTATCCAGAACCCAGGCAAGTACAGCATCATGAAACTGACATACAATACTGATGAACTTCTCCAAGCAACCAAAATTTGACTTAATTTTCTATACCCCCTCATAACTGATGTATCAAAGACCTTGGTCAGATCTACAAATGGGTGCAGACTTCTGTTCTGTTCTTGGCATTTCTCCTGGAGTTGTCAGACAACCAACACCACATCAATTGTTCCTCAGTCATTTCTGAAGCCACACTGGCTCTCAGATAAATGACCATCTTCCAGGTGAAGGATCAGTCTATTAAGGAGAACTCTGGCAAGAATCTTGCCAGTAATGACTGAGAGATCCCTCTGTGATTGTCACAAGACAATCTATTTCCTTTACCTTTACAAAGATAAACAATGAAGGCATCCTTAAATTTCTGGGGGATAATCTCCTCTCGCCATATAACCCAGAAAATTTCAGTCAACTTTTGCATGAATAATGACTGCCACCCCCACTTGTAAATCTCAGCTGGAATAGTATCAGCACCAGGTACTTTGCCACACAAAAAAGGCCTAATAGCATTCAAAACCTCTTCTTCAGCTGGAACTTCAGCTAGGGAGGGATTGACTTCAACCTGAGGTAAATGGTTAATAGCTTCAGCATTGATTGATGATTATCTGTTGAGAATACCATGAAAATGTTCAGTACATCTCTCTAGGATCATGTCCTTATCATTAATCAATGTGACTTCATCAGCACTTAGTAGCTGAAATGTGCCATAGGTCTTTGGCCAATAAATAGCCTTCAGGGCATCATAAAAGTGCTTTAGATTGTTACTATCAGTATAAAATTGAATTTCATCTGCATTCTTACTGAACCAAGAATTCTGTATCTCTCTAAGCTTTGCTTATACTTTACTTTTGATGGAATTAAATGCTGCCTTCTTAGAGATGGATGAACTATCCTGCTGGTAAGCCCTGTGGACTTGTTTTTTTCATTTAGCAGCTTCTGAATTTCCCCATAATTTTCATCAAGCCAGTCTTGAAATTTAAGAGTGCTCTAACCCAGATAAGCAAATGCAGTGCTATCCGCCAAATCTCTGAAAGCTGCCTACTCCTTTTCTGCTCCGCTGTTGCCAAGTGTCTGTTGTTTCAACTTTCCCTCCAAGTTAGCAAAAAACAGTTTCCAGTCAAAGAAGCACTCTAATCTGTTTTCTGAGAGTCATTTTGCCTTGGGGCCACTGTTTTTGTTGAGTGAGACTATTTAGCTTGCAGAGAATAAGTCTATGATCAGTCCAGCACTCTGCATCACACAGTGCCTTTGTTACTCTCACATCTTGTCTGTCTCTTCTCCTTAACAACCACATAGTCTAATAAATGTCAATGATGCAACAATGTATGCTCATTTTGGCCTAACAATTAACACCAAGAAAATACAGGTGTTCCATCAGTCACCACCACGTCACCTAAACATGGAACCAGTGGTTACAGCAAATGGAGAAGTTTTGAATCCTGTGGATAAGTTCACTTACCTTGGTAGTGTACTCTTTCTGGGGACACACACATTGAGAATGAGGTCGACACAAACACTGCCAGAGCTAGCTCAGTGTTTGAAGGCTCTGAAGGAAAGTATGGAAGAAAAGAGGTCTGAAGGTCTACAGAGCTGTTGTGCTGACATCTCTGTTGTATGCCTGTGACACATGGACAGTATATCAGTCTGGTGAGTTTTGAAGTTCTCTGTCTTAAAAAGCACTTCTAGTCATGTGAAGGGGGAATCCTTTCTAAATGCCCTTTGAAAGATTTCCTTCCATCCTATCCCACCCTCCTGTTTATTCTATTCTCTCCTTTGACCCTGTCCCTCCTCAAAAGTGTTTGCTTCTGATTACCTCCTTCCTTCTATCATCCACCTTTCTCTAATCCCCTTCCCCCCTACTTTCCTGTATGGTAAGACAGATTTCCATACCCAATTGAGTGTATATCTTATTCCCTCCTTAAGCCAATTCCAATGAGGTCCATTTTAAAGGCTCATATACTCCCTCTCACCTTACCCCTTTTCCCCTCCATCATAAAAACTTTTTCTTGTATTTTTTAGCAAACTGTTCACTCTTTTCTCATGATTTTCTTGTATCACTCTCATTTCTCTTCTCAATTTTCCCTCTGTCTCTCTTACTTGATTTTCAAAATCCTTTTTGAGCTCTTCTATGGCCTATGACCAATTCATCTTTTTCTTGAAGGTTTTGGATGTAGGAGCTTTGAATTTGTTGTCTTCTTCTGAGTACATATTTTGATCTTCCTTGTCACAAGAGAGTCCCTCCTCCATTATGGTCACAGGCTCTGCTACACTAGAGCTTCTCACCCAGGACTGCGACCCAGATCCAAGAATGAGTAAAGCAATAGAGTCCTTCCTCAATGTCAGCAAAGAGACCCCTGTTGTTCAATCCACTTACTGTCTATGAGTTGAGAGCTCTGGAATCAGTCATTGCTACTGCTGGCGCCACTGTTGCTGCCACCATCACCACCACTGCTGATTCAGTCACTCCCGAGACCCTCTTCTGGCTTACTGGGGCCTGGGCTGTGCTGGCATGGCCTGTGCTGGACTGTACTCCTCTCTCACCCAGGAGCAACAGCCCTTTCCTGTTGCCCTTCCAGGTTCTCTTGGGCTGCAAATTGCTTTCACTGTCTTTTTGTGGGTTCTGCTGCTCTAGAATTTGTTTAGAGTCATTTTTTACAAGTATTTGGGGGAGAGCTTTGGCAAATTCCTGCTTTTACTCTGCCATTCTGCCTCTGCCCCCCATCCTCTTTAATAATCTTTTAAAATAATTCAGGACTAAATCACTTTTAATTTATCTTTTTCACATGATTATTCTTCTTGTTTATTATAAATTTTTATCTTAGCTCTGACAAATCAGTGATTTGACTGCAGATACAATTGATCAGTAAGTCTTCATATTTCTATTAAAATGCAGGCAATTTCATTCTTTGAGATATTATTTGCTGCTCACGATCTATAATTCTTTGCTTCTTATAAAGTACGAATCTTTGAAATTCCTCACCACTTTCTCCTGAACAATATTTTCCTACATATTTCTTCCTGTCCTCACCTTTTCCCACAATTACATTGAAGTCACCAAGTAACAGGATGCATATTAATATGATTTGGAAGGTTTCTCTAAGTTCTTACATAATTTACCAGTTGATCCTCAATTACTTATGTTTGTGGTCAGCAACAATTTACTTTCATGGTAGTCTTTTTGTTTTGTTTTGTTTCTGTCTTTATTAATTTGTTCATTTACTTTGAGTTTACAAGATTCAGGTCCCCAGTTCTTTGAGTTTCAAATTTTCTTCCCCTCCCTCTCCTTCCCCCCTCCCCGCCCATGGCAGCATACAATCAGGTATAGGATCTGCAGATACTTTCATATTAGACATTGGTCAGGTTGTAAAGAAGAATTGTAATGGATGGAATGAACAATGGGAGAGAGGAAACCAAACCAAACAAGAAAGAGAGAGCCGGTAATTTGCTTCAATCTGCATTCAAACTCTGTTCTTTCTAGTTCTTTCTCTGAATGTAGACATCTCTCTCCATCATGAGTCTTTTGGAGTTTACTTATAGCCCTGCATCTCTGAGAAGAGTTTAGTCTATCAAAGTTGGTCATCACACATATGTTGTATCTGTAATTGTGTACAAATTTTTCCTGGTTTTGTTCTTCTCATTCGGCATCAGTTTGTATAAGCCTCTCCAGGTAGATATGAAGTCCATCTGCTCTTCATTTCTTATGGCACAACAGTATTCCATTACATTCATATACCATAACTTGTTTAGCCATTCCCCAATTGATGGGCATCCCCTTAATTTCCATTTCTTTGCCACCATGAAAAGAGCTGCTATAAATATTTTTGCACATATGGGTCTTCCTCCCGCTTCAGTGATCTCTTTGGGATACAACCCTAGAAGTGGTATTGTTGGGTCAAAGGATATGAAATTACTTATAGCCCTTTGGACATAGTTCCAGATTCCTCTCCAGAATGGTTGGATCAGTTCACAACTCCACCAGCAATGTATTAATTTTTCCATTTTCTGCATCCTCTCCAGCATTTATCATTTTCCTGTTTTGTCATCTTAGCCAATCTGACTGGTGAGATGTGGTACCTCAGAGTTGTTTTGATTTGCATTTCTCTATTCATTAGTGATTTAGAGCATTTTTCATATGCTTATAGATATCTTTAATTTCTTCCTCTGAGAACTGTCTGTTCATATCCTTTGACCATTTATCAATTGGGGAATGACTTGTATTCTTATAGATTTGACTCATTTCTCTACATATTTTAGAAATGAGGCCTTTATCAGAGACATTGGTTGTAAAAATTCTTTCCCAATTTCCCACTTCCCTCTTAATTTTGGTTGCATTGGCTTTGTTTGTACAGAAGCTTTTCAGTTTCATGTAATCAAAGTTATCCATTTTGCATTTTATAATGTTCTCTAATTCTTGTTTGGTCATGAAATCTTCCCCTCTCCATAAACCTGACAGGTAAACTATTCCTTGCTTTCCCAGATTACTTATAGTATCATCCTTTATACCTAGATCACACACCCATTTAGACTTAATTTTGGTATACAGTGTTAGATAATGGTCTATGCCCAGTTTATGGCATACTATATTCCAGTTTTCCCAGCAGTTTTTGTCAAATAGTGAGTTCTTATCCCAAAAACTAGGGTCTTTGGGTTTATCAAAGAGTAGATTTATTATAGTCATTGACTGCTGAGTCTTGTGTACCCAATCTATTCCATTGATCCACTGCTCTATTCCTCAGCCAGTACCAAGTAGTTTTAATGACTGCTACTTTATAATATAGATTAAAATCTGGTATAGCTAGGCCACCTTCCCTAGCATTTCTTTTCATTAATACCCTTGATATTGTGGAACTTTTGTTCTTCCAAACGAATATTGTTACTATTTTTTTTAGTTCTACAAAGTAATTTTTTGGTAAATTGATTGGTATAGCACTAAATATGTAATTTAATTTAGGTAAAATTGTCATTTTTATTATATTAGCTCGACCCAGCCGTGAGCAATTCATGTTTTTCTACTTAGTTAGATCTGACTTTATTTGTGTAAAAAGTGTTTTGTAGTTGTGTTCATATAGGTCCTGGGTTTGTTTTGGCAGGTAGATTCCCAAATATTTTATAATGTCTACAGTAACTTTAAATGGGATTTCTCTTTCTATCTCTTGCTGTTGGATTTCATTAGAAATATATAGGAATGCTGAGGATTTATGTGGGTTTATTTTATATCCTGCAACTTTGCCAAATTTATTTATTGTCTCAAGTAGTTTTTGGCTTGATTCTCTAGGATTCTTTAAGTATATCATCATATCATCTGCAAAGAGTGATATCTTTGTCTCTTCTTAGCCTAATTTGATTCCTTTGATTTCTTTTTCTTCTCTAATTGCTACTGCTAACATTTCTAGTACCAGATTGAATAAGAGGGGTGACAGTGGACACATGGTAGTCTTTTTGTAAATACTTTCATTTTTATTGAAATAAGTGATGACCAAAAGTCCCATAAAATAATATTTCTTGTAGCTTTGGGGTATGCTATAAAACCCACTTTGCCAGTCATTCTTCTATATAGCTAAGACCTTCTTCTTTCTTCTGCTTTTGTTTGTAGAAAGAATATAAAGGTTGATATTATTCTTCTCCTCAGTTAACAGAAAAATATTTCTCTGTGATTATCTAGTCTGGAAAACAGGCTTTTCCAAGGTCATATCTGAAGACTTTCCAGAATGGTAGAACCTATTAAGTTTTAGCTCTATTGGGACAGCCTTAGAGAACCCAGGTTTGCCTGTATGCCCTAACTAAAGAACCAGAAAAAGATTATGTAGAGGATTATTTTATATTGACTAAATATTTCTGAAGAATGGCAATGATAAAAGACTGACTTGTTGCAAAACCTAAAATGCTCAGCATTAGTCATTCCTTAAGAAATTCTTTCAGGCACTCCACATAAAATCCCAGTTTAAGTGAAAATATATTTCCTGGCAAACTTAACACATTAAGCCATTAGCACTAATTCTATTAACACCAATTAGTTTATCAAATTAACTAGCCAATTGTTTAGAAGGGTCCTGTTCAGCAAGAATGAGACTCAGACCAGATATGGCAGAAATGATGGCAGCAAGAAGAGAAGGGGCCAAATTCAGGGCACAATACTGAAGAGGCCTGGCTGAAGAGATCAGGTTTAATGGGGAAGGAGAGTGCATAAAAAAAGTCTTATTATAGAAGTCTGGTGCTAGGTGATTTGGTTTTGCTCTTATCAGGGGATGGGAGGTGGGGAGAAATCTGAAAAAGAGTAGGGATCACTTAACAGAATATTAAGGTATTATTAAAAGAAATTTTTAAAAATACTTAACTTTGTTATTTCTTTGAGTAATATGTATATACTTCAGTACTAGAAATACCAGGTAATGAAAACAGACATAAAAGAGAGCTATACTAGTCTGGTGGGACTCCTTTAAAGATGCTGGGAAGCAGAAGCATCAGGATCCTGGGAAGGAGGGAGGAGGGCCACTCAACTATACATAAAGATGCCCAAGAGTCACGTACTGACAGTTTTAAAATGTAAAATATTATCTACGTTTTATTGTATTTTTATTTAATCTGTTAAATATTTCCCAATCTGGTTCTGGCTGCCTGCATTATTGTGGACACCATGTGGCATATTTCACACCTCTGATGTATAGAATGGCAGGTTCTTCTGCTTTTTTCCTATTTCTGTTGAAAAGGTGAAAAGGGTTACCTTCTTCCAGTCACCCAAGGTTCATAACCACCATGTTGTCCTCGACTCCTTACTCTTGCCTACCTCATATATGCACTCAGTTGTTGAGTCTACCTCCCTAACATCGCTTGCTTCCACACCCTCCTCTGTACTCACATGACCACCCCCATCCCTCATTTCAGTCCCTTATCACCTCTCACCTGCTATCACTGCACTAGCCTCCTTCATTCTCTTCTCATCCCAAGTCATCTTCCGTATAGCCACCAAAGCAATATTCCTAAAGCATGGGTCTAAAAGTGTCACTCCCTTGTTCAATAAACCTTGATGGGCTCACCATTACTCTGAGATTGAATACAAACTCCTGTTAGGCACTCAAAGACTCACACCCTGAGTTCAGTACCTTTTCAAGCTTGCTGACTTCCTTGACTCTGTGATCTTTACAAAAGGGCTTTTTTTCTATTCCTCACACTTGGCATTTTTCCTCCTCACTGCCACTCTTACAATCTTGTTTCCTTCAAACCTCAGCTCAAAAACATCAGCCATTGGGGTGGCTAGGTGGCACAGTGAGCAAAACACCAGCCCTAGAGTCAGGAGAACTCGAGTTCGGTTCTGGCCTCAGACACTTAACACCCACACAAAAAAAACTAGCCGTGTAACCTTGGGCAGGTTACTTAACCACAATTACCCTCCAAAAGACAAAAAAAAAAAAACATCAGCCATCTCCTACATGAGACTTTTTTCTGATCCCTCCCCCTACTCAGACCTCTCCTAAAAAAGTATGTGCATGTATAAATGTATACACATATACACATATTTATAACCAACACATACATAACTATTTCAATATTATTTATTTCCTTTCCATCCCATATATAGTTTTACACATTTAAAAGCTTTAGTTTGGGGCAACTAGGTGGCACAGTGAAAAGAGGCCTGGAGTCAGGAAGAACTGAGTTCAAATCTGGCCTCAGACACTTAACACTTACTATCTGTGTGACCTTAGGCAAGTCATTTAACCCCAATTGCCCTGCCTTTCCCTCTCCAAAAAGACCAAAAACCAAACCAAAACGAAAAGCTTTAGTTTGAGAAGGGTTTCATACTGCCAAAGGGAATATGTTATATGTGTATACATATATAAATATATATATACATATATACACACAAAATATTATTAATAATATGTCTGTGATCTTGTTTGTCTGTTCTTGAAGAGGATCATGACATCAGGGAGGTGAAGCCATGGCATTCAAGAGAACTGGATTTAAGTGAGGCAGGGCTATGCAAAGTCACCAGCCTCACTTTCTCCTCTGGAGTCATCGAGGTCCAGTGGCAAGGCATAGATCAGGATGACTGAAGATGATCCTCATGTGTGTATGTATATGATATATACTACATATGAAGACACTATCTGCATCCAGAGAAAGAACTGATAAATATATGTATAGATTGGTTTTAATGCATATATATACATATATGTGGTGAGTGTATATATCTGTTACACACACACGCACACACCTGTACATATTTATGTCTAATGGTAGCCATCTTTAGGGCAAAGAGGTGGGTGGAGAAAAAAAAGGGAAAAAAAGAAAGTTACATAACTATATTATATATTTAAAAGGAATAGCAAGTTGTAAATAACAGATTTGCATTTCATGTACTATCCTCTTTTTCTATTCTACTATATTATGGAGATGCTTGTTTTATTTCTTAATTTCAGAATAAAAAAATTAAATTTTTAAAAATAATGATAAGAATATATCTCTTTATTACACATACTCCCTTTGGTAATATGACTCTCTTCTCAAAGCTTTTAAAAGTATAAAATAAAATACATGGGGTAGAAAGGAAATAAAGTATATTGAAATAGTTATATATGTGTATGCATACACATATGTATTATATATATGTGTGTGTGTGTATAAATATTTACACATGCATATAATTTTTAGGGGAGGTCCTGTAGGGGTGGAGAGGTCAAAAGTCTCACGTAGGACAATATAAAATAATCCTCCACAGAGTACTTTTGATGTTTTTGAGCTGAGGTTTGAAGGAAACAAGATTGTAGAAACTCATTATATTGACATACTTTCACATATATGTATATATGTGTTTGTGTGTATATGTGTGTATGTATGTATGTATGTATGTATATGTTTATTTTGATAGGACTAATCTTTACCAGTTTTTCCCTGACACAGCTTCTTTTGCCCACCCACAGCATGAGGAAGCCCAGGCCCCTCCTCTTTTCCTATTCTTTAAAAACAAAGTTATGCCTGGGACCTGACAGGCCCTAGTTTCTCCAACCAATACATCTTCTTAGTCACCTAAAGGCATTAAAAATCCCAGCCACAGGAAGTTGAGTCTCTAAGATTTGGTGAAATTCTGATGACCCTGAGAATCACTGTGTCCTTCACATTTCCAAATGGAGGAGTTCAGAGAAGTTGGGACACTGGATACTTGTTGAGTACCTTTCTTGTATTAGGGCAAATTAAACTTTTTATTAACCTTTGAATGACTTGTGAATGCTTCTTTTTTTCTAAACATTGAACCTAAACTGAGATAATGCTGGCCTTCTCCAACATACATCACACACACACACACACACGCACATACACGCATGCATCTATATATTTTTTCCCTCTAGTTGAAAGATTCTTAACTTTTTTGTGTCATGGACCCTTTTGGCAGTTTTGAACAAAGTTTTGAAATGCATAAAATAAAATGCCAAAAAAAACCATTATACTTAAATTAAAATTTTAAGTTAATAATTGTTATTCAGTTATTTTTCAGGCATGTCTGACTTTTCATGATCCTGTTTGAGGTTTTGTTGTAAAAGACACTGGAGTGGTTTCACATTTCCTTCTCCAATTCATTTTACAGATGAAAAAACTAAGACAGAGTTAAGTGACTTGCCCAGGGTCACACAGCTAGTAAGTATCTTAAACTAGATTTGAACATAAAAAGAGTCTTCCTGACTGTAGTCTAAACACTCTATTCACTGTGCCACCTAGCTGCCCCTTCAAAAACCCCAAGTAAAGTTTAATAGATTGTAAACTCCTTGAGATCAAGGATTATTTTTTTTAATCTTTTCTTTATGTCCCTAGCATATAACATGGTGCCTAACGTATAAAGGCACTTAATAAATGCTTAGTGATTGCTTGGGGACCCCTCCAATTTTTGTTCTTAATGTTAGCCATATCATAAGATTAGGGCTTTATTTTTTCTCCCCTAAAGAGATAGCATTGTGGATAGCACAAAGTACAGGAATTTTAGTAGAAATGGCCCATTCCTTACAGGTTCTAAGATGGACTTGTTTAAATTTACCAAATATTTATTGACTATTTACCATGTAAAATATACTGTGCTAAGTTGCAGGAAAAACATAGAAAAGTATAGTGAGAACATAAATGAAAATGTTAAAGAGGACAAAGTATTTACTAGGTATTACACTGGTTACTCCATGATCTAGTATCACTGGCCTTCTTGTAAAACACTCCATTTCCAGGTTCTAGGCATTTTCACTGGCTATCCCCCAGGCCTGGAATCCTCTCACGTTTCATCTCTATCTTCTAGCTTCCACAGCTTCCTTCAAGTCCCAAATCTTACCTTCTAGAACCTTTCCGGATCACCTTTTATTCTGGTACCTTTCCTTTGAGGATTATCTCCAATTTGTCTTATATTACTTCTATATTTTGTTTGCATTTTGTCTCCATTGGGTTGTGAGTTCCTTGAGAACAAGGACTGGGTTTTTTGCCCCTTTTTTCATTCCTCAATACTTAACACAGTATTTAAGCATATAGTAGGTGCTTAATAAATGTTTGTTGACAAACCTGACTTATTCCTGACCACACCAAGTTCATTTGAGCAGGTTTAGGAGGTACATGGCCAATGGAGATTTTTTGGTTTTGGTTTTTTTCCTGTTTCTTCTCAGTTCAAATCTGTTGAGTAAATCTCTCTCACAATGATTCCCATCTCATGAATATACAGCATTGTAAGGCATGACCACAATGGTTCTGGAACGCCATATTTGCTGAGGTTTCTGTATGTTGTTTTTTTTTTTAATTCTCTCATCTTAGTCAAGTGTCATTTTCTATTACAATACTGGGAAAAGGACAAGAAAAAGTGGAATGACACAAGTAGATACTGCAAGTGGAAACTGCAAATCTGACTTCTAGGGGATCATAGAAACTAAGGGAACTGATTTAAAGAGTGTTATAAAGAGAAAATGCTGAACCAATGTCAGATGGGGCATCAGTTGAGTTATGGATGTTCAATGACAGGTTGCTAGGTGCTATAGTACAGGTTGGGTTTTTTTGTTTGTTTTGGTTTGGTTTGGTTTTTGGAGGGGGGAAGGCAAGGCAATTGGGGTTAAGTGACTTGCCCAAGGTCACACAGCTAGTTAATTGTCAAGTGTCTGAGGCTGAATTTGAACTCAGTTCCTCCTGACTCCAAGACTGGTGTTCTACTCACTGCACCACCTAGTCACCCCCAAGTTGTTTTTGTTGTTGCTGTTGTTGTATTACAGAGAGCTCAATTAGACTCAACTTGATTCATGATTCTACCAAACAGAGAAACAAAAATACCACTCAAGAAGAGACTGGGGAACAAGCTGACATTGATTAGGGAATGGGAAAGTCTTGCCTCAATTGTCCTATCACATAGTTACAGTAATGATCTCTAGGGCATAGCCCCCTAAACTAACTGGCCTCTCTATCCAGGAAAGAAAAGGCATAGGGGCTCTCTCTAGCAGCTGACAAGGATAAGAGATAGGAGGATCTGCACTGCCAAAGTTGGAAATATCTCAGTCTTCCCTCACTGATGGTCACAAACTAGTGACACAATAAAGGGAAGAATAAAATAAGTTCCTATTTTTATCTATCTACCTGATTGCCAGCTTTCAAAATAAATGCTATGAAACTGCTCTGCTACACCAAAAATAAGAGAGCCATCTACAGCACCACCAGATGGTTCCTTCAGGTCCAAAGGTAGTTCGATTCTGTACAGAAAAAAAAGACAGACATCCTCTTTCTCTCCTAGTTATGTGTTTGTTATTAAAATCAAACACTTCCATAATTCTAAAAAAGGGAAAAAAACAAATTACTTTCCTCAAAGTTAAATTCATGCTACATCTCTCCCCTGCCATCACCTCCCAAACACAAGCAATGAAAACTCATGAGGATGTTTCCCCCATGAGAACTCCTTTTCTCTGTGAGGAGGCAGGCAAAGCTATATCTAAAATAGAAGCAGAAATTGCTGCCAGTAATCCTGATGAGCAAACGAGGATTTCTTACCCTCTGGAGTCCAACAGAAGGAACCTGGGGGTCTGTGCTAGTGCTTCTGTATAAGCCTTTATTTGCAGGCTTCACTTCCCATCAAGAGGAAGAGTAAAATAGATCTCATTGTGGCAAAGAAGCACAGAGTAGCTTTAGGGAATCTGTTTACCTAAGTAATTTTTCGGTTTGTCTTCCCTGATGAGACAAGGGTGAGGCTATGTCGCAAGTGATGTTTACTTAGTAACACCTTCATAGCTCTTCCCTATGATCGTAGGCATGACTATCTGTGCAAGAGGTAATAGAATCCTGGTAATAGAAGTTGAGGACCTCTGAAAGCCATCTGTAAAAATATTTTTTCAGGATTTTAAATATTTTTTTCCAACTACATGTAAAAACAAATTTTAACTTTTTTTAAATTTTGAGTTCCAAAATTTCTTTCTCTCTCCACTTCCCTCCCCACCTCCACCCCCATTGTAAGTAGTATTGCTAGATCAAAGGGTATGTGTTGCTTTATAGCCCTTTAGGCATAATTCCAAATTGTTGGCCAGAATGGTTGGATCAGTTCACAACTCCACCAACAGTGCTTTGGTGTCACAATTTTCCCACATCCCCTCCAACATATGCATTTTTCCCCTGGAAGATTATATTCAGTTATGGTTATTCAATGAAGTAGAAGACTTTCAAGCATTCTTTATGAAAAAACCAGAGCTGAACAGAAAATTTGACTCTCAAATACAAGAAGCAAGGGAAGGATGAGAAGGTAGACAGGAAAAGGAAATCATAAGGAACTTATTAAAGTTGAACTATTTACAATCCTACATGGAAAAATTATAATTGTAACTCATGAGCTTTTCTCAGTATGAGGATAGTTGAAGGCAATGTATATATGTATACATACATATATATGTTTATATAGGAGGGTGTACATGTGTATAAATACATATGTGAGTGTGTATATATGTGTACATGTATACATAGACAGAGGGCACAGGATGAATTGAATAGGAAGGGATGATATCTAAAAAATAAAATTAAGAGGTGAGAAGGGAATATAATAAGAGGACATAGGGAGAGATAGAATAGGGTATATTATCTCATATAAAAGAGGCAAGAGAAAACTGTTACAATGGAGGGGAAGAGCAGAAAGGTGAAAGGGAATGGGTCAACCACACTCTCATTGAATTTGACTTAAGGAGGGAATAACATACACACTCAATTGGGTATATTACCCAGGAAAGTAGGGGGGAAGGGGATAAAAGGGGAGATGATAGAAGGGAGGGCAGATTGAGAGAGAGGGTAGTTAGAAGCATACACTTTTGAAAAGGGACAGGGACAAAGTAGAAAATAGAATAAGTGGAGGGGATGGGATAGGATGGAGGGAAATATAGTCTTTCACAATATATCTACTATGGAAACGTTTTGCATAACTACACAAGTACAACTTACATTGAATTGCTTATCTTCCCAGTGGGGGGCTGAGGAGGAAAGAAGGGAAAGATCTGAAAATCAAAGTTTTAAAAACAAATGTTTAAAAAAAATGGGGGTTTTTACATGCAACTGGGAAATAAGATATACAGGCACCTAGGTATAGAAATCCATCTTGCCCTACTGAAAAATTAGAAGAGGGGATGGGGGAGGATATAAGAGAGAGCAGATTGGGGGAAGGGGTATTCAGTAGGCTCGCTATTTTGGGGTGGAGTAGGGGAAATACGGGGATAAAATTTGTAACTCAAAATCTTGTGGAAATGAATGTTAAAAACTAAAAACAAACCCAAAAAAAGAAAGAAATATCAAAATTAAAAAAAAATTATACTCAGGACACTGAGTAGGTGATTTTTGGTTGCCCTTTGGAATATCATGTTCCAAGTCCTCGAGTCCTTTAATGTAAAAGTTGTTAAATCTTGCATGATCTTGGCTGTGGCTCCATGATACTTGAATTGTCTCTTTCTGGATGCTTGTAATATTTTTTCCTTGACTTGGGAGCTCTGGAATTTGGCTATAGTATTCCTGGGAGTTTTAATTTTGAGATCTTTTTCAGGAGATGATAGGAAGATTCTTTCAATTTATATTTTTTCCTCTGGGTCTAGGATATCAGAGCAGTTTTCCTTGGTAATTTCTTAAAGTATGATGTATAGGCTCTTCTTTTGATCATGGCTTTCAGAAAGTCTAATTGTTGGGGCCTATAGCTCCTCTTCGTGTCTCAGGAAGCCTCTCTGAGTTCGGGTCTGACCTAACAAGATACAGAGCAATCAGCAGTATGTGCTGATCTCATCTGTAGTCAGGGCACCCTAACCCCTAGGAAGTGCTGAGGCACCCAGATTGTGTGCTGTCACGCAATTTACCCGGTTACCTTGAGACTAATCTCTGGGACTAAGGGTAAGTGCGCAGGAGTACACAAACTGTTCTGGACACAGCCTCCCTGTTCTCTGATTGCCGCCCCCACCTTCCCTCATGAGCTGTCCAGGAGCTCTGCAAGTGTACTTTGGGGATTTAAGGGCTGAAGCACGCGGGGGCTGGAGAATAGAGGGAGAGATGTAGCAACACACCTGTCCTGCCAATAAAGCTGTACCTCTTTCCATTTCCACTGACTCAACTTCTCCTTTATGAGACCACGCAAGACGTGGCTGGGTGCATACCAAGGGCCATGAAACGGAGGTAAGACTCAGCTAGAAACCTTGGGGTCACAACATCTAATAATTCTTAAATTATGTCTGCTTGATCAACTTTCCAACTCAGTTGTTTTTCCAATGAGATATTTCACATTTTCTTCTTTTTTTTCATTCTTTTGATTTTGTTTTAGTGCTTCTTAATGTTTCATTAGCTTCATTATTTTCTTCAATGATCCTCCTTTTCCATTTGGCCAATTCTACTTTTTAAGGAGTTCTTTGGTGAATTTTTGTGTATCTTTTTCCATTTGGACAATTCTGCTTTTTTAAGGAATTCTTTTCTTAAGTGGATTTTTGTGCCTCTTTTGTCATTTGGCCTATTCTGGTTTTTTAAGGTTTCTTTGATTTTTGGTGGGGACCTCCTTTGCCAAGCTGTTGACTCTTTTATTCATGATTTTTTTTTGCATTACTTTTATTTTTCCCTAATTCATCCTCTACCTTTATTATTTGATGTTTTTTTAATTTTGAGCTCTTCCAGGAATTCTTTCTGGGCCTGAGACCAATTCACATTTTTCTTTGAGGCTTTGGACATTGTTTTTTCTTTGATTTTGTTGTCTTCTTTTGAGTTTGTGTTTTACTCTCCCTTGTCACCCTAGTAACTTTCTTCAGTCAAGTTCTTTTGTTGTTGCTGTTGTTGTTTACTCATTTTTTCTAGTCTGCTTATTTATTTTTGACTTTATGTTAAAGTTAGGCTCTGCTCCAAGGGCAGAGGGGGCACTGATCCAAGCTTTAGGTTTCTTTGTGCTGCTGTTTTCAGAGCTAGTTCTTGAGGTGTTTAAGTTTTCAGTTATTCCAAAGTGGTATGATCTAAAAAGAGCTGTGGTCACTGTTCTCCTGACCTGTGCTCTGTGTCTATGAGTGACTACAAGCCCTCTTTTCTATCCTGGAACTACGACCAGGGTCCCCATTTTCCTGTGGCCCTATGTTCTAGTGTGCCAGCACTCCTCCTCACCCTGGAAGTGTGATGCAGAGCCGTGTATGGACAATTCAACAGAATCCTCCACCTAGTGCTAGCAAAGGGCCCCCCATAATCTCCTTCTGACCAATTGTCCACCCCCCAGCATCTGTGGGCTAAGAGCTTTCACTCACCTCCAAGACTTACTGGGTGTTGCTTACATTGGCCTGTGCTCTACTCTCTTCTAAATTTTGATGCCTGGAGAAAACCCCAGTCATCCTGCCTTAGTTATGGCTCTGGAGAGGACAAATAAGCAAAACTTACCATAATAAAAATAGAGGCAAGTACATAAGCTATTTAAGAAAACAGCATGTTTTAAAGAAAGAAAGATGATTTCTGGTTCGGGAAGGGGGTGAAGCTGAAAAGATATACTATCTTAGAAAAGATATTTGAACATAAAAAACCAGGGAACCTGAAAGTACTGTCCCTGAATTATAACAGAGGAACCATAGACAGTCAAAATAAGAGTCTTCAGCAGTTAGACGTACTTCTTGCCCCAACCATCACCACCTTCCATAGGTGCCCTTATTAAGGGTCAGACAACAAACAGGTGTACTGAGAAATAAGGCATTATTGGTATCTTAGCAGGGGACAGTGAGGGTAGGCCCTAGAATGATTTCCCTGGAACCAAACCTATATCTTAAAAATAGCCCCCCCAAAGGCCTCTTCTGATTATGAAAATGTCCCTGCTGAATAGAGTGGTGTCAGGTTTTCAGAAACACTGGGTTTGGGGTATTAAACTCTCACAAGATTTGTTCACTAAATACTGGGGGTTTAGAATAAAGTTCAATTGGTGTAAGAACTTTAGAGGCCATCTAGGGAGGGGATTCCCCCTTTGAGATGTTTAGGACTTTTTTTAAAGTGGAGAGTGAAAGCTGCCCTATATACCCCCTTTTGTTTCTCTAGATTTTAGGGAGAATAGAGGGAAGAAGAGAAATACCTCCAATGAATTGCAGACCCAATTGTCAGTGGCTCATTGTAAGTCAGACTGCTTTTCCTGAACCTGTGAAGAGGCCCATATTGCATGGGGAGTCTACCAGAACAAGGTTGGTATAGGAGAAGGAGGTATATTGAGCAAAGTGGGAAGGGAGAACAAATCAGTGGAGACTGTTAAATCACTCACACATCTTTCTTACTGAAAAGAAAGCTCTCCTTCCTTCTCTGAGTCTGTGATTCCACTAATCAGCACCTTTGAATTTTTAACATATTTGTAAAGGAGCTGGAACTTAAAAAATAAAAAAAAAAAGATCCCTTGTTGAATATTCTGCTCTCTATTGCCTCCAGGATGGGGGAGGGGAAAGTCCAACCATAACATAAAAATGGTTTTCATCATCTGCAAAATTTGATGCCCCAAATAGTCCCACTGTTGCTATAGCAACTAGCATTTATTCCCTCCCCATTCCCTCTCCACCACCCCCACCCCTTTGCATATTGCTGCATATTTCTATCATCTCTTTCCAGGCACACTTCATAAACACGACTGCATAATAAAGAATGTTATCACCAATGACTTACAACCCAGCTGCTACAACTAAGATATGAAGTGGCAGGGAAATACAATTTCATGCAGCTAGGACAACAGATTGATTGGGTGCCCTTCAAATGTGATTCCACATCTTTAAGTCAGTCCAGATTCAGAAAGAAAGTTTATCTCGTCTTTTTCCCAGTCACCATAGACAATAAATGGTGAAGATAATGCCTGGGAGTGTCATTATGGCTGGAACAATCTTGCCCTGAGACAGGGATTATTCCCACAGACTCCTTCTCTTGCTCCTTCCCTCATTCACCTCCCCT
The DNA here is from genome assembly GCF_028583685.1 of Petaurus breviceps papuanus. Taxonomy (NCBI): domain Eukaryota; kingdom Metazoa; phylum Chordata; class Mammalia; order Diprotodontia; family Petauridae; genus Petaurus; species Petaurus breviceps. The sequence continues at coordinate 32,314,028 of NW_027187380.1, forward strand.
CCTCCCTCTTGTCAGAAGACCAAGGCTCCAGGATGTGTGCCTTTTTGAATTAATAATCCTCTCTCTCCTAGGATTACTCCTGCTCCAATTGCTAGGAGCAGTGGAAGGGGGTGGGGTGTCTGGTACAGATGTAGATAAAGTGAAATTCTTCACAGCCATAATCATCTCAAGTTTACTGTGGGAAGCAGAGCTAATTTTTTTATGCCTTAGCTTTCAATTCCCTGGTAGAGTTAATGCAACAACAGAGGGCCTCCCAATTTGGTCAGGAAGAAATAGTGAGCAGTCCAGATTTGACTCTGAGTGGTTTCTCTGATGCCACAGAGATTGGTTGACCCTAAAATTGCTCAAACTCTCTTTTTAAAAAAATGGTTGTTTGTAGCAAAGCCTCAGCAAATCCACCTTTTATTTTTCTTCCCCAGCTTAATGTGATAGACATCATGGGAGAATAAAAAGGAAACATAAGTCATAGTTATCACTTCTTAGTAAATCTGACAGCTAAGTTGGGGTATACCCCAGGGTACATCAGGGTCAATACTAATCAGACCCAGTTATACCTTGGAGTTACTCTAAGAACCAACTCTTCTCTGAGCCTTACAACCACCAGCAAGGAAGTCTAAAAGAGGTTCAGGCCTCAACCAAAAAAACTTTTTTTTCTGCACCACCAGAGAAGAGATCAGGGCAGAAAAGAAACTAGACAATCTAAAAGTAGGAGCAATCAGAGTTTTGTCCCTTAATACCAGAATGTTGGGGGCACTGATAGAACTCTAAGCCTTCAGCAATTAGAAACAATGGAGCTTAGTACCTAGTTAGCAATAATGATTAGCCCCACAGCCTCACACAAGGTGAATTACTGTCTACTCCAGCTCTCTCCTCTGGGCCAATCTTATCAAAAATAGCCTTCTACCTACATGTGCAAAAATGTTTATAGCTGCTCTTTTTGTGGTGGCAACAAAATGAAAATTGAGGAAATAACCATCAATTAGGGAATGGCTGAACAAGTAGTGGTATATGAGTGTAATGGAATACTATGATACTATAAGAAATGATGAACAGGTGGGTGTCAGAAAAACCTGGAAATATTTACATGAACTGATACTGAATGAAGTGAGCAGAAGCAAGAGAACATTGTATATAGTAACAGCCACATTGTGCAATGACCAACTATTATAAATTTAACTCTTCTCAACACTACAATGATATAGGACAATTCCAAAAGACTCATGATGGAAAACGATATCCAGATCCAGATCCATGGAGTCTGGATGCAAAATAAAGTACACTATTTTTGTGGTTTCTCCCTTTTGTTCTGTTTCTTCTTTCACAACATGACATAATTGCACATGTATAACACATCAGACTGCTTGTCATCTTGGAGAGGGAGGAAGAAGGGAGGGAAAAAATTTGGAACTCAAAATCTTCCAAAAAGATGAGTTATGATGTAGTACACAGTAACAACAACATTGCACAATGACCAGCTTTAATAGACTTAGCTCTTCTCAGCAATGCAGTGATCTAAGACAATTCCAATAGACTCATAATGCTATCCATCTAAGACAATTCCAATAGATGCTTTCTAGATGCTATCCACATCTAGAAAAAGAATTATGGAGTCTGAATGCAGATCCAAGCACACTATTTTCTCTTTTATTGTTTCTCCTTTCTTGTGATTTTTCCCTTTGGTTCTAATTTTTCTTTACAACATGACTAATGTGGAAATATGTTTAATATGATAATACATGTGTGGCCTAAATCAGATTACATGCCATCTTGGGAAGGGAGAAGGAGAAAGACGGGAAGAAAATTTAAAATTCAAAATCTTATAAAAATGAATATTGAAAACTAAATAGGGCGGAGAGGAAGCACCACCTCTGAGTGGCTCCGGCTTCTACCTTCCCCAATCAATGAAAAAAGGGGACGCTGAAAAAACTTTGGAGCTGCAGAACATACGAAATGACACAGAGAAGCTAACCTCCCACTGAAGACAGCCCGGCAGGTTGGCAGCAAGCGGCCAGCGCAGCACTCTGGGAGCTGAGCCCAGGCCCACATGAGCCAGAGGTTTTAGCCCCAGGGTAGGCCTGACCAGCCGCTGGCAGGAGGAACTCCAGATCAGCAGCATCTGTGGCCGTTTCCAGATTTATCAACACATAGATGCAAAGGACAAAGTGAGGGGTCAATGCAGTCTGGACTTTGGGACCCAGTAAGTGGGAGTATGTCGGCTTTTGCCCCCTAGAAGCCGTTTAGATGCCTGGCTCAGCCAGCCAGCGCCACATGGCAACTTTAGCTCCTGGCCTGCAGAGTTTAGGGGGACCAAGTGACCAATCTGAGGAGTAATTGCTCTTGCTTTAACCTGCTTGGATCTGGATTTCAGTCTAGGGTAAAGGTCCTGGGGTGTGTGTCCAGCTTGCCAGAGCGTGTGGAGGCATCAGAGAGGGCACCCATCTAATACCTCCAGCAGCTGAGAAAACCCCAGCTTTGGGGATGGAAGCTCCCCTGTCTGGTGGCAGAGTCCTACTGTGGCAAAACGCCCAGGGGTCAAGTGACTGAGGGGCAACATGACCAGGCAAAGGAAATGAAGCCAACAGAACGTTCCAACATTAGACTCCTCTTTTGGGGGACAAAAAGGAGCAAAGCACATAGCAGAAGGAAGAGAGTGAAGTCAAAACTCCTGCACCAAAAGCTTCAAAGGAAAATACAAGCTGGTTACAGGTTATAGAGGACCTTAAGAAGCAGATAAGAGAAGTGGAGGAAAAATTGGGGAAATAAATGAGAATGATGCAAGAAAATTACAAAATGAAAATCAACAGCCTTGACTGAGGAAAATCATACCTTAAAAAATAGACTGACTCAAATGACAAAAGAGGGTCAAAAAGGCAATGAGGAGAAGAATGCCTTAAAAAGTCGAATTTGCCATATGGAAAAAGAATCTCAAAAGCTCAATGAGGAGAATCACTGCTTCAGAATTAGACTGGAGCAAATGGAAGCTAATGACTTTATGAGAAATCAAGATGCTGTTAAACAAATCCAAACAAATGAAAGAATAGAAGGCAATGTGAAATATCTCATGGGAAAAACCACTGACCTGGAAAATAGATCCAGGAGAGATAATTTAAAAATTATTGGACTACCTGAAAGCCATGATCAAAGTAAGAACCTAGAAACCATCCTCCAGGAAGTTCTCAAAGAAAACTGCCCTGATGTTTTAGAACCAGAGGGCAAAATGAAGGTTGAAAGAATACACCGATCACCTCCTGAAAAAGATCCCAAAAAACAAAAACTCCTAGGAATGTTATAGCCAGGTTCTGGCATTCCCACATTAAGAAGAGAATATTACAAGCAGCCAGGAAGAAACAATTTGAATATTGTGGAAACACAATCAGGATAACCCAGGATCTGACAGCTTCTACAATGAGGTATCCAAGGATGTAATGGGAATGTAAATTTTTAAGATCTTCCCTGCCCCTAGGCTAAAGTGCACCTGGAGCCTGGGGTGGGAGGCTTGTTTTTCAGTAGATACTTCTTGATTGGCCAGTGAGTCAATAAGGTTGTTACATTCTCTGAGCCAGGAGAAGGCTATATAAGCCCTGATGTGTAGCTTTGTTTTGGGGCTCACTTTGAGAAGTCTTCTGTGATTTGATCAGATGAAACTCTGGGAAGCCATTGTCCAGGGCCCCCCGGCTTTGAAACCCAGATGTTGATTTGGTATGGATGTAATGGCTGGACAGTTTGGAAAACTTTCTACTTGATCTCTTCTCTGTATTTATAATTTTGTCTGTATATTCTGAAGTTCGGGGTGCTGACCTTTTTCCCCTGAACTAGGTAAATGATACATATTTAACTGATTAAAGTAAGCTTGTTAACCCATCTTTAGTTGCTTCCCTTTATCAAAGCAGATCCAAGAACCTGTGTTGGCAGCAAACCCTGGGGAAGCTGGGGTGCTTGCTGCTACAAAGGGCTTGGAGTATGATATTCCAGAGGTCAAAGGAGCTGGGATTAAAACCAAGAATCACCTAATCAGCAAAACTGAGTATCGTGTTTCAGGGGCAAATATGGTCATTCAGTGGAACAGAGGACTTTCAAGTGTTTTTTTTTTTTTTAAGCAATCGGGGTTAAGTAACTTGCTCAAGGTTACACAGCCAGTTATTTCTGGGTGTGGTGCTGAGTGTCTGAGCCCGGGATTCAATCTCCAGGTCGTCCCAACACTGGAGCCGGTGCTCTTACTCACTGAGCCACCTGGCCACCCCTTAGCAATTGGGGTTAAGTAACTTGCTCAAGGTTACACGGCCAGTTATTTCTGGGTAGGTGCTAAGTGTCTGAGCCCGGGATTCGATCTCCAGGTCAGTCTGACACCGGAGCCGGTGCTCTTACTCACTGTGCTACCTGGCCGCCCCAACTTTCAAGTGTTCTTGATGAAAAAACAAGAGTTGAATAGTAAATTACACATTCAGATACAAGAAGCAAGAGAAGCATGAGAAGGTAAACAGGGAAAAGAAATCATAAGGATTTTATCAAAGTTGAACTATTAACATTCCTACATGGAAAAACAGTAATTGTAACTGATGAAACTTTTCTCAGTATGGAAATAGTTGAAGGGAATAGAAATATATAAATATGTCTATATATGAGGGCATATGGGCATATATGTGAATGTGTTTATTGTTTACAGGTATACATAGATAGAGGGCACAGGACCAATTTAATATTAAGAAATGATACTTAAAGGGTGAAATTAAGAGGTGAAAGAGGAATATAATGAGAGGTGATGGGGAGAGACAGAATGGGGTAAACTATCTCATAAAGAAGAGGCAAGGGAAAATGGTTACAATGGAGGGGAAGAATAGGAAGGCAAAAGGGAATGGGTCGACCTTATTCTCATTGAATTTGGCTTGGGGAGGGAATGAAATACACACTATATAGGGTATCTCACCCTATAGGAGAGTAGGGGGGAAGGTGATGAGAGGGGGGGATGATGGAAGGGAGGGCAGGTTGGAAGGGGGGGGAATTTGGAAGCACCCACTTTTGAAAAAGGACAGGATCAAAGTAGAGATTAGAACAAGTGGGAAGTGGTATAGGAGGGAGGGGAATATACTCAGTCTTTCACAATACATCTACTGTGTTATTGTTTTGTATTAGCTACATATGTACAACCTATACATAACTGCTTATCTTCCCAGTAAGTGTGGGTGACAAGGGAGGAAGGGAATGAATCTGGAATTCAAAGTTTTAAAATCAAATGTTTAAATATATATATACTGTTATTAATGCTATTTTACATGTAATTGGGAAATAAGATATATAGGCACTGGGGCATAGAGATCCTCCATGCCCTACTGGAAAAGTCGAAAGGGGTATGGGAGAAAATATGGGAGAGAGCAGATTGCAGGAGGTGATATCCTGTGGGACTGCTACTTTGGGGTGGCGGTAGGGGAAAAATGGGGAGAAAATTTGTAACTCAAAATCTGGCGGAAATGAATGATGTAAATCAGAAGCTAATAAAGCATTTGAAAAATGGGGAAAAAACCAAATAAAAATAAAAAATAAATAATTTTTAAATGAATGATGAAAACTATCCAAAATATAGTTCTAGTTTCTAAAAACAGCCTCCTACTGTCCAGAGTTATCTGTCTCCCCCAAAAAAGCTATGTCAAGAATCTTTTCATCCTCAGGGCTTTGTGGAAAGAACAATTTCCAAGGTCTCTTCCCACAATCTCCTCTTCCACCCACTAAAATTGTCATTTTTCCAAGTATACTTTGTGGTTATGGCTCCAGATCAGAAGAATGTAAACAGAGGCAGATAGACAGGCAGGGGAAGGTTAAATTAACCAGAGGGAGAAAGACCCAATGTGAACCAAGGTGGAAGGTGCTTGAAAGCACATTTCTTCCACCTGTATAGCACCCAGGATTGCACCATTTACTCAAAGAGAAATATTCCACTACCCAACGGTATCAAGAAACTCTCCACAGGAAAACTTGACAGATTGAGAATCTAAGAGGACTCACTAAGGTGAAGAAAAGAGACCAGAGAGTAGTGGGAGTCCTACAATTGTGCTTTGCTATTTTTAGGGGAAGTCTAAAGGGAAATTTGGAAACTCCAAGCAGGAGAAAATAAAGCACAATTATCAGCTGATTGTGCAGCACTGGGTCTGGAGTCTGGAAGACCTGAGTTTAAATCTAGCCTCAGACACTTACTAGCTATGTGACATTGGGCAAGGCACTTAATCTCTGCTTTAGTCAATTTCCCCATCTATAAAATGGGGATAATAATAGCACATACATCCCAGGGATAATTTGAGTATAAAAATGAAGTTGTATTTATAAAGCTCTTTACAAACCTTAAATCTTTATATAAATGCTAAGTATTGTTCTTTTTACTGCTATTGTTACTATCTTTACCAGCTGTTGTTGGACTATTCCTACTTTTATTATGTAAATACTTCTTTAAACAAATTATTTCATCTTTTGAGGCCAAAACCACCTGACTAAAACCAATAATCAATTCATTTATAACTG
>NW_027187380.1:32320544-32424329 GCF_028583685.1 Petaurus breviceps papuanus
TTGTTGGGAGTAGAAACAGGACCTCCTCGAAGCTCCAGGTCCCACCTTCCCCAATTCATGTGAAAGGGGACTCTGAACAAACTTTGGAGCTACAGAACTCACAAAAGGACACAGAGAAGCTAACCTCCAACTGAGGACAGCCCGGTAGGTCGGCAGCAAGCTGCCAGCTCAGCGCTCTGGGAGCAGAGGCCAGGCAGAGGTGAGCTGGAGGTTTTAGCCCCAGGGCGGGCCTGACCAGCCACCCCTGCAGGGACTCCAGATCAGCAGCAGCTGTGGCTGTTTCCAGAATTATCAACACATAGAGGCAAAGGACAAAGTGAGAGGTCAGTGCAGTATGTACTTTGGGACCCACTAAGTGAGAGTGTGTGGCTTTTACCCCCCAGGGCAAGAAGCTGCTGAGATGCCGGCACAGCCAGCCAGATCCACCTGGAAGCTTCAGCTCCTGGCCTGCAGAGTGTAGGGGGACCAAGCACCAGTCTGAGGGGTAATTGCTCTTGCTTTAACCTTCTTGGATCTAGATTGTGGTCTAGGGTGGAGGTCCTGGAGTGTGTGTCCAGCTTGCCAGAGTGAGTGTAGGCTTCAGAGAGGGTACCCATCTAATACCTCTGGCAGCTGAGAAAACCCCAGCATTTGGGATGAAAGCTCCCCTGTCTGGTGGCAGAGTCCCACAAAGAAAATCCCACGGGTCAAGTGACTGAGGGGCAACATGACCAAGCAAAGGAAACAAAGCAGACAGAAGATTCCAACATTAGACTCCTATGTTGGGGACAAAAAGTAGAAAAGCATGGAACAGGAGGAAGACAGTGAAGTGAGAACTCAGGCACCAAAACCTTCAAAGGAAAATACGAGCTGGTTACAGGCCATAGAGGACCTTAAGAAGCAGATAAGAAAAGTGGAGGAAAAATTGGGGAGAGAGATGAGAACAATGTAAGAAAATTACGAAATGAGAGTCAACAGCCTGACTGAGGAAAATCACACCTTAAAAAATAGACTAACTCAAATGGCAAAAGAAGCTCAAAAAAGGCAATGAAGAGAAGAATGCCTTAAAAAAGCTGAATCTGCCAGATGGAAAAAGAATCTCAAAAGCTCAATGGGGAGAATCATTCCCTCGAATTTAGATTGGAGCAAAGGGAAGGTTGTGACATTATGAGAAATCAAGATGATGTTAAACAGATCCAGACAAATGAAAGAATAGAAGGCAATGTGAAATATCTTATAGGAAAAACCACTGATGAGGAAAATAGATCCAGGAGAGATAATTAAAAATTATTGGACTACCTAAAAGCCATGATCAAAGAAAGAATCTAGGAATCATCCTCCAAGAAATTCTCAAAGAAAACTGCCCGATGTTTTAGAACCAGAGGGCAAAATAGAGGTTGAAAGAATCCACCGATCACCTCCTGAAAAAGATCCCCAAAAGAAAACTCCTAGGAATATTATAGCCAGGTTCCAGAATTCCCAGATTAAGGAGAGAATATTACAAGCAGCCAGGAAGAAACAATTTTAGTATTGTGGAAACACAATCAGGATAACCCAGGATCTAGCAGCTTCTACACTGAGGGATCAAAGGGCCAGGAATATGATATTCCAGAGGGCAAAGGACCTGGGATTAAAACCAAGAATCACCTACCCAGAAAAACTGAGTTTCATGTTGCAGGGGAAAATATGGTCATTTAGTGGAATAGAGGACTTTCAAGAATTCTTGATGAAAATCCAGAGTTGAATAGAAAATTTGACCTTCAGATACAAGAAGCAGAAGGTAAACAGGGAAAAGAAATCATAAGCCACCGATCAAAGTTGAACTATTAACATTCTTACGTGGAAAAATGATCATTGTAATTTATGAAACTTTTCTCAGTATGAAACTAGTTGAAGGGAATACAAATATATATATATATACATATGTATATACACACATATATATGTCTATATCTGAGGATATATAGGCATATGAATACATATGTAAATGTGTGTATATATGTTTACAGGTATACATAGATAGAGGGCACAGGACCAATTTAATAGGAAGGGATGATATTTAAAAGGTGAAATTAAGAGATGAGAGAGGAATATAATGAGAGGAGATGGGGAGAGACAGAATGGGGTAAACTATCTCATAAAGAAGAGGCAAGGGAAAATGGTTACAATGGAGGGGAAGAATAGGAAGGCAAAAGGGAATGGGTCAACCTTATTCTCATTGAATTTGGCTTAGGGAGGGAATTAAATACACACTAAATAGGGTATGTCACCCTACAGGAGAGTAGCAGGGAAGAAGATAAGAGGGGGGATGATGGAAGCGAGGGCAGGCTGGGAGGGAGGGAAGTTGGAAGCACTCACTTTTGAAAAAGGATGGGATCAAAGTAGAGAATAGAACAAATGGGAGTTGGGATAGGAGGGAGGGAAATATGGTCAGTCTTTTACAATATATCTACTATGTTAATGTTTTGCATTAGCTACACATGTACAACCTATACTGAACTGCTTATCTTCCCAGTAAGTGTGGGTGACAAGGGAGGAAGGGAATGAATCAGGAATTCAAAGTTTTAAAATCAAATGTTTAAAGTTATATATAATTAAAACAACTCTGAGGTACCACATCTCACCAGTCATATTGGCTAAGATGACAAAACGGGAAAGCGATAAATGCTGGAGAGGATGTGGGCAAATTGGAACACTAATGCATTGCTGGTGGAGTTGTGAACTGATCCAGCCTTTATGGAGAGCAATCTGGAATTATGTCCAAAGGGCTAGAAATACTTTCATACCCTTTGATCCAGCAATACCACTCCCAGGGTTATATCCCAAAGAGATCATAGAAGTGGGAGAAAGACCCATATGTACAAAAATGTTTATAGCAGCTCTTTTTGTGGTGGCAAAGAATTGGAAATTAAGGGGGTGCCCATCAATTGGGGAATGGCTGAACAAGTTGTGGTATATGCATATTATGGAATACTATTGTGCTATAAAAAACGAGGAGCAGACAGGCTTCATATTTACCTGGAGAGGCTTAAAAGATCTGATGCTGAGTGAGAAGAGTAGAACCAGGAGAAATTTGTACACAATTACAGACACAATGTATGTGTGATGAACAACTTTGATAGACTGGACTCTTCTCAGCAATGCTGTGATATAAGTCAATCCTAAAAGAGTCATTATGGAGAAAAATATGGGCATCCAGAGAAAGAACTAGAAATAACTGAGTTTATATCCAGGTGGAAGCAAAATACCTGATCTTTTTCCTTCTCTTATTTGGTTTTATGTCCTCTTTACCATTTTTCATCCCAGCTGATACAATCCATCTTTATAACCTGACTAATGTATAATGTGAAAGTATTTACAGATCCTATACTTGACTATATGCCGCCATGGGGGAGAGGGGAAGGAGGGGGACAAAATGTGAAACTCAAGGAATTGTGAAATTGAATCCTGTAAACTAAAAGGAAACAAATTTATTTAAAAAATGAAAAAAGAGAAAAAAGTTATATATATACATATATATACTATTATTAATACTATTTTACATATAATTGGGAAATAAGATATACAGGCACTGGGGCATAGTGATCCCCCATGCTCTACTGGAGAAGTCTAAGGTATGGAAGAAGATATGGGAGAGAGCAGATTGGAGGAGGGGATATCCTGTGGGACTGCAATTTTGGGGTGGTGGGTGGGGGAAAAACGGGGACAAAATTTGTAACTCAAAATCTGGTGGAAATTAATGATGTAAACCAGAAGTTAATAAAGCATTTGAAAAATGAAAAAAATGGGACATTGTTATTAGCAAGAAATCTAAATGCCTGCATCACATTAGCTGCCAAGAACTAATTACTTCCATCCTGTTGTTAATACCATATAATTTGCTTTCTCTAGGACTTCCCAGTCCTATAGAGTGCCCAAGATTTTCCCTGGGAAGTGTTCGGGATGGGGCTCAGTTGTATGCGCAGAATTGTGAGGAAGAAGAAGGGTCTTTCAATTCCACATCCATCTCAGGGTCAATGTATCGGGTGCTATCTGAAACAAAACCCAGAACTAGTTTATAAGGGAAGAATTCACCTGGGCTTTACAAATGTTAAGCCATTATAAAATGCCAGTAATTATAATTTTGTTTTGTTTTGTTTTTTGCTTATTGGAGGGGGGAAGGTAGGGCAATTGGGGTTAAGTGACTTGCCCAAGGTCACACGGCTAGTTTTTTGTGTTAAGTGTCTGAGGCCGGATTTGAACTCAGGTCCTCCAGACTCCAGGGCTGGTACACTATTCACTGTGCCACCTAGCTACCCCCAGTTATTATAATTGTTATAATTATAACATTATCTCATTTTCATCATTTTTGAGAGGGTTCAGATAAAAATGGACTGAGAACAAGTTACTATCCTGGTATTATCTTTGTATACAGTATTTAATATTCTGTAGATTATTGAGCAGGCAAATAAAATGATTATTTTTTGTAATTAAAAAAAGCTAATTGGGATTGGATCTCATATTTCTATAAACTTACTGAAAGCATCTCTGGGGAAAGTCTAGTAGCATACAGGGAATTGTGTGTATGTCATATGCCTCATATACTTCACACATGGTTTTGTTTTCTTCTAGGTCTCTATATTTTGAAAGTTTTTCTTTGGATATAATGAGAGTTCACTATGGTGAAATCTATTAAAACATATTTTTAAAATTTTACAAATCAATATTATGTCTAAATGTGAGCAAGTTCTCTCTCTAAGGATCCATTTTCAATTGAGTTTATCTGCTGAATTTTCAATTATGTTTTGGCTAGTTAGTTTATAAAGGACCACAAATATTTGGCATACTTCTTGCCACCTAATCATGTCTAAGAATTCAGTGTATACTAACTTTTTGCAACCTACAGCAATATGTTGTTAAGGTTTTATCATTTCATTGCATCATCTGCATCAACCAATAAGTCCAGGTTCATTAATTATAATCTTCCTATAAATATAGTGGGAATGACTTGACACTGAATTACTATCTTAAATTCTTCCATTTCTATAAACAAATCTGCATGACTCCACCATTTGTTCAATGTTTCCTTGGCAACATACTATAACGGAGGGAGGTGGGGCTATGGCTGTAATACTCCACATGGAAGAAGCAAGAAAGCCTGCTCCTGGAAAGACACAATGACATGTAATGCCTTGGAGAAATCTGAAGCACGCCCGGACACACTGTGACTGGTTCTGGTTTACTAACCTCAGAGTGAAGAGGAGCTATGGAGTTGGACCTCGGGTGCATTCAAAAAGGTAAGGACTTTCTTGGTACAGGGTTTTCTGGAATAAGAGAGGGACAAGTTGCTCAGGGTTTCTGGGTAAGGAAGGGGGATCTAACCCTCTCTCGCCAAGAGCCTGCACAAAACTCAGAGGACATGACCTCTGCTGTTGCTTCTGTCTCTGTTGTCTCCATTCTTTCCTGCTTCTAGGTGAAGACCAGAGATAACTATGATTTTATGTGCTTCAGAAATTCAGAAACATTGGCCAACCAAGGTCAAGGAGTAAAATCCATGGTGGGTTTATAGCCAGCCAGTCCAACCTTCAAACCAGTGGTCACTGAGACCCAGATTCATCTAACAGCTGTTCGGCACTTGGACATGAATTTTCTGGGGCAAATGCTATGAAGAAACTGAGTTAAGTCAGAGCTCACTCTCCCCAGGAACTATGGCAGGCATTGGCAAACTATGTCCCACGGGCCAAATCTGCTCTGTTTCCTGTTTTTGTACCACCTGGAGCTAATAAAATTTTACATTTTGAAATAATGCTTTATTCTATTTTACAATGTAAAAACCATTGTTAGTTTGCTGTATAAAAAAAGGCAGCAGTCTGGATATAGCCCTTTGTTGACCCCTATCTTATAGGGCCCCCAGATTTGGCAGGAGAGAGGGGAGTGAGGGGCAAGTGGGATGTTTGTACATACTATCTGGCTATATTTTCAAAGGAAAATTCCTTTGCAAAAACTAATTGATGTTAATTGATTAGTGGTACTGGAGGGTTCATTTCATTCTAACATTGACTCTAAATTGTAAGTACCTACGCCTAAGTCAGGCTAGGACAAAACAGTTGGTACATCATGCAGCATCCAAACAAAATTAGACATTCTTAGATCACTATACGGTTAACAAAAGGACATTCATTTAGTCATAGTAAAGGAAGGATATTCAACATGGATACGTATCAAAAACACTACAAATTGATTCAGCTGAGGGAAGTCACTCAGCCTCTGGGTTGTCCATTATGGTCTGCAGGTCAAGCCTCCAAGGAAGGCCAGAGTTCTTCATGGTTGTTTTATATTCAGCTAACCAAGAAGTGATGTCAACACTTTCACTCTATGAACCAATCAAATTTCAAAGACAGTTTTTAATAACTTTTAAGGAAAGAGTGGCATTTCTTGCATGGGGATGGTGTAGTTAACAATACTGCTCCCACTACCTCCACCTCCTCTCTATCTTCTAATTTCTTTGTTTCCCAATCTTCTAGAAATCTTTTTTTTTTTTTTGCTTTTTGGAAGGGGGGAGGCAGGGCAATTGGGGTTAAGTGACTTGCCCAAGGTCACATGGCTAGTAAGTGCTAAGTGTCTACGGCCAGATTTGAACTCAGGTCCTCCTGAATCCAGGGCCAGTGCTCTATTTACTGCGCTACCTATCCACCCCAATACAGTATCATTTTTTATTGATGTTGAATTTCTCATTTTGTTGTTTGCGTTGCTTTGACTCCTTGTATTGCCATAGTAGGAATGATGTTCTTTTCTAGAAAACTATTTTACATGTGATAAAAGCTAAGCTAACAAAGAACAGGCTCAAGAAAGACTTCCTCTCTACAAATGGAAAACAACATCCATTTATCTTTCCCCTTCTTCACATGGGTTTTCCAAATCATAAAGCAAGAAGAGAAGATTTAGAAAGGGTCAGAAAAATTCTGAGAGAAAAAAGAAAACTATTTAAAATCTTAGACTCTCATTCAGGAGCACCTTAAATTTGAAAAAGAGGGTCGGGCAGGGGAAGAGTAGAGTTGCTTCCCACGCTCCTCCCACATGGAGGAGAAGTTCAAGAGAATAGAATTACTTTTAATTTTCTTTCAATTCCAGCCCTGTTTGGGGAATTCCATTTATTTTTCTCACCCTGAGTAAATTGGAAAAAAAATAAACTTTGTATTCCAAGAGATGATGAGGGTCTCTGTAGGACAGAAAGTTCACATTTAATGTTTTTCCTCACCTAAAACCTTAAGCCCCTAAAACCATAAAACATCTATATAGGCTATCAAATGATTGGGTCACATAGTCTATGGGAACATTAAAAAGAGGAAAACTGCAAAAAAAATGGCATCTTGTCTATCTCTCTCCCCTCCTCCTGCTCTCCCTCTTCTGTCCATGTTTTCGTCATTCCAGATCAGACATCTGCTCCTTACTTCATAATTCTGGCAAAGTGATAAATGCCCCCCATGCACCAACTCCTACATCCTGCATTTCATTCCCTGTCAATCTGGGGGAGAGAAAATCCACTCTGCTGCCATCCTTTGTCCTAGGAAAGCCCTGATGTGGAGAATTTGTCTCCCTCTTTCTTGTCACACTATTCATGAAGGCCCATGAATCAAACAGGCCTACACATTAGCTCCCATGTCAGATCACTAAGAGCAGGGGAGACTTTGATCACTGTAAGAGGAGAGCTTGGAGTACTAGATAGGGAACACCATGATTTACTCAAACAAGGCTGACTGAGGATTCTTCCCAACCCTAGTGTAGTTATTAAAATAGAAAAAATGCAGAATCAAGGAATTTTTTCAAGACTTACTACAATTGAATCCTTTTCCTCTATGCATCTGAGATCATATTTCCTCAAGGAGTCTTCAACTTCCCCCTGCCTCACTTTCCCCTGAAGAATAAGAACTCTAAAACCTGTGTATTGTTTGGGAGTGACTTGAATCTATAAGAAGCTACAGGTGCTCAGTACTCAATAGATGTCCTATTATTTATAATTTTATTACTTTTTTTAATACAATGAGTAAAATACATTATAAATCTATCTGTCCTCATGGGTTACCAATTCCAAAATGTGACTGGGGTTCAGGGAATTATAGCTGATTGAGGGAAGAGACATATTTCTGGTCGGGGTGGGGGGGCAGAGCTATTCTGATTGGTTACATTCAGACAGACTATACAAGATGGTATGGTCATGGAATAAGTGGTGGGACTTTGGCATAGCTCATCCAATTCTTCAAAGAATCATTGACATTTTGGCATCTCTCCAGCATTCCTCTTTAGTATAATGAAATATATGTACTTGAAGCATGTTGAACAGAAACCAAGACAGTGGCTAACAATGTTATTTGGTAATTTTAAAAGCTTTGAATTTGGAGAAAGAAAACCTGGGCTTAAGTCCTAGTTCGACCATTTACTATATGTATGACTTTGGACAGATAATTTCATCGCTCTGGAATTTAGAGAACTTCTAGTCTACCCTCCTCCCTTTACAGAGGAAGAAACCGAGGCAAGGGACTTGTGACTTGTTCAGGGTCACACAGTAAGTTTCTAAGCTAGGATTTGCATCTCAGTCTTCCTGATTTCATGTCCAATGTTCTATCTGCTATACTATGCTATATCCTAATTAAATTAATGTCCTTTCCACCTTTAACAGCCTATGAGATTATGTCCCATGATTATTATATAATTGGAAGTTTCCTACCCAGGAACTGGACATTGGGGGAATTTCCCTGACCCTCTGAAGAAGATGACTCTAAAAGCACTTAGACTGGACTGTAATAATTCTTCATTGACACAGTAAGAGTGCAGAGAATTAATTTCTATTCGATATTACTTCTTACAGGCAAATAGAAAATGCCCTTGGGCTAAACTGCATATGTAAATACTGCAAAAGATATGAAGCAGGGGTTCCCAACCTGCAATATGCATACCTTCAGGGAGTAAAAGAAACTTGTCAAGAGAATATGGGAGATATTTGGTAAATAACTATATTAACCTCTTGAAATAGTCAAAAGTGGTGGTTTGGGGTGTGGGTATGGGAGTGGGGAGATGAGTGAATCGGAGAATAGTGAAAAGTCAGGGCCCAATGAGGAACGGAGGGAACATTATGGTATATCTGAAAAAAAAAATTTGAAGATATATTTGGAGGAATAACTCCAACTGACCAAAACAAAATGAATGAGATTAGAATACAAATACTTTTTCATACTCAGGTAGAAAAAATTAAGCAAAAATAACCCAATGAGAGATGAAAACTAATTGATCTCTAAAATAGCCAGAAACTCCAGATTGATTTCTAATCAATGAAGTTGCAAAATTTTGGATGAACCCTTGGAGAAACATCCCATTCTTACTAAATGTGCTCACAGACTTTAGTTTCTTTAATAACAACTTCTCTCCATGAATCAGGATTCTCAGTCTTGTTCACAATCAAATTCAAAACAATAAAAAACTAGAGACTAATAAACATGGTATGCAGGTATCTCTTTCAAAAATTCTGCCAAGAATAAAAGTCAAGTTAATTAGTATCTCTTGAGTGTTTACTATATACCAGGTGGGGTGGCATGCTCTAGGAATACAGATGCAAGCAAAAGAAAGTCCCTGCCTTCAAGGAATTTATACTCTAATGGGTTAAGATGTTGAGCACAACTCTAGCCTTCCCTTCCCCTAATTGATCTCTGTGAGCAAGAATTTCAGCACAACTCCACCCTTCCCTCCCCTAATTGATCTCTGTGAGCAGCAATTTCAGCCTAGGATAAAATCCCTGCTGCATTCTTCCCTGTCACCTGCCCCCGCCCCCCCGCCCCCCGCCCACCTACTACATATTCCCCATCTCCGCCCATTCTAGGTTCTCTGTCCCTCAGCTTAGGGAAAAACTTCTTGGGCCTGGGGAAAATTCAAATATACACTGGCCAATCACTGATTGTAGTTTCAGCTTACATAACCTGACTATTGTAATCTCTTTAAAAACCAACACATTGTCCATGCCAACTCACTGCCTGATCTGGGTATGTGACCCCAGCAGTCCCGCGGTAATAAAATCCACTTCCAAATTTATTCCTGGGGATCTTCTGTCTCACTCCTTTATGCTCTACAGAATTGGAGGCCCCAGGAAGATCTGCGGTGTTCTGTGGCACCACAAAGATCCCTGAATAAGAAGAGCTCTCGGCCTGGGGAGGTAGGCATCTGTTCACCCTGATCCCTAGGGGGGCTAGCCCCTGAGGACATTCCAGGGCCTCAGGTCTCAAGGAGGGAAGGATCGCACCTGTGTCCAGACTTTGACTTGCTCCTCATTCGGCCTTTCGTGGATCCAGGACCTCCAGTTTGGGGGTGAGTAAAATTCTGTTCTGGTTAAAATTCTGTTCTGTTTCCTGGAGGGAGAAGGGCTAGACATAGCAATTTTGCAGCATCTCCTCCCCGGGTAAAGCTTGAGACGTCAGGCCTCTTGCCTGTCAGTGGTCTGGTTAATGTTTGTTTATCTGCTTTTATATGTCCTATGTTCCCTTGAACTCATTTGCTTCCTGTTCAGAATCTGCAGGAAGTGAACAAGCGGGTAGGAACTATTATTTGTCTGTATGTGTCCTATGTTCATAAAGTTTTGTCTTGAGCTCATTTGCTTAAAGCCTCCCTGTTTTTATTTGGCAAAATAGGTAATTCGAGTGGCTACCAGATGAGCAGATGAGCATCTGCTTTTTTCTGATTTCCACTGGGAAGACATATTTGTTTATAGGACTAAACTGTTTGTCTTTTCATCCTAGAACATGGGAGGTGCAGGCAGTACACCAAAAACTCCCCTGGACTGCATACTAAGCCATTTTAGAGTAGCCTATCAGGTCGGGGCAGATTATGGGGTCCCCTCAAAGAAGAGGAAACTCATTTCTTATTGTATGAGTGAGTAGCCCACGTTTGGGGTGGGCTGGCCCCCTCAGGGGAGTTTCAATAAGCAAATTATCCAGTCCGTGTGGCGGGTAGTCACAGGGATTCCGGGACAATCAGATCAGTTCCCTTATACTGATGTCTGGCTAGATCTCATCACCTATCCCCTCCCTGGCTTAGGAACTGTTCTTTCCAAAGGGGTCCTTGTGGCCCACCTGCTCTCGGACACTCCTGAGACAAAACCTCCCGAAAAAGTCCTACAGGATCATGGATGGCAAGGAGCAGAATCTCCCACCTCTTACAACCCTCCCCTCCCTCCGCCTCCTCTCCTGACTCCTCAGGGAGTCCACCTTTCACCCCCCCACACACACCTGGACTGGGGCAAACTATCAGCCCCCAGAAGAACCCTCTTCCACTTCAGCCATCCTTCCCCTCAGGGAATCCTTTAACCCAGAAGGAAGCCCCTTCCTAGTATGTGTTTCCTTCTCCACCTCAGGTATTTACAATTGGAAAACTCAAAATCCCCCCTTTTCAGAAAAATCTCAGGCTGTTATTAACCTCCTTGAGTCTGTCTTCCAAACGCATCATCCCACGTGGGAAGACTGTCAACAGCTCTTAACCACTCTATTCACCACTGAAGAGCCAGATAGAATTATACAGGTATCCAAAAAAGCTGTGCTGGGCCCTGGGGGTGGGTCATTGGAGGAATGGTGAGAAGAGGTCAAGAGAGCATTTTCCTCTTCCCAGCCTGTCTGGGACCCTAACACTTCTAGGGACTGAGAGGCATTAGACACCTGCCATCGATACCTCCTCTAGGGCCTAAAAGCGGCAGCTCGAAAACCAACTAACCTAAGGTTTCCGAGGTCAAGCAAGGGCCCCAGGAGTCCCCTGGAGTTTTCCTGGGTACCTGTATGAGGCTTACAGAACTTATACTCCTATTCACCCTGAGGCCCCCAAAAATGCCCAAGCCCTAAATATTGCTTTTGTTTCCCAGTCCATCCCTGACATTAAAAGGAAACTCCAGAAACAGGAGAGTTTTGAGGGCATGGTTATATCCCAGCTGGTAGAAATTGCCCAAAAGGTTTATGACAACAGGGACAGTTCCTCTGATAAAACAGACAAGAAGTTTGCCAGGTCCTTGTGGCTGCACCTCAGACTCCCAAATGGGGTACCCAAGTGGGCACTACACCCCTTTCGAGGGACCAATGCACCTACTGTAAAGAGTTAGGCCATTGGAAAAATGAATGCCCCAGGAGAAATCTCAGGAGCAACCTTGCCCCACTCCAGAGGTTCTAGCACTCAGTGATTGACGGGGCTGGGGATTTTCTCACTAGACCCCCAGGAACCCCAGTTTTGTCTAAAAACTGGAGAGCACACTGTAATTTCCTGGTGGACACCAGCCCTTCATACAGAGTTCTGACTCAACCTCTTGGCCCCCTCACTTCCAAAACCTCCCCTGTCCAGGGGACCACTGGAGAGACCTTATCCTACCCATGGACCTCAGATAGGGTAGTGAATTTGGGAAAAGGCATGGTAACCCACTCCTTCCTGGTTATACCTTACTCTTACCCTCTCCTAGGCTGGGACCTGTCACGAAAGCTTCAATCTACTATTTCCTTAGGTCCAGGCCTCTCTGCCTTCCTAGCAATTTCTCCACAAACCCCACCACCCCGGCTTCTATCTTGTTCACCTTGGCTTCTACTCTACAAAACCACCCCTCCTTCTAATGCATCCCCTTTGTTAGCAAGCCTCCTTGAAGCACAACCTGGGGTGTGGGAAGAGACCAACCCCTCCGGCCTAGCCTCTCATCATCCTCCTGTGGTCATGCAGCTCCTTGTTACTGCCTCCCCTGTATCTGTCCACCAATATCCCATGTCCTCTGAGGCCCATCGAGGCATCGCGGTTGACATTTCCCAGCTGTGGGAGGCAGGAATTCTAGTACCCTGCCAATCCACATGGAACTTTCCCTTTTACCCATCAGAAAACCTGGCACCTCTGACTTTAGGCCCATTCAGGATCCGTGGGAAGTAAACAAGCAGGTAGAGACTATTCACCCAACTGTTCCAAACCCCTCTACTCTCCTTAGTCTCCTTCCCCCTTCACATTGTGTCTACACTGTCCTGGATCTCAAAGATGCTTTCTTCACTATTCTCCTGGCCCTCCCTAGTCAACCCCTTTTTGCTTTCACTTGGATAGACCCTGAGGGTGGGTATTCCAGCCAGTTAACCTGGACACATCTGCCCCAGGGTTTCAAGAACTCCCCTACCCTCTTCAATGAGGCCCTCCATAAGGACCTTATGCCTTTCTACAAATCCCACCTCTCTTGTTCTCTGATTCAGTATGTTGATGACCTCCTCCTTGCCACACCTACTGAAAGCACTGGTTTATCTGCCACCTCTGACCTTCTTTCTCTCTTGCAGTCTTTGGGTTACCAAGTTTCTTCTAAGAAAGCCCAAATCTGTTTATCTCAGGTCACCTATCTTGGTTACATTCTATCAGGGGGCACTCGATCCCTTTCCCCCTCCCGAATCCAAACCATTTTAGACTTACCAACCCCAAAGACTAAAAAACAGGTACTAGAATTTTTGGGTACAGTAGGTTACTATAGGCTCTGGATTTTGGGTTTTGCAGATATTACAAAATCTCTTTATTCTGCCACTGCCAGAGCTGGACCCCTTTCTTGGTCCAGCCCAGAGCAAGAGGCTTTTGATACCCTTAAGGCTGCCTTGGCCTCCACTCCTGCCTTAGTCCTACCTGATATTTCCAAGCCTTTCCATCTTTTTGTTGTTGAATCTAATGGTGTGGCTAAAGAAGTCCTCACCCAATCCCTGGGCCCCTGGCAACGACCTGTCGCATGTCTTTCCAAACGTCTGGATTCAGTGGCTGCAGGTTGGCCACCTTTCCTCCTGGCCATCGCTGCAACAGCTCTTCTTGTTGAGAAAGCTGATAAGCTTTCCTTGGGTCAGCCTTTTTCCATCTCGGCCCCTCATTCTGTGGAGACTCTCCTCCATAGCGATCCTACCCGCTGGCTCTCTAACTCCCGACTAACCCAATACCAGGCTCTCCTCCTAGATCAGCCTTGTCTGACTTTTTTAAAAACCTCTATTCTTAACCCTGCCACTTTACTCCCTTAATCTAGTCCACCCTTCCCCGCTGTCCACGATTGCCTGCAGGTCCAGTCTGCGAGACCTGATCTCACTGACACACCCCTGCAGAACCCTGACCTGATCCTCTTCACTGATGGCAGCAGTTTTGTGTACACAGGGATACACAGGGCCGGTGCAGCGGTAGTGTCCTCCCCATCTCTCTCAGTCCTATGGTCATCCCCCCTTCCTCCGGAGTCCTCTGCCCAACTCGACCAGCTCATGGCTCTGACCTCGGCCCTCTGCCTCTAGGAGTCAGCTAACATTTACACTGATAGCTGGTATGCCTTTGCCACAGCTCACATCCATGCTGCTATCTACCATGAACGCGTTCTCCTGACAGAGCCAGCAAGGCTATAAAGAAGCGGCCAAAATCCTATCTCTTCTTGACTCTGTCTGGCTCCCCTCCCACGTTTCCATCATTCATTGTCCAGCCCATCAAGTGGGTGATACCCCAGAGGGGTCGGGAACCTGGCGGCAGACTGGCCACCCGCCAAGCCTCTGTGTCTTCTCTTTCTCTGTCTGTTCCCTTATGGAAACGCCCACTGAACCCATTTTTCCCTCCTATTCTAAAACGGAAGATTCCTTTGCCCATCAATCAAAAGGGAAAAAGGAGGAGTCAGGTTGGTGGCTCCTCCCAGGAGACCATCCTAGTCCCTGAGGCTCTGGGGAGGGAATGGATAAGACTTTTACACCAGGTTATTCACCTGGGGGAAAGAAAACTCGGTCTCCTCTTGAGAGAAAGGTGCTATAGTCCCCATCTAAATGAGCACCTGTCTAGCATTGTAAGTCGCTGCAAAACTGTGCACGGGTAAATGCAAAACAAAAAAAAAAAAAAAATAGGACCATTGGGGGTCAGAGTAAGAGGATTACAGCCAGGGGAACACTGGGAGGTCGATTTCACTGAGATAAAACCACATGTGCAGGACTACAAGTATCTCCTAGTATTGGTGGATACATTCTCTGGGTGGGTAGAAGCATTCCTTGTGAAAAATGAAACAGCCCTAATAGTAGCAAAAAAAAACTTCTTAACGAAATTGTCCCTTGGTTTGTCCTCCCCATGAGAATGGGGCCAGATAATGGACCAGCATTTGTAGCCCAAATATCACAAGCAATAGCAAAAGCTTTAGGGATTACTTGGAAATTACACTGTGCATATCAGCCTCTGAAGGAGTTTCTCACCAAGCTTGTCCTGGAAACCCAAGGATCCTGGGTCACCCTTCTGCCACTGGCCCTGCTCAGAAGCAGATGCACTCCCAATACATTAGGACTGACCCCATTTGAAATTATGTTTAGAAGACCACCACCCATTCTTCCTCTAATCCAGGAAGACCTAAACGCTGAAATCACTAACTCTTCCCTCATCAAGTTCCTACAGAGTCTGCAGGAGACTCAGAAAAAAACTCCTCCCCTCAGTCTGTGCCACCTCCCGGTTCCAAGCTCAGCCTCAGCACCGATTTCAACCTGGAGCTTCTGTGCTGGTAAAGAAATTCACCACTACGGGTCTGGAGCCGAGGTGGAAGGGGTCACACATAGTGATCCTCACTACACCCACTGCTGTCAAAGTGGACTCTATCCCCACCTGGCTCCATTACACCAGAGTGAAGCCTGACCCCCTGAAGCTAAGACTTATCCGATCCTCTTCCTGATTCTCCTTTTACCTCCTTGCACAATCCCCCACAATCCCCATGCCCCCAGACCAAGCTATACCTGGGTGGTAACCACAGGAAATAGACAATCCTGGACTTTCCACAACCCAGAACACATACAGCTCCCCCTCAACTCCCTTTTCCCCTGAACTGGACTATTTGGGGGCCCACCAGCATATGCAGACTACCTGCTCTGTTCAGACACAGGATGCTCATGTGCCTGCACTTGTGTCACAGCTTATCACCTCCCCTCTTCTAGCCCTGGTGCCTCCCTGTGCTACAGAGCAGGGGGTAGTGGGGGATCAGACCCATTGTTCCAAATCCATGCAATCAGGTCTGACTCCTGGCAACCCATGCTCAATCTCACCATTCAAAACCCCTCTGACCCCACCTGGGGAGTCCCGGTCTCTCGGGTCCTGGGAATCATAGTCCCTGAGGAGGAGGAAGAAGGGCAGGTGGTAAAGACAGAACCTAGAAGCCTCCTGTGCCCCTACCCAATCATCACCCCATTGGTCCCATAGGGAACTTGGCTATCCCTGCCCCAATAGGGAACCCCAATGTCCAAATCACAATACCAGCTGTCACCATATGGGCCCTGGTCAGGTCATACGCCCCCCCCCCATCTTCAAAGATTCCGGAATCTCGCAATTATCTGATCCCCTTACTTACCCTCTTGTCAGCTGTTCATAAAACACTTAATAGCTCTAACCACATGTTGGGAAAAGATTGCTGGATCTGTGTTGAACCCAAGCCTCCTTACTACATAGGGGTGGCAACAAATGCCTGTCACCCCTACTTCCAACACAGAGAATTGTGAGTGGGAACACCCATGGTTCACCCTCGACGATGTGCAAGGAGCAGGTATCTGCCTCATATCATCCACCACTCTTTTATCTAGCTCTTCATATAGCTCAATTTGTGAACAAACCCATGAGATTCAGGCCTCTAGCTCAGACTACTTGCCTGCCCCTCTAGGGGCCTGGTAGGCATGCCACGATGGCCTTACCCAGTGCATTTCTGCTACAGCGTTCCTCAGAAAGCAATAACACACTGAGGGCCCCTTAGCCATAATTCCCCAGGTCACCCTTCTCCCAGGTGAACAAAGTTGGCATCACTTTTCTCCAGAAGGGCAACTGAGCCACCACCGAAGGCGAGTAGTACCACTCCTCATTCCCATCTCAGTGGGCTTGGGCCTTGTGGGTTCTGCAGCAACCTGGATGGCAGCTTTGATTAAGGGGGAGGCCAACTATCATGCCTTAAGTATACAGGTAAATATCGACCTCTCCCACATAGAGCAGTCCATCTCAGCCCTGGAAAGACAGGCGGACTCTCTGGCAGAGGTGGTTCTCCAGAACCGCAGAGGCCTTGACCTTCTTTTTCTTAAACAGGGTGGCCTGCGTGCAGCCCTTGGTGAGGCTTGTTGCTTCTATGCAAACAATTCTGGAGTGGTGTGGGAGAGTCTGAAGTTGGTACGCCAGAATATTGCTAACAGACAGAGGGAGTTGGAAAAGTCTGAGAATTGGTCTCAGTCCCTGTTCCTGACATCCCCCTGGCTCACGACATTGGTATCAGCCTTGGTTGGTCCTCTCTTCCTCCTGACCATAACCCTGATTGTAGGACCCTGTCTCATTAATCGCTTTCTACAATTTGTCAAGTCCCGTGTCAACTGTTAAAATGTCATCCTTTAGGAACAGAATTGGATAACTTGGATGATGTGGCCCCAGCCATGTCAAAGGTTTTACATATCTACAAAGAAAAGTAGGGTATGTTGAGCACAACTCCAGCCTTCCCTTCCCCTAACTGATCTCTGTGAGCAAGAATTTCAGCACAACTCCACCCTTCCCTCCCCTAATTAACCTGTGACAGAAATTTCAGCACAACTCCACCCTTCCCTCCCCTAATTGATCCGTGAGCAGCAATTTCAGCCTAGGATAAAATCCCTGCTCCATTCTTCCCTGTCACCTGCCCCACCCACCCACCCACCTACTAGATATTCCCCATCTCCGCCCATTCTAGGTTCTCTGTCCCTCAGCCTAGGGAAAAACTTCTCAGGCATGGGGAAAATTCAAATATACACTGGCCAATCACTGATTGCAGTTTCAGCTTAGGTAACCTGACTATTGTAATCTCTTTAAAAACCAGCATATTGTCCATGCCAACTCACTGTCTGATCTGGGTATGTGACCCCAGCAGTCCCAAGGTAATAAAATCCACTTCCAAATTTATTCTCGGGGATCTTCTGTCTCGTCCCTTTATGCTCTACAAAGATAGGGGTCAGGACAGGGGAGAGAGGACAGTACTGTGAGTAGGAACATGATAAGAAAGTTCAGAAAGTTAGGATTGCAACATTAAGAGGAATGAAGAAATAAAACTATTGGTAAAAAAAATAACCCAGAACCAGAGACCAGAGTTCTCTCTGATTTATTTGATTATTCTTATAAACATTGAACTTTATGATACTAAAAAATATTACATACCAAATAAAGTTTTCTTTATGAAATATTAACCTCAATTTTATTTCTTACATACATATGCATAGTAAACCTTAGAATGTAATTCTCTTCATATAGTGTAAAGGCTATGGAAGGTTTACTGAGTCAAGAGGTAAGGGGACCAGAACGGAAATGGGAATCATTCATCTGTCCCAGATTTATCCTATCCTATGCCTGAAGCATTACATGACTTTCCTAGGGTCACACAGCAAGTAAGCTGTGTCAAAAGCACTGTTTGAACCCCAATCTTCCTAGTTTTAAACCTAACACTGAACAATTGTGCTATAATGTTACTACCCAGCTAACAAAAAAATTTAAGTGATTTTCCAGGAAAAAATTAGTTGACTTGTGAGTTATTAAAATTGAGGAAAAGGGGGAGAAAATGAGTGTGGAAATCAAGTCTCCTTTTCTTAGAATTAACTACTTCCTTTTGAGCTTGCACTAAAAAAAGTGAAAAGAAAATGAAAAAAAAGTGAAAGAAAATCAGGAAGGAGAAAGGCATAGAGCAAACCTACACAATTTGGCAGTAGGTAGGCTAAACTTCATCAGGCCTCAGGTAGGTTTTTAGTGTCTCACTTTCCAAATAAAGGTATAATTAAGGTGTTACAGGAATGTAAATTTTTAAGATCTTCCCTGCCCCTAGGTTAAGTGTACCTGGAGTCTGTGGTGGGAGGCTTGTTTTTAGGAAGGCCCACACCTTGGTGCTTTGTGATTGGGCAGTGGGTCAAGAGGGTTGTTACATTCTCTGACCCAGGAGAAGGCTATATAATCCCTGATGTGAGACTTTGTTTTGGGGCTCAATTTGAAAAGTTTTGTGTTATTTGACCAGATGAGACTTGGGGCGGCCGTTGAGAGCCCCCTGGCTTTGAAAAACCCAGATTTCAATGCTTCCCTCTCTGGTACCTATGATTTGGTATGGATGTAATGGTTGGACTGTCTGCTTCAAATGTTTCTGTCTGTATACTCTGAGTTTGGGGTGCTGACCTTTTTCCCCTGAACTAGGTAAATGTTTGATTAAAGCAAGATTGTTAACCCATTTGGAGTTTCCTTCCTTTAGAAAAGCAGATCTAAAAATCTGTGTTGGCAGCTACCCTGGGGATGCTGGGGTGCTTGCTGCTACAAATAATTAAACTACTTTGCAAATAAACCATATTTTTTAAAAGGGAAAGTTCAATTAATATCAATTAATTATACTTATTAAGATTTTTATTTATTTATCATGAAACATCATTAATGTCCCAAAAAATTACTTTACCAAGTGCTACAAGTTTTAATACATTTTAATACATTAATACATTCAGGTTTTCATACTGTTTATATTTAGTTAACAGGACAATGTTGTACTTCTTGTTGGCAATCAGTCTATTGTACTTCAGAATCATGTTTGAAATCGATTTCTTTAGAAATCTGAAAACTAATCTTAGTTGCTGCCTCATTTTCTGAGTTTACTTTCTTTAAAAACCATTGTTCCCCACTGAGTTTTTTCAACAATTAGGATGCTTTAATTTGTTTTCCATTGTAATTCCATTTCCATTCCATCCAGTCAGGATGCTTTGATTTGAAATGGCCACGAAGATTGTCTTTTTTCAGAACAGCTATTACTTCTCAGCAAACAAGGCACAATATTTTGTCCCTTATGTAAGCAAAAAAGTATCTATTTGTCCACTCTGGATTAGACATTCTATGTTCTGATTCAATCTTCCACTTCTTTTTTTCACCCATTTTACAAAGTTACCCCAAAAACTTTAACATTAGGACCAAAAAACCTCTACAGCAACTTCTCACATACAAAGAAATACTGAACTGAGTGTCTGACCTTGGATGCAACCATGAAGAGAGGGAGAGGAAGAAGCCTTCAAGCTGCTGCCACTCATTGCATAGCAGGTGTCAGCTGCATTGGTGTGTGGCTGCACTCACTTGTCCCTGTTCAACCCCAGTAATGACCAAAGTCAGTATAAAAATGTTTTCCCCCTTGGAAGCTAGGTGGTGCAGTTGATAGAATGTTGGGCCTGGACTCAGGAGGATCTGAGTTTAAATTTCACCTCAGACACTTACTAGCTATGTGACCCTGGACAAGTCATTTGACCTCTGTTCACCTCAGTTTCTTCAAGTATAAAACAGAAATAATTATAGTACCTACCTCTCAGGGTTGTTGTGACTATTAAATGAGATCATATTTGTAAAGTGCTTAGCACAGTGCCTGACACACAGTAGGTGCTTAATAAATGCTTATTTCCTTCCTTTCCCCTGGATCTCATCAACTATTTTATTTTGCATCTTTGTAATACACTCATTTCATTTTATTGCGTATAATTGTTACCTTTGTGTATCATATTCCCCTAGTACATTGCATGTTCCATAAAGGCAAAAGTCATGACTTACTCAAGTCTTGTACCTCTAAAGGCCTGCACAATGCTTTGTATCTATTAGCTGCTTAATAAATGTTTGCCAAATTAAATGTTACTTAACTTAATTTGTGTTAAGTCTTAATGGCAAAGGAAACCCATCTGTAGAGATTAAGGAGGGTTCCTGCTAGGGATACCTGGCCACACAGCAGTATATGAGATAAATCAAGCATCTCTTTCTCTAAGTCAGTGTATTCACTTACAGATATAGGCCTCTGACCGATAGAAAGCATACAGGAACACAGAACAATATGGAAATGGGGTCCAGAATGCATTCTCACTGGCTTAGGTTTCAAATTCCTATTTAAAAATTCCCCATCCATGCTGTCCTTCATGTGACTATTAACAAAGAATGAATGAATGAATATTAAAGTCCTGAAGTGGCTACCTGAGCAAGGAGACTGAGGCATCTTGGGAGATTTTCAAGAGTATCAAGTATTCATTTAGAGGCTCCCCCCAGCAGATAGAGAGATAGGCAAGTGATATTTCTTAACCTAACCCTCTTCTTTAGCAGGTTCTAATAATTATTACATTCATTTGTGGATACACGTTAAGATTATATGTTATTGGGGCGGCCAGGTAGCACAGCAAGTAAGAGCATCGGCTCCAGTGTTGAGAAGACCTGGAGATCGAATCCCGGGCTCAGACACTTAGCACCCACCCAGAAACACCTGGCCGTGTAACCTTGAGCAAGTTACTTAACCCCAATTGCTTAGGGGTGGCCAGGTGGCTCAGCGAGTAAGAGTACCGGCTCCAGTGTTGGGACGACCTGGAGATCAAATCCCGGGCTCAGACACTCAGCACCACACCCAGAAATAACTGGCCGTGTAACCTTGAGCAAGTTACTTAACCCCGATTGCTTAAAAATAATAAAAAAAAGATTATATGTTATTTATTTTTCCTAAGACTGTAAGCTTCAGGAAGGTCTCATCTCTAATTTGGGCCCTGCCACTAAGTAGCTGTGCAACCTTGGGCAAGTCACTTCTTTCAGGCCCTCACATAAACATCATTAATCTCTTAAAATAGAAGGAGGAATTTGTTAGCTAGATGATGCAGTGGATATAGCACCAAGCATGGAATCAAGAGTTCAAATCTGGCCTCAGACACTTATTAACTATCTGCACAGTCAGACACAGCTGAAAAAATGACTAAAGAACAATTAAAATCCCTTCCAGTTCTGACTATTTTCTCAGTACATCTACAGTGCAATGGATGGCACCAATCAGTACGTAAAAGACTAACTGACTGAGCTTATTTTAACACTCTTAGAAGAAAAAACAACAACAAAAACCAAGTAATCCACACACAAATACCAAAAGGAAAAGAAATTATCCTCAGCAGAGGCCCTATAAATCTTCATATATTTTATGAATTTCACTTATATTTCTTACCCAACTTGTGCATAAAATTTCTCCAGATTTACATAAGCAAAACTGCAATAAGTCACTCTGTTCCCAATCAGACTCTATATGTTGATGACCTTTTAGAAACCAATGACTGCCTTTTTGTTGTTAGCCATAATTGGAAAAGCACTGGAGATAAGAAAATTTATAGCAACCAATGAGCTACCTGAGCAAGGTCATAAAGAAGACTGGATATCTCAAAGAGGGGTGGGGGCGAGTGAGAATGCTCACATGAACAGAAACATTCTCTCTTTATCAAATATTATTTATAATCAGACAATTTCTGCTGTATCCACCACTCTCCTCCCACCCTACTTCTGATTCTTTGGTGCATAACTGTCTCTTTTTCTTTTGTACCCCAAGTGCTTTTCACAATGTGTGGTGCATAGTAAACGCGTAATAAATATCTTTTCACTCATTCATTCTCTTCTGTCCTGCCAAGCTATACTAAAAAAAAAAATGTGTATATGTTATTACCTTCACCCACCCGCCCCCCAGGAGAGTCAAAAATTAAATCTTACTTAGCTTGCTATGGTTGATACCCTTTCACTCTTCCTTCCCTCCCTTGGAACATGCTCTGTCTCCATTCTTGGCAACCCCGTGGAAGATGAGTGTGGGATAGGGTGACTTCTTGCCACATAAGACTCATCACAGAGATTTCCTTAACTGGCTAGGTCCAGAAGAGTTGAGGACTCATGGGACAGAAAAACAGAATCAGAGACAGCGACAATGAGAGAGAGAAATAGAAATAGAGAAAGTTTCTGTCTGGTTCTTTCTTGGCCACAGCTCTTGAAATGACAAAATGTGACTGCACTGAAGGGTAGAGAAGGACAGGATCATTTCTTTGCCCCTGTGTTACAGTGATCCCACTTTCATTGCATCTGGTACAAGTGGTTAAGCTTGTTAAGCTTCTGCCTACGTTCCCTGATTCCTTTATGTTTCCTTTCCTGTGCATTTCAAAAGGTTTGAAAGTATTCAGTTGCTGCTCAGCAGCAGCATTTCCAAGAACAACCATAGGAATAATCTACCAGCATGGCAGTAGAAGTGGTGTCTAGTAGAGCACCTATTGGCTAACAGCAGGAGAAATGTCTGAATTGTAGAAAGGCATAAGAAATAAGAGTAGTCAGCTTAGCTGTTTGAGGAGCTGGCTTGAGCCAAGGGTTGATCAGACAATGCCCAGAATGGTGAAATGTAAAATGACTAATTCACAATCTTGGTAACTGTTTTGTTTCTTGATAAGGTTCAAGTGCCCAGTCCTCTAAGCAAATTGAAACTGTATCTATAAAGTTAAATTATTGGATCCTGCTTTAATCTTTCTGTTAATGCATGCTGTGATTCTTCCTGATTCATATCTCTTTTAGTTTCCCCTTTGGAAAGAGCCAGATGTGAGCCATAACTTTTACAGTAATTAGCATTGTCCCAAAGATGGCAAGGGAGGGATTCAATGAGTAAACCACGTGAGAAAGGTGAAGCTTAAACGGTCAAACAGAATGATGCTTCCCTAGAGCTGAACCCAGGCAAATTGTAATGAGCTGGTCTCACAAAGGGAGTGATACAGGTGTACAATCCCCTTGAGTCCCAGCGAAGTGGAGTCTCTAGATTTATATTCCCAGCACTTAAGACAGTGACTGGCCTCTAGTATGTTCTCAATAAATATTTATTCATTTGAAGAGACTCCACTTTTTGTCATTGGAGCCCTAGGAAATCCCCAGGACAGAAACCTCCTATAAAACATTGTTTCATGTTTCAATTTTGAAGTGTTCTGTGTTACAATCAGGAGGTGCAGAATGGTAATTAAATGATGAGCAAAGACTTGGAGAGTACTGAGAGAGAAATGATCAATTAACAAGCATTTGAAAGGTGATGTCTGAATGAATACAAAGATCTCTTGCTAGCATTAGCAGCAAAAGAGGAAAGGGAAATACAACATTAAAGTAGGAAGATAGGGCTGTATTCTTTTTAAGGGCCTCAGAAAATGTGGATACCCAGAATCTTCTTTCTAGGAGAGACGAGCAAGAACACAAAAGACCGTGGGACTTAACTGTCCCCGAAGTAAGCAAAGGCAAGACAAACTCAGGAAAAGATGTTTAGATTGGGAGATTAAATTTTCAAACACATCCCTCTAGTTCTCAAGCTGATACCCAGACACTGGCTTCAAATAATTCTAGCAAACCACCTCTTTAAAGTTTCCAAATAGGAAGAAACTGAGGCATAGTAGGATAGGTTAAATGGCTTACAGAAGGTCGTAGTTACTAATTATGGTGGAAAGAGCATGGGATTGAAAGTCAGAAAACCTATCTATATGACCTTAGATCATTCAACCTCACTTGGCTTCATTTTCCTCCTTTGCAAAATGAAGGAATGAGACTAGATTATCTCTAACAGCTCTTCTAGCTCTAAATTTATCCAAGAGGATGTTAGTTCCTTTAGGGTAGGAACTGTTTCATAAAAATCATAGATCTAGATCTGTAAGGCACTTCAGAGACTTTCTGGTACTCATTTTATAAATAAGGAAAGTGAGGTCCAGGGAGTTTGAATGATTCATCCAAGATCACACCAGAAATACTCATCAAAGGTCAAATTTGAATCCAGGACCTCTGACTCTAGAGCCAGTGTTCTTTCTATTTTATACCATATTCTTCCTTTTATTTTTAGTTTGCATCCCTAGTGCCTGGCATTATGCCTTACATCTAGTATGTGGTAAATAATACATCTGGGCATCGTAACCCAGCTTCCACATAACAGTTTTGTGTGCTGCTCTGTATAGGGATGGAGACATAATGCCTGAATGGCTAAGAGAATGCACAGCATGGTATTTTAAAGCTGCTTTAAGAAATTAATCCAGGGGTGGCCAGGTAGCACAGCGAGTAAGAGCACTGGCTCCAGTGTCACGATGACCTGGGGATCAAATCTGGGCTCAGATACTTAGCACCACACCCATAAATAACTGGCCGTGTAACCCTGAGCGAGTTACTTAACCCCGATTGCTTTAAAAAAAAAAAAAAAGAAATTAATCCAGTTGGTTCCAGACACTCGCATACTGTAAGTTTTTCATACTTAAATCTTTCCTTTGGTTTTTGTTGTCTTCTTGTAGGAGAAACACATGGAGAAAGAATCCTCAATTGAGAAAGACTTTCAGTGACAGACTGCAGCCTTCTGAGCCATGGATTGCATGGGAGGCAATTCCATAATATTCCTGATCTCTAGATTCTGCAATTCAAGAGGCTTCTTAGAGAGTACTTCCCTTGGGTGAGTGTATTCTCTCTCCCCTGTTTTGAGCTGAGATCTTATCTTCTCCCAGATAAAGGAAGAGCTTATTTTCTTTAGTACATTCTTTGACATAATCTAATTTATGGACCTTCTCTAAATTCTGTTTGTTATTTTTTTTCTGGAATAAATGTGTTTGCTTGCTATTCGCTACTTGTGATGGTCTTTTGTAAAACTGGCATTTTGGAAGGGAGGGACTAAACTGGACAGGGTAAGCTAAGGGCTACCCTCCCTCTTAAGAGTGATAAGGAAAGTGGTTTTCATTATGAATCCACATTCATACCACTAGACCAGATATATTTGAGGAATGGTAGATAGACACTATTTCAGCCTCATCTTTCTCTTGTAGAATGGAAGAGAGATTGCCCAGAGTTAACTGTCATGAACATTGCCTCCCTCTCCCCCAGCTGTTATGCTGGTGATGCAGGCACAGACCTTTCACTCTCTGCAAAAATGCACCAGACATCAGATGATACCTATCTGTGCAACCCATGAACCAAATTTATATATTTAGACAACCTACTTTCACATATCTTACAATCAATGAATCACTCTAAGAGCCCAAGACCTCCTAACTCCTAGGTCACAGCTTTTCCATTATACCATGTTGCTCCCTTAAACATGCAGAATTGGTTGGCCTCTCAAAGGTTATCATAGCTATGATATTCCTTATTTTCTGTCACTACCTGCAGCACAAAATCTCTGTGTTCCATCAATTCAAATAAAAGAGATCTAAAGCTGTCATAGGGGTAAATCATAGAAAGAAGTTTAATAGAAAGGAAAGTATAAGAACCCAAGATTGGGCTTTGGGTGAGGGAAAGAAAAGAAGAACCTAGAAGCAGAAGTAGATTGCACCAAACTTAGAAGAGTAGTCCTGAGGACATGCCTTCTCTCTTACCACCCTCTTCTTTTTTATAAAGAGCAGGTGGGAAACAAAGAGAAGGAAAAGTATAAGAAAATAAGATAGAGATCAATATATAATTAGTAATAATAGCTGTGAATGTGAATGGGATGAACTCACCCATAAAAAGGAAAAGTCTAAAAATGGATTCGAAAACAAAATCTAATAAGCTGTTTATAAGTAACTCACTTGAAACATGAAGATTAAAATAGTTAAAAATAAGGTGTTGGGAGATGGGGTGGCTAGGTGGTGCAGTGAATAGAGCACTCCTGGAGTTAGGAGGACCTGAGTTCAAATCCAGCCTCAGACACTTGACACACTTACTAGCTGTGTGACTCTGGGCAAGTCACTTAACCCCAATTGCCCTCCCCCCCAAAAAAATAAGGTGTTAGGGACAAATCTCGTATCAGTCAGCCGAAGTAAAAATTTAAGAATTTTGATCAATCCAAAAGACAAACCATGATTCCAGAGATTCAACAATGAAGCATCTCATCCACCTCCTGACAAAGAGGTGATGGACTTAGACAAACATCTTACACAATATAGTCAAAATAAAGAATTACCATAATTTTAAAGATCATTTCATAAAGAAATTATAAAAGAAGTTCATATACCTTTCAAGGCTATCAGTAGGAGATACAATATTTAATGAAGCCAAGGGATAGAGATAATTACAAAAGAAAAAATAAGTAACTTTGATGAAATGAAACAAAGTTTCTGCACAAGCAAAATTACTGTATCTAGGATAAAAAGAAAAATGGTGGAGTGAGAAAAAAATCTTTGTATCAAATTTCTCTGATAAGAATTTGGTGTTCCATAAACAATTAAACAATGTATCCAAGAGTTTTTAAGGAATAACTGTAAACTATTAATAATTGCATAAAAAGTGCTCCAAATCACTAATAATAAGAGACAGCCACATCAAAACAACCCTGAGGTTTTACTTCACACCCTACAAATTAATAAAGATGATTAAATGTAGGAATAGTCCATGTTGGAGGGATTGTGGGAACATGGGCATACTAGTACATGATTGGTAGAGCTGTGAATCAGTACAACCATTCTGGAAAGCAGTTGGGAATCATGCAAATTAAATTACTAAAATATCCAAACCCTTTGCCCAGAGATTCCATGACTGGGTTTACATACCCCCAAGAAGGTCATTGATATGAAGAAAGTCTCCATATACAGCAAAATATTTATAGTAGCACTTTGTAATAGCAAAGAATTGGGGGCAGGGGAGGGGGGAGAGAAGCAAGTTCTCATTTGATTAGAGCATGGCTACAAAAATGTAGAATATGAATATAATGGAACATTGCTGTTCTGTAAGAAAAAAACAAATATGACAAATATAGGGAAGCACAGAGAAATTTACATAATCTAATACAGAATGAGGCAAGTTGAACCAAAAAAAAGAAAATATATAATGTCTATAATAATGCAAATAAAAAGAACCACCATAAAATAATCAAAAATGAATGTTGTAAAAAGAACAAGTATGGTCCCAAAGAAGAATTATGAGGAGACACATACACCCTACTCCTTTGCAGAGGTGGAAAGCTCCCAGATGCTGTACATTTCATATATTTTCACACATTTTTCATATGCTGATTGGTCTTGCTAATTGTTCTTTTCTCCTCTTCCTCTTTTTCTTTTTTCCTCTCTTTAAAAAACACTGTTTATTATATGGGATGGCTCTCTGGGAGGGGGAAAGGTGGAAGGATAATAGGAGAAATTCAAGTCATATAAAAACTATAGAGATTTGTAATAAATTTATTTTTTAAAACACATATGAGGGTTATACATTGTCAAAAGCTTTTTCTTCATTTATTATTTAAATGATACAGTTTTTATTATGTTTAATGTTTTTATGTTGAATCATCCATGCATCCTTAGTGTAACTTAATGTAAATACAACTTAATCATATGAATGATTTGGGGAATAAATTGTCATAGTCTTTTGGTCAGGATTTTATTTAAAAATTTTGACTTAACATTCATGGATGATATGTATCTATAGATCTCTCTCTCTTTTCTTTATCCTTCCCCAGTTTAGATATAAGGACTATATTTGCCTTATGAAAAGATTTTGGCAGAGGGCTTTCATTCTCAGTTTTTAAGAATAATTTGTATGAAATAGCTGTTAATTGTTTCTTTTGTAAATCCATTTGCACAAGAAGATATTCCCCTCTCCTTCCAACCTTTTCTGCAAGTTCCATTTCCTTTTGGGAGCTTAGACTATTTAAGATTTCAATAAGTTTTGTTAATTTGTGTATTTTATGTTTTTGTAGAAAATTGTCTATTTCTTTTGTGTTCTTAGTTTTCTGGCACATAAATGTGTATAATAGATTTTGAAAATACCTTTTATTTTTTTCTATGTTTATTGCATGTATCTTTTTATTTTGTTAATTTGATTTTTTAAAATTTTATTGGTATTTTCAAGGAACAAGTTCTTAGTTTTATCACTTCTATGTTTTAATGTTTCCAATTTATCTATTACTCCTCAGTTTTCAAGATGTACTCTTTTATACTTATTTTGAGTTTTTGTTGGTTTTTTTTTAATTACACATTCAGTTTGTTATTCTGCTTTGTGAGTTTTGTTCATGCATGATTTTAGGGATACTTTTTTCCTCTAAAAATTGCCTTATGTTGTGTTGTATTATCATCTTTCACATTGTTATTAATTATTCTTCTAATTTGTTCCTTGATGCACCTATTGTTTAGGCATCATTATTAAATATTCATTTAATTCTGTTTTTTGTTTGTGCTACCTGAATTGATAATGATTTTATAGTGTTGTAATACAATAACAACAATAAAATAGCTAGCATTTTATACCTTTTTAAGGTTTGCAAAATGCTTTACAAATATGATTTCCTTTGATCCTCACAATGACCCTGGAAAATAAATGCCACTATTATCCCCCATTTTATAGATAAAGAAATGGAAACAGAAGAGAATAAGTGACCAGGATCATGTGGTCAGTAAATGTCTGCAGCAGTATTTGAACTTGGGTCTTCTGGATTCCATGTCCTACACTCTATCTACTATGCAATCCAGCTACCATTCCATAAAGAATGTGATTAATGTTTCTACTTTTTTATTTGCGAATTTGACACATTACATGGTCTATTTTTTCCTAAGCACTGTGTTTCTCAGAAATAAGTATTCTTTCATAGTTTAATTCAGAAGGTGGCCAAAATCTTTTAGCTAAATTCTCCAACAATTTATTCATTTTTCTATTTTCCCTTTTGTTCTATCTTTCTGTTAGATATGTCCTGCTCTTAAAGAAAAACATTAAAGTATTCTGCTATCACTGTGTTACTGTTAACTAGAAAGGCACCACTAGGCTAATGTCACAGCCTCAGCCTGGTGTCTTTTGCTAGGAATAGGGAAAGTATCTAGTCCACTGACCCAGTGTTTCCACACTGAAATTATAAATAAAGGGATGTTTTTTAAAAGCATAATATAGACAAATTCTTCACTAATTTTATCCAAAAATAAGAGAGTAAGATGAACTGCACAAAACAAAAAATGAAACAAATTCATAGCAAATAAAAATGAAATAAATTATGAGAATATTTTGCCCAATTATATGCCAACAAAACTGAACTTGAATTAAATGAATGGACATTTAAAAAACAAATATGAAACACCAATATTAACTGAATAAGCAATAGAGAATTTAAATAATGTGATATGAGAAAAAAGAAATAGGGCAAGCTATAAATTAACTCCCAAAGGAGAGGGTTGAACCTGAGGACCAAAGAATTCTATCAAATATTAAAAAACAATTAACTCTAATTTTGCACTAATTATTTGCTAAAATAGCAAAGAAGAACACCTACTAAACTCTTTTTATAAGATAATTACGATCTTGATGCCCCAAAAAGAAGAGATAAAGCAGAAATGGAAAGCTATATCACTAATACCTCTAATGAATATCAGTATGAATGTTGAATAAAATATTAGAACAGAGACTATGGCAATATATTAAAAAGATTATATACTATGACCAGGTTGAATTTATGCAAATAATGCAAGGTTGATTCAATATCAGGAAAACTAAAAAGATAATAAGCCACATAATTGTATCAATAGATGCAAAAAAGAAATATGACAAAACATACCACTTGTTTATGTTAAAAAATGAACCTTTTCTTAATGTGGTAAACTATCTGAAACCAAGAACAATGGAGAAGTTTTAAAAGTATTTCCAATAAGTTCAGTACCAAAGTAAGGATATCCATTTCACCAACATTATTTGATATGCTTCCAGAAATACTTGCTGTAGCAATAAGACTGTGGAAACAGACCATCATTTCTATTCATCCTACCTCATTTAAAGTAACTAACAAAGAATTAGAAATTGAAGTGATGCCCATCAAATGGGGAATGGCTGAACAAGTTGTGGTACATTATTATGGTAAAATACTATTGTATTATAAGACATGATGAGCAAGATGCTCTCAGAAAAACCTGGAAAGACTGATGCAAAGTGAAATATACTGTATACAAAGTAACAGCAATATTGTAAGATGATCAGCTGTGAATGACTTAGCTATTTTCAGCAAGACAACTCTGAGGGACTTATGATGAAAAATGCTATCCATCCCCAGAGAAAGAACTGATGGTTTATGCATATAGATTGAAGCATACTTTACTTTAAAGTTTTTTTGTCTATGTTATCTTTCACAACATGACTGTTATGGATATATTTTGCATGAGTATACATGTATAACCTATATTGAATTGCTTGCCTTCTCAATGGGCCAGGGGTTGGGGGGGGAAGGAGGGAGGGAGGGAGAGAATCTGGAACTCAAAGTTTTAAAAATGAATGTTAAAAATTGTTTTTACATGTGACTGGGGAAAAATAAAATATTAAATTTTTAAAAGTATAAATTTAGGGGCAGCTAGGTGGTGCAGTGAGTAAGAGCACCAGCCCCAGAGTTGGGAGGACCTGGGATTGGTTCCGGCCTCAGGTACTTAACACCCACACAAAAAAAACTGGCCGTGTAACCTTGGGCAAGTTACTTAACCCCAATTGCTTTAAAAAAAAAAAAAGTATAAATTTAAAAAAAATAAATTAATTAGCAACATGTTATCGAATCAGGGCAAGTAAACAAGTATTTATTAAGCACAAGACCTGGCAAATAGCAAGATGTTGATTCCCTTTCCCTTCTCTTCCTCTCCCCTTGATAAGATCTGAATGAACACACAAGCAAAATATAAATGTTCATATCACAAACAAAATAAACAAGGGAAAGAGACACCTTTCACAATTATGGATAGAAGAAAATGTCTTGATTAAACAAAGGATGGAAAAGATCACAGGATTTTAAAATTCACAATTTTTTTTAATGTCTGCTTCAATTTTATTGAACAAGAACTGAACAAAAATATCAATAAGGCAAAGTATTATAAAATATTTACTATTGAATTGATATGAATTGAAGTTTTGAAACTTTAAGCCCACTGTCAATGGCTGTCAGTAACTAAGTACTTTTACTTTGTATGAAAATTTAAGCTTTTTGTAAAGCCTTTAGAAAAGGACTATTATACCTGCTCCCCATCGTCAAATCCAGACTCTTCCATAGCTCTGCATGTGGCTCAATTCCTATCTACATGGTATCAAGTGTGAAGAAAAAAACATTGTTAAGACTGTGGGAATGGTAGAGGCAGCAAACATTGGGAATTGACTGAGGCCCAGCCATGGGGTGAACTTAGCACTGCTTGTAGCCCCCTTCCTACTTTCCATTCCCAAGGCCTTTGGGGGCCTGAGAAAAGAAAGAAAGAAAGGAAGGAAGGAAGGAAGGAAGGAAGGAAGGAAGGAAGGAAGGAAGGAAGGAAGGAAGGAAGGAAGGAAGGAGAATCACTGACTTTCTTTTAATATACAGAATAGATAATAAGGAAGTTCAGAAAGAGATTCAGTTGTGCAAGCAAGGTAGCTTTGGTGCTACCTTGAAAAAATTAATATATCCTTAAAAAGAAATCTGTACATAACCATTAATGGTTTCAGGTGCAATCCTGTCTCTCTGTCCTTTGTTTATGTAAATATTAAGGGTGGTGGTTATCATGTTCATAAAAATTAAAGTTTGAAATTTTTAAAGTAAAAAACAAACAAAAAACCAATAGCAGAGCCCTGTCTTTTGATTTCAAATCCAGTGTTCTTTCAATATTACCATATTGCTTTAAATTTTCCACCTTTTGATCAAGTTTTTTCTCACCATACATAGATAAGAGTTAGATAGACACTAGATTTGGGGTCAGAGGTTCTGGGTTTGAGTCCCACCCCTGTTGTGTTCTTAGGCCATTGTTCTGAGCCTCAGTTTCTTAATCTGTAAAATAGAGGGGTCAGACTAAGTGACCAAACTAAAGTCTCTTGCATAGTTAACATCGTATCAATATACTACTTTCTTATCACCTACAAAAAAAGATGCCAGTTCACCAATAAGTCACTGGTGAGTAGTGGAAAGGACACAATTAAAAATTATAAGAGTTGGGTTCTAGTTATCACTGTCATCTTGGATAAATTATTACCCTTCTCTTATCCTTAATTTTCTCCCCCATAAAATAAGGATATTTGACTAGACAGTCTCTAAGATCCATTTTGCCGCTTAATTATGAATCTATAATTTAGGATGAATAGGTTTTAAAGCCTCAACCTACATTTCCCTTTTTTTCATTTTTCAAATGCTTTATTAACTTCTGGTTTACATCATTAATTTCTGCCAGATTTTGAGTTACACATTTTTCTCCCCGTTTTTTCCCTACCCACAACCCCAGAATAGCAGTCCCACAGGATATCCCCTCCTCCAATCTGCTCTCTCCCATATCTTCTCCCATACCCCCTTAGACTTCTCCAGTAGGACATGGTGGATCTCTATGCCCCAGTGCCTATATATCTTCTTTCCCAATTACATGTAAGATAGTATTAATAATAGCATATATGCATATATAATTTTAAACATTTCATTTTAAAACTTTGAATTACAGAATCATTCCCTTCCTCCTTTATCACCTACCCTTACTGGGAAGATAAACAGTTCAGTATAGAGTGTACATGTGTAGTTAATGCAAAACATTAACATAGTAGATATATTGTAAAAGACTGACTATATTTCCCTCCCTCCTATCCCACCACCCACTTGTTCTATTTTGTTCTACTTTGATCCCATCCCTTTTCAAAAATGAGTGCTTCCAACTTCCCTCCCCCCCAGCCTGCCCTCCCTTCCATTATCCCCCCTCTCATCCCCTTCCCCCTACCCTCCTGTAGGGTGAGATACCCTATTTAGTGTGTATTTCATCCCTTCCCCAAGCCAAATTCAATGAGAATAAGGTAGACCATTCCCTTTTGCCTTCCTATTCTTCCCCTCCATTGTAACCCTTTTCCCTTGTCTCTTCTTTATGAGATAGTTTAGCCCATTCTGTCTCTCCCCATCTCCTCTCATTATATTCCTCTCTCACCTCTTAATTTTGCCTTTAAGTATCATCCCTTCCTATAAAATTGGTCCTGTGCCCTCTATCTATGTATACCTGTAAGCATATATACACACATTCACACATGTATTCATACGCCCGTATACCCTCCAATATATACATATAGATATATATACATATATTTATATATTTATATTCCCTTCAACTATTTTCATACTGAGAAAAGTTTCATCAGTCACAATTATCATTTTTCCATGTAGGAATGCTAATAGCTCAACTTTGATCAGTGGCTTATGATTTCTTTTCCCAGTTTACCTTCTCAAGCCTCTCTTGCTTCTTGTATCTGGATGTCAAATTTTCTATTCAACTCTGGTTTTTTCATTAAGAATGTTTGAAAGTCCTCTATTGCACTGAATGAACATATTTTCCCCTGAAAGATGATACTCAGTTTTGCTGGGTAGGTGATTTTTGGTTTTAATTCCAGCTCCTCTGCCCTCTGGAATATCCTATTCCAGGCCCTTTAATCCCTCAATGTAGAAACTGCCAGATCCTGGGTTATCCTGATTGTGTTTCCACAATATTCAAATTGTTTCTTCCTGGCTGCTTGTAATATTCTCTCCTTGATCTGGGAATTCCAGAACCTGGCTATAACATTCCTAGGAGTTTTCTTTTTGGGATCTTTTTCAGGAGGTGATTGGTGGATTCTTTCAACCTCTATTTTGCCTTCTGGTTCTAAAACATCAGGGCAATTTTCCTTGAGAATTTTTTGGAGGATGATTTCTAGGTTCTTTCCCTGATCATGGCTTTCAGGTAGTCCAATAATTTTTAAATTATCTCTCCTGGATCTATTTTCCAGGTCAGTGGTTTTTCCCATGAGATATTACACATTGCCTTCTATTCTTTCATTTGTTTGGATCTGTTTAACATCATTTTGATTTCTCATAAAGTCAGTAGCATCCCTTTGCTCCAATCTAAATCCGAAGGAATAGTTCTCCTCATTGAGCTTTTGAGATTCTTTTTCCATCTGGCAAATTTGGCTTTTCAAGGCATTCCTCTCCTAATTGCCTTTTTAAGCCTCTTTTGCCAATTGAGTCAGTCTGTTTTTTAAGGTGTGATTTTCCTCATTCAGGCTGTTGATTCTCATTTTGTAATTTTCTTGCATCATTCTCATTTCTCTTCCCAATTTTTCCTCCACTTCTCTTATCTGCTTCTTAAGGTCCTCTATGGCCTATAACCAGCTCGTCTTTTCCTTTGAAGCTTTTGGTACAGGAGTTCTGACTTCACTGTCTTCCTCCTGTTCCATGCTTTCCACCTTTTTGTCCCCAAGATAGGAGTCTAATGTTGTATTCTTCTGTTTGTTTTGTATCCTTTGCCTGGTCATGTCTCCCCTCAGTCACCTGACCCCTGGGATTTTTGCCACAGTAGGACTCTGCCACCAGACAGGGAGCTTCCATCCCAAATGCTGGGGTTTTCTTAACTGCCAGAGGTATTAGTTGGGTGCCTTCTCTGAGGCTTCCACATGCTTTGGCAAGCTGGACACACACCCCAGGACCTCCACCCTAGACTGCAATCCAGATCCAAGCAGGTTAAAGCAAGAGTGATTACCCCTCACACTGGTGCTTGGTCCCCCTACACTCTGCAGGCCAGGAGTTGAAGCTGCCACGTGGGGCTGGCTGTGCCAGGTGTCTCAGTGGCTTCTTGCCCTGGGGGCAAAAGCTGACGCACTCCTACTTACTGGTCCCAAAGTCCACACTGCCCTGACCTCTCACTTTGTCCTTTGCCTCTATGTGTTGATAAATCTGGAAACAACCACAGTTCCTGGTGATCTGGAGTCCCTCCTGCCAGTAGCTGGTCAGGCCCGCCCTGAGGCTAAAACCTCTGGCTCACACGGGCCTGGACTTAGCTCTCAGAGCGCTGCACTGGCTGATTCCTGCCTGCCTGCCGGGCTGTCCTCAGTGGGAGGTTAGCTTCTTTGTGTCATTTTGTGGGTTCTTCAGCTCCAAAGTTTGTTTAGAGTCCCCTTTTTACATGGATTGAGGATGGTGGGAGCCTGAGCCATGGGGAGGTCCTGCTTCTACTCCGCCATCTTGACTCTGCCCCCCTCAACCAACATTTCTCATTTCATCTTTACATTACTCCTCTCCCTCCATGTTTGCAATCCAGTTGAACTACCTGTTGTTCCTTACACATAACACTCTATGTCTCATCCCTGTACTTTTGCAATAACCTCTGCTGCATGCTTGAAATAGACTCTCATTTCACCTCTATACAGTTCAAGGGACACTTTTCATATGAAACCTTTTTTGATTCCTCTCACTGCAAGTGCCCTCCCATGTGTGAAAAAAATTGAATTTCTTTTGTATCTATTTATATACTTATTTCTCTGACTATAAAATTATTTTACTACATGTAAAATAATGTAGAAGTAGAAAATATAACCAAGAAAATGAACATGAGCTCCCACATATAGATAGAAAAAAAATCTCTCTACTCTGTCTCTATCCTGCATTTGCATATATTCATATGCACATGTACATATGTATATATGAAACTTATCTCCCTCATTTAGAATGTAAGATCCTTGAAGGTAGAGACTTTTTTCTTTATGTTCCCAATGACTAGCACAGTGTTTAGTTTATAGTAGGTGTTTACTAAATGCTTGTTGATTGAGTAAAACAGTTGTGCTTATATGTTAAATGGATTCCCATATGTAAAAGTAAAAGGTTCTACCTGTAGGGAAAATGCTTAAATGTAGAGCATGTTTTTCCCACATGTATAAAAAGCCCAGTCTCACCTGTAATACATCCAGACACAATACTCATCATTTATATATGCTTTAAAGTTTTCAAAACACTTCCAAACATTGTCTCATTTGATTCTCATAACCTTGGGAGGTAGGTATTATTATTATCCTCATTTTACAGATGAGGAAACTAAGTCAGACCAAGGACAAGTGACTTACCCAGGTCACACAGCTAGTGAGTCTGAATTTGAACTTAAGTCATCTTGATCCCACTCTATTTGCTGTACAATTGAACTTCACAAAAGGTACTCCTATATAATGATAAAGATGATGATGATGAGAATAATAATATATATTCATGTATGTATGTGTACCTATGTGTGCATATAGCCCCATTTGCAAAGTCTGTTGTAGAAATGAGTTTTGGTGCTAGAAATCTTTACATCTAGTTAACTAACCACAACAAAGCCAAATGTTTGCAGTGTCAGTTCACAGCTATGTTGACACTTTTCCAGTCCTTATTGCATAGGAAGCTTTTTTCTCTGTGGCACAGATTTTCTTCAAAGGTCTAGGGAGTATAAAATACATGAATTCCTTCTTCCCTCAGGAATTTAGGGCCTCCTTCCTCTCCCTCAGTCCTTGATGAGGGGTAACAATATCTACAATTTCATTAAGGGCAAAATTCTGTCTCTCTCTCTCTCTCTCTCTCTCTCTCTCTCTCTCTCTCTCTCTCTTTCTCTGTCTGTCTTTCTGTCTCTGTCTCTTTGTCTCTCTCTGTCTCTGTCTCTCTGTCTGTCTTTCTGTGTCTTTCTCTCTCTCCCTCCCTCCCTCTCCCTCTCCCAGCCTCAGAAAATAACACATCAGCTCATGTGGAATATCAAATGATGAAATGGTATAAGAATTTAAAGATACCAGTTAGAAAACTAAAGCTTACATACAGACCACTTTTGTCTAACAGCCAGGGAAAGACAAACTCCTTCTTTCATAAGTAGAGCATGAAGTAAATGTCTAACAGTTAAGGTAGGGGACAGAGGACTTTGTGTTAAGATCTTATCAATGAGCAAGGGGAAAGGAAAAGGGCTCCAACTGCCTCTTGTGGTCTGGTCTCACCCAAAAAACTCCTCAGCTTCAGGAAGTCTTGGATTTATTCCCTCAGCTCCAATCACCATCGTCTACAACAGGAAGACGCAAGAATCCCAGGGTTCCTGGGGGCAGAACACATTACTGAAACCTTAGTGTACTGCCTCCATCTTGGCTCAACCAAGATGAACTCAATGCATCTTCCTTCATCCCCACGGCGTCTCCAATAAAAGTTAAGTCAAATGGGCATCATAGGTCCTGTCAACTCTGGGTAAGTCCTCTCAGTAGACATAGTTACTTCCAACATTCTGAGTCTCCCTGGTTTCACAGCCATCCAGGGCTACATTTCTTCCTAGAATTAGAAATATCCTACAGAAATCAGATGCAACATACTTAAAATCTGCTAGTATACATCAAAAGAAATGTCAACACTTTATGATAGCAGCATCCCAGTTCCTCAAGTAATCACCCCATGATACTGCTGAGAGCAAAAAAACATCAGCAGTACATGCACCAGGCATAGCACAGGAGAAAGCATCACTTTCTCTATCGGGTGTCTAAATTACAGGTAGGACATAGATGCACATCATGTTAGTATAGACACATCCACAAGATAGCAAAACAAAACAAAGTTAGAAATAAGAACATCAGTTGTCCTATAAAAGAAGAAAAGATGCATAAGACACATGTATATGCAAAGAGCAAGCAATAAAACCATGTGCATAGCTAACACTTAAAATGTCACTATACTACATACATAACAAATAAGCAAATAAACATAATAGCAAAATGACAAAACAGAAACCCAACTCAGATCATATAGTAATTAAAATGAGGAACAACAAAGTGCACTTATAGTCAAGGTATAGCATATGGTCATACAACATCTTGTTAGTCTGCTGACAGGGCAAATGAGTCTAACCCCTTTGAGACCTGAGGACC
Source organism: Petaurus breviceps papuanus (assembly GCF_028583685.1). Lineage (NCBI taxonomy): Eukaryota > Metazoa > Chordata > Mammalia > Diprotodontia > Petauridae > Petaurus > Petaurus breviceps. Next base: position 32,358,867 of record NW_027187380.1, read on the forward strand.
TTTTTGTGAGAAATTGAGAATTATATCTTGCTTACAAGTCTGTGTGACTAGGAAGATGGTAGTGCCCTCAAGAATAACAGGGAAGTTAGAAAGAAGGGAGGGTTTCAGAGGGAAAGGTAAGTTCAGTTTTGAACATGGTGAGTTTGAGATGTCTAGAGGACATCCAGTTTGAGATGTCCAATAGGCAATGGGAGATATGAGATTGGAGGTCAGCAAAGAGGATAAGTAGATTTGAGAATTATCAGCATAGAGATGATAAATGAATTCACAAGAGCTGATGAGATTGCCAAGTGAAATAATATGGAGAATGAAGGAAAAAAGAGCCTAGGACAGATGAAGATCTAGCAAAGCAGACTTGAGGAAAAGTCAGATAGATAGGAGAACCAGAAGAGAGTGGAGTCAAAAAAAAAATCTAGAGAGAAGAGAGTATCCAGGTCCGGGGGTGATCAGCAGTGCCAAAGGCTGCAGAGAGGTCAATAAGGATGAAGAGTGAGATAGCCTCTTAAGTATTAAGATAGCAACAATCATTAATAAGCATTGCAAACTGTTCCTTGTTCTAAATATCTTTGTATCTGGAAACGGTCATGATTATTGCCTGTCCTTGTGGGACTGTATTAAATTGCACCACACTGGCTGTTTTGAAGTTTTCTTTCCATGCATGGCACTGGGGAAGTGAGTGAAGATAACACTTTATGTCTTTCTGGGCCTCCAGATGACTCTTCTGGATTAAGGACATTAACGTTTCTTCACCATAGCTGGTTTGTCAAGGACAGTAAAATTTTAAGTAGAGGGGAAGGTGTAACAGCAGCTTGGCAATGGAGGCTCAACCTCAAGTACAGTGAGCTGCCAGTCCATGTGGAAGAGGCTGGAGATCCTGCTTGTGGGAAGACATGATGTCGTGTAATGCAAGGGCCCTGCTCCCTCATTCGGAGCATGTGAGGCATTTTGACTATTTCCAGTTCCACTACTATATAAAGAAGAGGAGCATTCCAGACAGATGCTGAACCAGAACTGAGAATGCATTCAGAAAGATACTAAGCAGTCAAGGTATATCCTTTGTCCTTCCCAGCTATGTTTGAGGGAGGAAGCAAAAACTGCCCGAAGTCCTCACCAAGAGTACTTCACTCTGTACTGTGTTTATTCTTTCATGCCATCTGCCAACGGGAAGAGAATGCCTTTTGGTGCTGAGGAAAATGTTTGTAACTTTGGTTTCTGCCATATGATCTCAAAAGATAGTCCTCGGTAAAAACTAATGGCTGTTAATTGGGTAAGTGATACTGGGGTGCTAATCACTAGAAGGTATCAACAACATAAGGGAGGTACAAACTACCTGGTGATTAATATTGAGTAAAACATACTAGAATAGGGGATAGAGCTGATGGCTTTAGAAAAAGAGAATCCCCAACTCCTCAGGATACCCAGGAATGTCTTGGAGACACCTTAAATGGGTTCTCCAGAGACATTATGCAAATGTTCAGTGTAAGGGTTTACATCTCAGAAATCTGAAAATTAAATGCTATAAATCAGCCTTGATTTGTTGTTTTGTTGATTGTCTAAAATTAAGAAAAGTGGTGAAGAAAATATTAGTGATGCAAATTAAATTTGTAAGTGTGTTTTGCTTTGGAAAATCAGTTGTTAAACGTTTACCCAAAGACCTTTAGACACCTAAGCGGGATCCACATCCAGAGAAAGAACTGTGGAATCTGAATGTAGATAGAAGTATTCTATTTTTCCTTTTTCTCTTTTTTTCTTTCTCATGGTTTTTCCCTTTGGTTCTAATACTTCTTTACAACACAACTAACGTGGAAATATGTTTAATATGATTGTGCATGTATGGCCTATATCAGATTGCATACCATCTTGGGGAGAGGCAAGAAGAAGCGGGGGAGAAATTTTAAAAGTCAAAATCTTATAAAAGTGAATGTTGTAAACTATAAATAAATGAATATTTTTTTTAAAAACAGAAAAGGAACCTAAGGGGAAGATGGAACTAGTCTTGCTCTGGGAAACAAACTCATCAATGAGGGCATTGGGATAAAGATCCCTAGGCTTTACAAAGGTTAGACATATCTGAACATGGATTATTCATAAATCCTCCCTCAGCTGGGAGGGAACGGGGCAATGAAGGAAAAACCAGAAGTTCTTTCCTTTCCTTTGGTCATGCCTCTTTCCCTAGGATAAAAGAAAAAGTAGTTAAGAATGTGGGAGAGAACACTCTTCATTCATTCAGCAGTGCTAGAAGGAATTGCAAGCCCTTCCGAAGAATATAGGAATGCCTTGCACATTGTTTCTTGAGCCAGACTTTGATTTTATAAGCAGCCTGCTCTGTTTTACCCCCTCAGGAACCATTTCCCAATCTAACTGCCCATAAACATCTTGCTGAATTTGCTACATCAGCAGCCACTGGTTCCTCTAGGAGCTGACTCTCCTCCCTTCCCAAGGGATGATCATTTCCAACTGTCTGACCCTGGTGTGAGCCCATGCTAAGGAGCACTCAAAGGGGCACATGGCCTCTATAAAGAGGGGACAGAGGTGAAGACTGAAAAGACAGAATTGTAGTATCTCTTGATTTTCTAGGTTTGTGGCTCTGCGTTTTGTTTTGTTTTGTTTTGAGGGGGTGCTTTTTTTCACACTGCCTAATACTGGCAGAGTGATTTGGTTTCCAAGGAAACCAGAGTGAAGGTGCATGGGGCAGCTGCCCACACTGTAGAGTGTGAGAAATGTGTGTCATCCATAATCCAGCGCTCTCAGCTGGAGCCCAGCCAATTACTGCTGGCCTAGCCAAGCTGAACAATAAGAGATTTGCTTGGAATGAAAATTGGAGTTGAAGGAAAGGAAAGGAGGGGGTGATGAGGCTCAGGGGGAAGGAGACAAAACAGAGCGCCATGGAGATGGCCTGGGTTGGGGCACAGGGGGCCATGGGATTAGGACTCTAATCCTAGATTATCAACTCTCTCAGCCACCTGAGTTTGCCCAGGGGAGACAAACAACATGTTATCCTTAGTCACCCCACCCCCTTGCTTGCTTCAGCAGTCAGTATAGGCAAGCCAGCCAGGAAGCCAGCAGGCTACCCTGGACCCTACTCCACTGCTAATTATTTTTCAAGTGAACATGTTATTATGGCTTACAATCGAAATAATCAATTTGGAATCACCACTTTGATGAGTTAATGTGCACTTGGTGGGTGTCACTTGAGAATCTCTTGTTACAGAGCACAGTTCTATTTTTAACGCCAGCAGGCGTGGGTACATAGTGAGGCCGTGGCAACAAAGAGTGCTACCTATATGTGTACATGGGCTCACACCCTTTGCAGGGTTACAGAGGCGCTAGGCTTCAGGTTGCCCATCTGACAGCTTGGGCAACCTGCTGTGTGTATAGAGATGTAGGGAGGTGACCCGCAACCTCAGTATGTCAGGGCACCTCTCTCTTGGTTTTACTGGCATTGGCTCTAGCTGACAGGAATAAAGAGTAAGTAAGAAGGGAGTGAGGCACCACCACAGGAAGAATTTTGCCCAGATATCTTCTTCATTGGAAAGGAAAAGTCTTTGGAGGTTCTTTTTTTTTTTTCTTTTTTTTGTTAAGCAATCAGGGTTAAGTAACTTGCTCAAGGTTACACGGCCAGTTATTTCTGGGTGTGGTGCTGAGTGTCTGAGCCCGGGATTCGATCTCCAGGTCGTCCCAACACTGGAGCCAGTGCTCTTACTCGCTGAGCCACCTGGCCGCCCCGAAGCAATTGGGGTTAAGTAACTTGCTCAAGGTTACATGGCCAGTTATTTCTGGGTGTGGTGCTGAGTGTCTGAGCCCAGGATTCGATCTCCAGGTCATTCTGACACTGAAGCCGGTGCTCTTACTCGCTGTGCTACCTGGCCACCCCTGGAGGTTCTTTTTAATCCAGGAAGGGCTCTGTATTAATGAAAGTTCCTGGTATTTGCTCTCAATGAGGTAGCCTTCCATGCTGATTCTTGCAAGATTCTCAAGGGCAGAATTCCTGTCTTATAAATCTTTGTAGCCCTGAGAGCACCTTCTATATATTAGACTCTCAAATATCTGTTGAATGAATGGGTCACTGACGAACCCAAAAGATTTCAGAAAGTATTTGACGTTTTTACATCTGCACTTCTTTCCTTTGTTCCTTTCCAGTCACTTGCAGAGACATTATCCTACTTGCACTTGTCTGCTTATCTTGCTCGTACTGCTACCCTCTTCTATGTTTCCTGCCTCAAGTCACTTCCCATTCCTCATCTTCTATACCACCACCAAAGGGACATTTCCGAAGTCACAGCTATGACCATATCACCGCCCCTCCCATACACACACACATATACATATACTCACTCACTCAATATATTGCAATGGCTCCCTATCACTCCTGGGATAAATATAAACTCATCTGTTTCCCATTCAATGCTCTTTACAACCTGACCCCCTCCTCCCTTTCCAGCCTTATTACTCATTACTTCCCTCCACAGTCTATAGTACAGCCATATTGCCCTTGCTATTACTAGTGTATGTAGTACAAACCTTTGTACTAGTTGTCTTGCATGCCAAGAATAGTTTTTCTCCTCATTTCTCAGAATTTCTGGTTTCCTTCAACTTAGCTCAAGCATCATCTTTTGAGCTGAGGCCTTTCCTGGTGTCTCCTCCTCTCCCCACCCCCAGCTGCTAGTGACTTCCCCTTCAAGCTTCCCAGGTAGCAGCTTTGCATAGATTCTCCATGTACCTACCTATGTGCATATTGCCTCTCCAGTTCAAATGTGAACCCTTGATTCTTCTGCTTTTCTCTTTTATCTCCAGTGCCTAACACATTCTGGAACCTAGGACACGATTAATAAAGCTTGCTGATGGACTGTGTGATAATTGTGTGCCACAACTGAAAGAGTACTAGATTTTGAATCAAAAGAACTGTGTTGAACACCTGGCTTTTTCATTTACTCCCTAGAATATCTTAGAAAAGTCACTTTAGGGACAGCTAGGTGGCATGGTGAATAGAGCACCGGCCCTGGAGTAAGGAGGACCTGAGTTCAAATCCAGCCTCAGACACTTAACACTTATTAGCCGTGTGACCTTGGGCAAGTCACTTGACCCCACTTGCCCTCCAAAAGGCAAAAAGAAATTTTTTTTAAATAAAAAATAAATATGAAAAAAGTCACAAGTTCTGAGCCTGTTTCCCCATCTCCAAAATGGGGGCATTGGACTAGATGAACTCCGAGGTCCATTCCAACGCTAAATCTAAGAAATGACCTACTTCAGCCTCTTCAACTTTTTTCTCCCTATCATACTATCTTCATCTCCTCCCACACATGTATATTCATTTTATGACTAATAGCAGGCTGAATTGCTTATGTTAATGCTAACCAAGGATGCCACAGGCTTGGCACAGTCTATGCCCCCATGCAAGGGGGTGCCACAACTACAAAAAGTATCACACCTTCTAGAACCTCATCCCAGAAGATCAGTATGACCCAGCCAACTGCTGGTACCCTTGGCTTTCACAGGTTCTGCTGACTTCCTTGGGTGGGCATCCTGACTATTACCATGGGACAGGAATGAATTCCATACTGTTTTTATCTCACTAAAAGGTCAGAGCCTAAAGTAGCTACCATCTTTCATTCCCCTATACCAGGTCCAAAAGCTCCCTCATCTCCCTCTGGTAGATAAGAAATGGTAGTTGGGATCAAATCTCACAGATGTGAAACTTTGGGCAAAGAATATGAGAAATCAGGAGTCAAAATGAGGGCTTTCTGGGATATAGTCCTTCAAGGTCTTGTCAAATTTAATCACGATCAAATGGAAATCACTCCCTGATTTTGATATACCCATAGAATTTTAGGGCTGGACAAGACCACAAGAGGTAGTTGTCTTGGGGGCTTCAGAACATCCTTCGATTTTTCCTCACAAGTTTAAAGAAACACTTCCACTGAGAGATCTGGAATGGTGATAGAAAGTCACATGTGAAGTGAGGCATAGGGTATAGTCATTGCATCAGATTTTCAAGTCTAACCTCCTGTTTTCTGACAGTTGAATCACATAGGGAAAATGTTTTTGTCTGTTCTCTTTTTTAATACCTCCAAGGAATGAGACTGTATATCACAGGAGCCAGGCCAAGTTCTTGCTTATACCCAATGAAAATTTCTCCTGCTTTCCTTTAAACTCTTCCATTTGTTGGTCTTCTATGGACCTCAAGAAAAACTTCTCAGTTTCATCCTCATAAAAGCCATTTACTTCCAAGGAGTGATTGTTACCCCTTAACCTTTACTTCTGTAGACTAAATAGCCATTATTCCTCTCATTCTTTCTCAGAAGGCTAATTTTCCATATATTGGCAACATTTTCTATTCAATGGACATGTAACTTGATTTCTCAAAGCTCGAGATACCCTTCCTACTAAAGAAAATAAGAATATAACCACCAGAATCATGAAGAAATAGGAAGCCAAACTCTGTTAGCCAAATCCTTTGGAAGACGCTGCTCTACCAGGAGCTGGAGGTGTGGTTTAGCAGGAAAACTATTTATTCATTCTCTTTTTCTGACCCCATCCTTCATGTAAGCAGCTCCATTCTTTTCCCCTGTTCCTCCCTTCAGGTGTGACTTCCTCTCCGGGCACCCTTTTCAGATTCCCCCCATGGAAGGGTTTCTTTAATTTTGTGAGGGAAAAACAAAGAACAATTCTCAGACACCCAAGACAATTGCATCTGAGGGAAGCAACTGCTGCTCCTTACTTAACAATTCTCTTTCCTTAACACCACTGTTTGACTCAATTATACCCAGGGGAATCCATGAGGTCCAGATTTATGTAACTTTTTATTTGCTCTACTTTTTTGAGACATTATAATACTACTTATCATTCATATTTCTTTGACTCATGTCAAGTCCCCATTTAGAGAAACAACTTCTCTATCTCTGTCTCTCTCTCCCTCTCTCTCTTTTTCCCTGTCCTGTCTCTTTCTTGTCTCTCTGTGTTTCTCTGTCTCTGTCTCTCTGTCTCTGTGTCTCTCTCTCTCTGTCTCTGTCTCTGTCTCTCTCTGTCTCTGTCTCTCTGTCTCTCTCTGTCTCTCTCTGTCTCTCTCTCTCTCTCTCTCTGTCTTTCTATCTGCCTGTCTCTGGCTCACTCTGTTTCCTTCTGTCTCTGTGTCTCTCTCTCTTTTTCCTTCTGTCTCTCTGTGTCTCTCTGTCTCCTCTCTTTCTCTGTCTCTCTGTCTCTGTCCTCTCTCTGTCTTTCTATCTCTGACTCACTCTGTTTCTTTCTGTTTCTCTTTCTCTCTATGTGTCTCTGTCTCTCTCTCCCCTTGCCATCCCCCTTTCCCCCAGAGAAACCACAGTCATTCACTACACTGCTTCTTTTAATTCCCCAAGGAAATACCCTCACACAGAGAATGGTATCTTAGAGAAATCAGTTTCTTTTCAAGAACACTTAGCCAATACAGAAAGTGAACAGACTGTTTAAAGAAATAAAGAATGGAAAATAGCCTCAATGAGAAAGTCAGCAAGATGAAGTAGAACACTGGAAGGTAGGGGAGGGAAGAAATGAGTTTCATCATGGTTTGTGGCAGAGAAACTGCAACAGCTACAACATCTCTCTTTTTCAGGACCACAGTCTGAAAGGGCTTAAGTGCCACAGTGCTCACAGTAGCATGAGGTGGGCAGATCTCTCAGCCTCTCCTGATCTGGCATCCCCAGGTATGATTTTGGAATCCAGGCTGTGCTGGGAAGCAGGCAGCTGTGAAGGCTTCCACCCTGTGAAGGCCTGATATCTCTCTATTGCAGTGGCAATATGTCCCCTGGGACTTCTCACAATTAGCTTCCACTTTCTCTGTTGTCATTGTCCCCAGTGAGACTTACCTGATCTTCCCTTATTCCCTTTGGTGGAAAAGGAGCTTAGCTTTTAGCCACAGACTCTCCAAGATTCACATAGATAGTTTCTGTTGAATTCCTTATTATACAAGCCAATTATCTAAACAGATGAAAATTTATTTTACCTTTTACTCTGTGAATCACAATCAAACTTGTAAGAAAACATCTAGATATGAAGCCCCAAATTCCACTAAGATATGCAAACAATGCAAATATAAAGTATTTGTTGTTGCTTAGTCATTTTCAGTTCTGTCCAACTTTTTGTGACCTCTTGGGGGGTTTTCTTGTCAAAGAAGCTGGAGTAGTTTGCCATTTCCTTCTGCAGACTATTTTGTAGAAGAGGAAACTAAGGCAAACAGGGTTAATGACTTGCCCAGCATAACACAACTAATAAGCATCTGAGGTTGGATTTCAACTAAGGTCTTCCGGACTCCAGACCCAGCATGCTATCCATTGTGCCACCTAGCTGCCAGATAAAATATATTTGTAGACAGACAGACAGACAGACAGAGAGATGTGTGTGCATATATAATAGGGGTTTGGTGTATGCACAAAATGCCTTAGATATAATCTCTTCATGTGGAAACAATAGGGAGCCTGCCTCCAGAAGAGCCATCATGCTGTCTGTGTAAGGCCTAGGGGAGACTGTGGAGCATGTCTGCACCATTTATAACTGGATTCAATCAGCTAACAAGGTTGTGAAGAGGAAGGTCTTTGATTGGTTGGTAAGGCATTTAAAAAGGCCTGCTGGCCACAGCAACTTAGGAAACTTATGATATTGTGGTAAACACAATGCTACAAAAGATGAGGCCTTGGAATCTTCTCCCTATCAAGGGCAGGTGACTCTAAAACAGGACTCAATCTTTGGCTTCTATGATTTTTCTTTTCCATTCTAGTTGAAGGGAATGGAGTCACCTACCTTATAAGTTTTGCAAGGTCAAGGTGAGCAAGCCATAGGAATTTAGGAGTCAGAGTCCAAGCCAGGTTTTGAAGCTAGCCAACCACTGCCCTGAGGAGTAAGGAGCAACCTTTGGGAGTGACCAGCCTCCTGACGATGAGTCACTAGAAGCCCTTGCAGTTTGATGAGAATATGGCCCCAAAAGTATTTCTGAAAATGTCCATTAATTTTTACTATCTTTGAAGTAAATATCATTTTGTAAAACAAAAATATACTGTAAACACCCAAAAAAGAAAGAGTGCAAGTACCAAGAAGCCACGATCAGGATTACACAAGAGTTAACTACCACCATAAAGATGCAGAGAGCTTCTAATATAATGTTCAAAAAGGCAAGAGATATAAGCTTATAATCAAGAGTAAATTACAAAAAAAAACTGAATATAATTCTATAGGGTAAAAGATGAACTTTTATTGAAATAAAGGACTCTTAAATATTCTTAATGAAAAGGCCAGAACTAAATATAAACTTTGAACTATAAACATAGGATTCAAGAGAAACATAAAAAGGTAACTATTTCAGCAGAATTAGAAGTGACTGTTTATGGATGAAATGTTTATATATTGGGGTGGAATGAACAAGTATTTGTCTAAAGTCCCAATGGCATAGGGAGTCACAGATAACGTTAAATATGAAAGAGGTCCTAGGGTTGGTTTTGTTATTTTTTTTAATCTTAAATGAAAAAAAGGGAAAAGAAGGAGAAAAGTATATACTAGAGAAAATGGGGAAGAAGAGTGAGGGACCTTATCTTACATAATCAGTGTACACAAACAAAACTATACAAACTAGGAAGAAGGTATGCAGGGACTAGGTGATACTTGAACTTCACTTTCATCTTAACTCAGAAAAGGAGGGTAAAATAAACAGAAATTCATTTAACTCAGTAGGAAAACAATAGGGAACAGAAAAAGGTAAGAGGAGGGAATAAGCGTGAGGAGGAATTTAAGGAGGAATTCCTATTAGGAAAATGGAAAAACATTAATTGCTCATGGTTAGGTTCAGCCAACATTATAAAAATTACAATGCTACCTAAGTTAATCTACTTATTTAGCGCTATGAAATCAATTTCCAAAACAATATTTTATAGACTTAGAAAAAATTATAACAAAATTCATATGGAGGAACAAAAGGTCAAAATTCTTAAGGGTAATAATGAAAACAATGGGAAGGAGGAGTCTATAACTACCAGATCCCAAGTTGTGTTATAAAGCAGTAGTCATTTAAATAATTTGGTACTGGTTAAAAATAGAGGGAGGGAAATCAGTGGAATGGATTAGGTACAAAACATACAGAAGTAAACAAACACATTAGCATGGTGTTCAATGAACTGAAGACCTAGTTCCTGGGGAAAGAACTCAGTATTTAACAAGAACTTCTGAGAGAACTCAACACCAGTGTGGCAGAAATTAAGTTTAGCCCAATACCTCACACTACACCAAGATAATATCCATATGGATACACGGTCTAGATATAAAAGTCACATTACAAACAATTTAAAGAAGCAAGAAAAAATTATAATTTGAATCTATGGATAGAAGCAGAGTTCGTGACAAGTGATAGAGATGATATAAAGTAAAATAGAAAAATTTGATTATGTTAAAGTAAAATGATTTTGTACAAACAAATCTAGTATATTAAAAGTTAGACAAGAAACAAGTAACTGGGGTAGGAGGAGAATCTTTGCAATATGGTTCTCTGATAAAGATCTCCAAGATATATGAGGAACTGATTCAGATTTATAGTACAAAGACCAATTCTCCAATAAGAGCCATTCAAACAGAAGAATGGGGGAGAGGGGCAGGTAGGTGGTAAAATGGGTAGAGCAGTGAGCCTGAAGTCAGGAAGAGCTGAATTCAAATGTGGCCTCAGACACTTATTAGCTTTGTGACTCTGGGCAAATCACTTGACCCTTTTGCCTCAATTTTCTCATCTGCAAAATTTTTTGGAAAAGGAAATGAGAAACATTCCAGTATCTTTGCCAAAAAACAAATGGGATCACAGAGAGTTGGACACAATTGAAAAGACTCAACAACAACAACCAGAAAAGGTTGTAAACAAGCAATTTTCAAAGGAAAAAAATAAATAATAATAAAGAATATTCCTCCAAATCAGTAATAATTAGAGAAATGCTCATTAATCAGTTCTGAGGTTCTCTCTTATACTTCTCAGATTTGCAAAAATTACAAAAGAAGAAAAAAGATAAATATTGGAGGAGCTGTGGGAAAACAAGTGCATTAGTGCATTGTTGATAGCACTGCAAATTGGTCTGGCTATTCTAGAAAGCCATTTGGAACCATGTTTAGAAAGTTACCAAATTGTGCTTACATTTTGTTCTAGCTTCTCCGCTAGGGCTGAAGTGGACAACCAAGCAATAACAGGACAGCAATACCAATTGCAAATTTAAAGGAGTGTTTATTAGCCAGCCCGCAATTGCCTCCCCAAGACTTAGGGAAGACAGCCCTGAGCCTTCTGCAGAGCAAGTTTTTATAGAGAAATACATTACTCCCTGGAGCAACGATGTAGTTAGCAACAGAATTTACGGTTTAAGACAGGTGGTACCACACAGAGGTAAGGGCTAAGCGGAGCGTGAAGGACAACAGGGTGTGGGGCCGTTTCTAGCAAAGCCCTGGGTACAAACAGATCTGTATCTGGGGTTCAAGGATGTAATGTTTCTAGCAGCACAGGTAGAAAGTCCCCAAACTGCTGTGGCCTAACAGGTGGTTTCCAGGGACCCTGGTGGGGCCTCTTCTTGCAGGTTGTGACTGGGAGGGAGGTTAATTGGTGTCTATAATTTCTGATGGACACTTCACTCCCCCCTTTTCTTGGCCATAGTTAAAACTCAGACTCAACTGAGTCCAGGAGTGCATAGGTACTGTGGAGGGCAAACAGCTTAACAGCTTGGATCCTTTTTCTAATGTAGGTGGACAGGCAATTTATGAGACACGGAGCCAGTAACAAACCCAGTAGTGACAAAGCAAGTGGTCCTATAAGGGAGGTTAAAAGGGACGTGAGCCAAGGGGACCAATTGAAAAGGGACTGGTCCCCCTGATCCCCACAATGGGGAGACCCATCCTCAGAGCAGACATACAACTGGGTGGAATAGAGGCTGCTCTCGCCGCCCACGTCTCCACAGAAAGTACCACCGGTCCCCCCAGAATACATGCCTGTATAGGGAAACAACATGAACCTGGAGCCGAGCAGGGCACAGAGATCAAAGGAGAAGGTGGGCTGCCCGTAAGTCTCATTCTTAGCAATCAGAGTCCCATAAATTGTCCTACTAAGAGTCCAAGACTACAAGGTGGGAGCATAGGGGCTGGAACCAATCAAAGGCAGGAATGCCAGGAACAGGAGCATCAGGACAATCTCTTAATCTTCAGTTGTAAGTCACTGGCTGGCTCTGTTACCCATAGGTCTGGTGGGTCAGGAGGAGCCGTCACCTTGATGTGTGAGTGGTGGATCCAGGCCCTTCTTCCGGACTCCTTAACAGCGGATGGGTCACTGGATGCACGGGATCCTGGGGTGATGACTGAGTAGCGGCCTGGTACACCGCTCAGACTGCATCCTGGATGTCCCGAAGAGCCTGGAGGGAATTGAGAAGGGAATCATTAGCAATCGTACATAACAGCATCTGCCATACGAAGTACAATAGGAGGTAGGGTGCTGAACAGAATCTCAAAAAGGGGATAGAGAAAGTAAGGAGGGGTTGGGGGTGCACTTTGCATGCAGTAGGGCAAAAGGAAGAAGGTTCACCCAGGTTTCGCCAGTTCCAGTTCAGAGCTTAGAAATGTGCTCCTTCAAGGTTCTATTCATCCTTTCTACCTGCCCAGAGCTTTGGGGCCGGTAGGTGCAATGAAGGCACCACCGCCATCCCAGAGCCTTAGAGAGGGACTGAGTTACTTGAGAGACAAAAGCTGTGCCATTGTCTGAGCCGACAGAGAGGCATAGGCCAAAAAGGGGGGGGGGGGAGATCTCTGTCAACAGTTTCTTTGCCAACACTAGTTCTGCTTCCATTTTTGACTGGGAATGCCTCAATCCAGCCTGAAAAGGTGTCTAGAAATACCAGCAGAAACCTGTATCCCCTGACTCTGGAGTGCATTTTGAAAATGAAAGGATAAACAAGTGAGTGGGGCAAAATAGTGCTGCCGTCCGTGGTTTTTCTTCATCCCGACTTTTCTTCCTTTCCTGGGGGTCTGTGGCTTGATAGCATGGCATGGGGGGGAGCAACATTTCTCCTTGAATGGGTGTCTCTAGGACCAGGAAATCTGGTGTGTGAGCCATAGCCACTTTCCTTGCAGCCCGATCAGCTGCCCCATTGCCCAGGGACAATGCATCCTCCCCCTTTTGATGTGCACGGACATGAATCATGGTAACTTCTTTAGGGAGCCAGACTGCATCCAGCAGTTGTTGGATCTGCTCCTTGTTTCTCACCTCTTTCCCTCCTGCTGTCAGTAGGCCCCTTTGTTAGTTAGGGCCATATCAAGCAGGCCAGGGCGAGAGGTGTGCAAGGTTAAAACGTTGGGAACTGGGGCACCTCTATTTGGTTTGCAAGGGGAGGACTGGATTAGGATTATGGGATGGACAGGCATTTTTCCAGTGGCCCTTCTGCTTGCAGTAGGCACACTGATCCCATTCCAGCGGTTGCCAATTGGGTGGTCCATGACCGCCCTCCGCCCTCCCCCGGGGGATGCACTTCCTCAGATGGTGGGGCCCCTTGTTCTGGGAGGAGAAAGTGCCAAAAGCCAGTTTCAGCCAAAGCCGCCACCACTGCCCTTGCCATGCATTTGTTCTGAGTTTCTTGGGGTTCATCCCAATTATTATAAACCTTCTGGGCAATCTTAAGTAGCTCTATGAGGCTTTTCCCTTCAAAGCCATCTAGTTTTTGCAGTTTCTTTAAGTTGTTCCAAGAAAGCTGCTGGTGCCTCCTCTCTTCCCTGTCTGACCTCACTAACTTTAGACAAATTAGTAGGCTTCCTGGATGCCGCTCTTAGGCCACCCAACAACAACTGGAGATACTGACCAAGAGCCTCCTTACCCCTGTCCATGTTGGGGTCCCAATTAGGGCGTGTTTCAGGAAGGACATGCTCCAGTTGGGGCGGGTCTGTGGTTGGATGGCCATCTGGACCCATGACCACCTTTTTGGTTTCTGCCAACATCCTGCTCTGCTCCTCGCTGGTGAAGAGCTCCTGGAGCAACCATTGGCAGTTGTCCCAGGTAGGCTGATGGGTAAAAAAACACAGTTTCTAATAAGCTAATAAGGCCCTGGGGCTTGTCTGAAAAGGACGGATTCTGCTGTTTCCAATTGCAAATCACTGGTGGAAAATGGGACATACACCATGAAAGCACGGTGCTGGTCAGATTCCAGGGGTGGAGCAATCTGTCAGAGGGGAAAGAGCCCCTGATGGGGTGGTTGAGTCAGGGGATGGGGCACTGGCAGGAGACTGAGTACCACAGGGTACACCACCCTGGGTATGAGGAGGACATACATTCAGTTACAAATGTTAACATTTTCATAGAAAATGGCAAAACCACAAATTCAGAACAAGACAGCAAGACCTCTTCTGCCTTACAACTTGTTACCTTAATTCAGCAAAAACATGTTTGACAAATGAAAGTTTTAATAGGTCTCTTAAAATCACACTAGAGACTTTAAAAAATTTCTTCTTAAAGTATTTCCCTTCCTTTAAAACAGTTTCAAGATATAAATGATCACTAAGCCTTCATGAAGAAAGTTAGTTAAAAACTTTTAAAATGATCTTAAGCAGTTTGCATAACTTTCTATACATGTTCTAATTCTAGATGAAATATGGTATTAGATTTTCCAGTAAGCTAACACAAAAGAGCTCATATATTTTACTGATTACTTGCTCTGAGCATAGAAACCTGTTATAGAAGGAAAAAGCAGGGACATGTGACATTCCAAATATGCCAGGAGAAAACATCCTTGGCTCTGTTTAAATTCAGGTAAAGTCACAGATATACAACCATGCAGTATCTGTTCTACCTCATAGCTAGACTCAGGAAAAGGTGGGAAAGATTCCTTTTCAAAGGAACCCCATGAGTAAACTGAGCCAGGAGGGATCCCATCCCAGACAGAAGCTAAGATTGTCCTTTCGGCCTTTACCAAATGTAGATTTCCACCTGTTAACAGTACAGGATCACATTTCCTCTGAGAAGCTTGTGGCATTTTCTCTTAGATACTGATCTAATGCAAACAACTCTACCCAAACTCAAAGTCAAAATAAAATTTAGTCATGGTCCCAAGTGCCTTTTACCTTAAACAACAAGCTTCACCAATCACAGCTTAGAGCCAGTTATAATTATTTCTACTCTCATGGAGCTGCAATAAGCAATAATATCAGGTCTCATAAATATAAGGAATTCCATTTACTATCCTTCCTTCTGAAATATAAAAGCCAATTGATAGAAATCCCTTTTAATCTTTGCAACCTCTTAGCAAGTTATGTTCATTTAAAACCTACATGACTAAAACAAGTTCCTTTCCCAGGCTGAATGACCTTGCCTAATAGAGATAGTTTCTAGGGGATTTGGCAGTTTTACAACATAAGGAAAATTTATATAAATGCTAAGCAGGAGAGACTGGGAGAAGGGCTAATAATGATGCCCCTGCTTAGCCAATTCTCATACATGCAGGAGGACTGCTCTGAATGGGAAGAACTAGTCAGAATAAAGTTTTCATCCAGTTTCCTCCTTTCCACATACAGTAATCAATTAACAGTTTTAGGTTTTAGCATTAAAACAGTAGCCCAAAATAACTTAGTTAACAATCTTACAAGTTTGAACAATCTTAACTGAAACTTTCTTTTAAACAAAGACAGACTTGGAAGCTTATGATTTCCCAAATTATAATACCCCAAGACTTTAAGAGAAACTGCTTCTCATACAACATAGATAATTCAACTGTTTACCAATAACAATCATGGTCTTAATTTTGAACTTTGAAATAAAAACAATTGAATAACCAATCTGGTGACCTTAAACTCCAGTTTTTAGAGTTACACAGAACTAAAATTTTTCTTGGTGCCACAAAACCAATCAACTTATTACTAGAGATCAGTTACATTTTGAAATCTCACATGGATGGTGAATGTGGCCCTTCGGGGGCCAGCCAACGCTGAACTGGGGCCACTCAGATTGATAGAATAGGAATAATTTTTCTTTATTCACGCGGTAACCATAATCTCCTATGGTCTTTCAGAACTCCTTAAAGTTCTGCAGAAAGTACTGTAAGGGAATCTCACCCCCCTGGGGCGCAGATGATTGTTGGCCCATAAATGCAGGTAGATACAAAATGAGACAAAGACCCAAGATCACAGAGACACTAATGACAGACACACAGAATACAAAAACCAAATACACAAACTGAAACTGACAGGGCACTCTGGTGGAATCCCAATGCAGAAGCCAGTAAGGGTGTTAACGCTGCATCCAGCTTAGCCTCTTACTCTACAGGAGTACTCACCAAAACAGAAACAGAACACTTGTGGACCAAATTGAAAAGAAATTTTGGGAAGGACACAGGTTCTAGTCCACTCAGGGAAACAACATGAGCCTGGGACCGAGGAACATCATCTCGGTGGCCACCCCCTAGGTCGGATTGCTTTCCTGGCCCTCCAGGGAGCCTGGACCAGCTGTCAATACAGAGCCAAACGCTATCTCAGTGGAACCTCCAAGTGAAGTGGACAACCACGCAATAACAGGACAGCAATACCAATTGCAAATTTAAAAGAGTGTTTATTAGCCAGCTGGCAACTGCCTCTCTAAGACTTAGGGAAGACAGCCCTGAGCCTTCTGCAGAGCAAGTTTTTATAGAGAAATACATTACTCCCTGGAACAACGATGTAGTTAGCAATGGAATTTACAGTTTAAGACAGGTGGTACCACACGGAGGTAAGGGTTAAGTGGATCGTGAAGGACAACAGGGTGTGGGGCCGTTTCTAGCAAAGCCCTGGGTACAAACAGATCTGTATCTGGGGTTCAAGTATGTGATGTTTCTAGCAACACAGGCGGAAAGTCCCCAAACTGTTGTGGCCTAACAGGTGGTTTCCAGGGACCCTTCTTGTAAGTTGTGAGTGGGGGGGGGGGTAATTAATTGGTGTCTATAATTTCTGATGGACACTTCAGGGCTATAGCCCAAAGAAATCAAAGAGGAAGAAAGCAAAGAGGTAAAGGATGTATAACACAGAACTACTTATAGCAGCCATTTTCATGGTGACCAAGATTTAGAAACTAAAAGGCTGATCTTTTATTGGGATCCTAAAGAAATCATGGTACATGAATGTAATGGAATATTACTGTACCATAAGGAATGATGAAACAGACAATATCAGTGGAATCTGGCAAGACCTAAATGAACTTGTACAGAGCTAAGTAGACAGAACTAGGAGAACAATTTATACACAAAGATAACAACATTAAAGAGGAAAACAACTTTAAAAGATCTTAGTATGCAGATTAGTGCAATGATAAATCATTAGTCCAAATTAAATATGCCATGCATTAACCTGAAGAACTTAAAATGAAGAAAGGGACATACATGTTCAAAAATGTCTAATGTGAGGATTTGTTTTACTGGATTATATAGCTATATATAGTTTAATTTTTTATTTGCTCAATGGTGGGGAGTAGGAGAAAAGAAATTAGCTTTGTTTTATTAATTTAAAAATAATAGTGGCAAACTTTTAAAAAATAAAGAGAAAATTTTAATATTTGTATGATAAAAGTCTTAACATGGTATAGTAATATGATTGCCATTGGATCTAGATATCCAAACAAAAATACAATGCTAATAAAACACAGGGCTCATCAACCCAAAGCAGGACAGAAAGATGGAATACTTTGTCCAAAAAAAAAAAAGGAAGGAGAGGACTGATAGATGTTCTCAGAGCACCCAATAAAAACCAAAATGTACAGAAAAAAAAACTTGGAACAAATAAATATCACTTTACAAAACAATAGTAAAGACTAACAATAGATCACATTACTAGATTTGTCAAATGAAATCAAAAGTGGGTTTATTTCTGAGAAAGCTAATGAAATGGCTAAGAGCCAAGGGTAGAGTCAAAAGGTACTCTGTGGGCAACATCTACAGAAACTCAACCAAAAACGTGCTGACCAAGATTCATGGGGGAAAAATGGCTCAGTTCATCAAAAAGCCTTTATTTAGTACTTACTATGTTACAGGCACTGCACTAAGATTTTATTTGTGCATATATGTTTATAGAAATAGCGGGATTTAGGAGAATGATTTAGGATCAGGTCTTTTTCTTTTTTGAGGGCAATTGGGGTTAAGTGACTTGCCCAAGGTCACATGGCTAGTTTTTGTGTTAAGTGTCTGAGGCTGGATTTGAACTCAGGTCTTCCTGACTCCAGGGCTGGTGCTCTATTTACTGCGCCACCTAACTGCCCCTAGGATCAGGTCTTTGACACCTGAAATTATAGCAAAGTCATCTTTAAGGGGTCTGAACTTAATTGTTAGTAGAAATAATGTAACATATCACTACAAATTATAAAAATTTAGCAACCATATACTAAAATAAATACAATCAGGTGACTAGAATTATATATTAGGGGCTCACTGCCTTTTATAAACTAACATAGAACAAATGCTCACAGTAAATTAGTACTAGACTTGGAGTTAAGAAGACCTGAGTTCAGGGGCAGCTAGGTGGCACAGTGAGTAAGAGCACTGGCCCCAGAGTCGGGAGGACCCAGGATCAGTTCTGGCCTCAGATACTTAACACACACACACACACACACACACACACACACACAAACTGGCTGTGTAACCTTGAGCAAGTTACTTAACCTCAACTGCTTAAAAAAAAAAGTACCTAATGCTTTTTGGGGCAGCACAAGGTGGCACAGTGAGTAAGAGTGCCAGCCCCAGCGTTGGGAGACCTGGGATCGGTTCCAGCCTCAGATACTCAGCACCCACACAAAAATAACTGGCCATGTAAACTTGAGTAACTTTACCCCAATTGCTTTAAAAAAAAAAAAAAAGATGACCCAAGTTCAAATCCTGTCTCTCAAACACTATATGACCCTGGGCAAATCACTTAACCTACCTCAGCCCCAATTTCCTCATCTATAAAGTAGGAATAATAGAAACCACCTTACAAGAAGAGAAAGGGTTGGGGCGGAGTCAAGATGGCCAAGTAGAAGCAGGACTTCCCCGGTGCTCCTGCCTCCACCTTCCCCAATCCATGTAAAAAGGGGACACTAAATAAATTTTGGAGCTGCAGAATGCACAAAATGACACAGAGAAGTTAACCTCCTGCTGAGGGCAGGCCAGCAGGAATTGGCCAGCAAAGCATTCTGGGAGCTGAGCCCAGCTCCACGCCAAGGCTTTAGCCCCAGGGCAGGCCTGACCAGCAGCCGACCATAGGGACTCCAGATCAGCAGCAGCTGTGGCCATTTCCAGATTTATCAACACATAGACGTGAAGGACAAAGTGAGAGGTCAGTGCAGTCCGGATTTTGGGACCCAGTAAGTGGGAGTGTGTACCTTTTGCCCCCTGGAGCAAGAAGCCACTGAGACGGGGCACAGCCAGCCAGCACCATGTGGCAGCTTCAGCTTCTGGCCTTCAGAGTGTAGGGGGACCAAGAACCAGTCTGAAGGGTAATCGCTCTTGCTTTAACCTGCTTGGATCTGGATTGCAGTCTAAAGTGGTGGGGTCCTGGGGTGTATATCCAGCTTGCCAGAGTGTGTGGAGACCTCAGAGAGGGTACCCATTTAATACCTCTGGCAACTGAGAAAACCCCAGCGTTTGGGACGAAATCTCCCCTGTCTGGTGGTAGAGTCCTACTGTGGCAAAAAGTCCAGGGGTCAAGTGACTGAGGGGCGAAATGACCAGGCAAAGGAAACAAAGCAGACAGAAGATTCCAACATTAGACTCCAATTTTGGGGTCAAAAAGGAGGAAAGCATGGAACAGGAGGAAGACAGTGAAGTCAAAACTCCTGCACTAAAAGCTTCAAAGGAAAATACAAGCTGGTTACAGGCCATAGAGGACCTTAAGAAGCAGATAAGAGAAGTGGAGGAAAAATTGGGAAGAGAAATGAGAACAATGCAAGAAAATTATGAAATGAGAGCCTGACTGAGGAAAATAACACTTTAAAAAACAAACTGAATCAAATGGCAAAAGAGGCTCAAAAAGGCAATGAGGAGAAGAATGCCTTAAAAAGTCGAATTTGCCAGATGGAAAAAGAATCTCAAAAGCTCAATGAGGAGAATCATGGCTTCAGAATTAGATTGGAGCAAATGGAAGCTAATGACTTTATGAGAAGAGCAAATGGAAGCTAATGACTTTATGAGAAATCAAGATGCTGTTAAACAGATCCAAACAAATGAAAGAATAGAAGGCAACGTGAAATATATCATGGGAAAAACCACTGACCTGGAAAATAGATCCAGAAGAGCTAATTTAAAAATTATTGGACTACCTGAAAGCCATGATCAAGGTAAGAACCCAGAAATCATCCTCCAGAAAGTTCTCAAAGAAAACTGCCCTGATGTTTTAGAACCAGATGGCAAAATAGAGGTTGAAAGAGTCCACCGATCACCTCCTGAAAAAAGATCCCAAAAAGAAAACTCCTAGGAATATTACAGCCAGGTTCCAGAACTCCCAGTTTAAGGAGAGAATGTTACAAGCAGCCAGGAAGAAACAATTTGAATACTGTGGAAACACAATCAGGATAACCCAGGATCTGGCAGCTTCTACACTAAGGGATTGAAGGGCTTGGAATATGATATTCTGGAGGGCAAAAGAGCTGGGATGAAAACCAAGAAGCACCTACCCAGCAAAACTGAGTATCATGTTTCAGGGGAAAATATGGTCATTTAGTGAAATAGAGGACTTTCAAGCATTCTTGCTGAAAAAACCAGTGTTGAACAGAAAATTTGAAATTCAGATACAAGAAGCAAGAGAAGCATGAGAAGGTAAACAGGGAAAAGAAATGATAAGGAACTTATCAAAGTTGAACTATTAACATTCCTACATGCAAAAACAATAATTGTAACTTATGAAACTTTTCTCAGTAGTTGAAGGGAATAGAAATATATATATATATATACACATATATATATATATGTGAGGATATATGGGCATGTGAATACATATGTGAATGTGTGTATACATTTTTTCAGGTATACATAGATAGAGGGCACAGGAACAATTTAACAGGAAGGGATGATACTTAAAAGGTGAAATTAAGAGGTGAGAGAGGAATATAATGAGAGGAGATGGGAAGAGACAGAATTGGGGTAAAATATCTCATGCAGAAGAGGCAGGGGGAAATGGTTACAATAGAGGGGAAGAATAGGAAGGCAAAAGGGAATGGATCAACCTTATTCCCATTGAATTTGGCTTGAGGAGGGAATGAAATACACACTAAATAGGGTATCCCACCCTCCAGGAGAGTAGGGGGGAAGGGGATAAGAGGGGGGATAATGGAAGGGTGGGCAGGCTGGGGGGGAGGGAAGTTGGGAGCACCCACTTTTGAAAAGGGATGGGATCAAAGTAGAGAATAGAACAAGTGGAGGTGGGATAGGAGGGAGGGAAATATAGTCAGTCTTTTACTATATATCTACTATTTTATTGTTTTGCATTAGCCGCACTTGTACATCCTATACTGAACTGCTTATCTTCCCAGTAAGGGTGGGTTACAAGGGAGGAAGGCAATGAATCTGGAATTCAAAGCTTTAAAATCAAATATTCAAATATGTATGTATATACATATATATGTGTGTTTATATGTATTGTATTATATGTATATATAATTGTATTATCAATACTATTTTACAAGTAATTGGGAAATAAGATATACAGGCACTGGGGAATAGAGATCTACTGGTGTAGCAGCAAGCACCCCAAGCGTCCTCAGGGTGGCTGCCCATACAGGTTCTTGGATCTGCTTTGTTAAAGGAAAGCAACTCAAAATGGGTTAACAAGCTTACTTTAATCAGTCAGACATATATCGTTTACCTTGTTCAGGGGAAAAGGTCAGCCCCCGAACTTCAAAGTATACAGGCAGAATTATCAAGACAGAAACAGATCAAGTAGACAGATTTCCAAACTGTCCAACCATTACATCCATACCCAGTCAACATCTGGGTTTTTCAAAGCCGGGGGGGGGGGCCTGGACAATGGCTTCCCAGAATACAGATCAAATCACAGAACACTTCTCAAAGTGAGCCCCCAAAACAAAGCTACACATCAGGGCTTATATAGCCTCCTCCTGGCTCAGAGAATGTAACAACCTTATTGACTCACTGGCCAATCAAGAAGTATCTACTGAAAAACAAGCCTCCCACCCCAGGCTTCAGGTGCACTTTAGCCTAGGGGCAGGGAAGATCTTTAAATTTGCATTTCCATTACAACTGAAAAGTCGAAAGGGGTATGGGAGAGAGCAGATTGGAGGAGGAGATATCCTGTGGGACTGCTATTTTGGGGGGTGGGTAGGGGAAAAATGGGGAGAAAATTTGTAACTCAAAAGCTGGTTGAAATGAATGATGTAAATCAGAAGTTAATAAAACATTTGAAAAAAACCACCTTACAAGGTTGTTAGGGGGATCAAATGATATATACATAATGCACCTCAAAAATCTTAAAGCACTATAAAAATTTTGATTATTATTACAAATCTCAAAATATTCTTGAAAATTTAACATATAACATGTATTGGAACCAAAGCATCATTACAGACAGATCTGTTATTCACAACCAACCAGTTTCATAAAACTTTAAGCACAATATTTTTAATAGATCCCATCTTTAAAAAAACTAACAAACTCCAAACTACATAGAATTGAAAAACTTTCAAAATAAGGACAACTGGCAGAAGAAATTAAAACTATTTGGGAAAAGGATGAAATACGTATTATCCCTCTCTTTCTGTCTACTGCTATAGTTGTTTCAAAAATGCTTTCATTGAATCCATGGAAGATGGACTTACAACCTAAGATTCCTAATCAATTACCAAAAAAGGCAATAATTTTAATCCATTTATGCAATTGTCTGTATAACAGCAAATATGCCATAACAATAGCAATACATTGCCTGATCCTCAAACTCCTTTTATCTGAGCCCTTTCAAAATAGAATAGAGTGAGATAGCAGCAGAGATAATAATAATATTAATAATTCCCTCTCAATCTTATCATCCATGTCAGAAACAATGACAGTCAGTCAATAAGCATTTATTAAATGCCTACTATTTCTTGGGCACTGTGCTAAGCATTGGTGACAAAAGGAAAAATAAAAGAGGTCTCAAAGAGGTCACAGTCCACTGGGGAAGTGACATAAAAATAACTATGTGCAAATAGGATAAACTAGAGATGATCAACAGAAGAAAGCTTTAATCAAGATCTAGAAAGATTTCTTGTAGAAGATAAGATTTTAGCTTGGATTTGAAGGAAGTTGGGGAAGTTAGGAGGTAGAGATGAAAAGGGAAAGTATTCCTGGCAGGGGGAACAGCCAGTTCCTAGAGTCTGGAAATGCAATGTCTGATACTAGGAACAGCAAGGAGGTCAATGGCATGGGATAGTGTAGTATGTCTAGTATCTGTCAATGTTTGCTATACACCTCCAGCTGTGTTCAGCAGCACATGTGTGGGAGCAAAGACATAGGATGTTGGAAGTGATCCAAGGGTGAGGCTTGATCAGTGATAGGATAAGTGGGTAAGACACACAAGAGAAGAGGATAACACAGAGTAGAACAAGTTCACCAAAGATCAAGATGGGGGGGAAAGGAGAGTGTAGCTAGTATAGTAGTGATGGCCTAAGGGGAAAAAAAAACAGAGGCGTTGAGGTCATGGTAAGGAGAGAAAAATAATATATTTTAGGGTTGCAAGGTAAAGGAAGAGGTGGGAAAGATAAACTATTGTGATTGAATAAGGGAATTTCAGAATTTAGGCTAAAGCCTTAATGAAATGGAAAAAGGAGAAGTCTGGTGCTTGATGGAATGGGAGGGAGAGGAAGGAGGCATGGCATAATTGAAAGTGAAAGACAAAATGTTAAGGTAATATAGGATGTCAAGATATCACAGAGAACAAAATAAACAATTCAACATCCAATCAAAATTATGCTATAGAATCTTGAGAAGCAAAAAATAATAATAATAATCAGAGGAGAAAGAGAATTCCTGAAGGAGAATGTGGAAAATTACTTTTCATTTCTGAGTTGAAAGATGCTCAACACAACAAAAATACAAACTGAATCAACTGAAAAACAGAAAGTTTATGAATTTTTTTTTTAAATGAATGACAGAGCATTCATGTCAAGAAAGGTGAAAAACTCTAGCTTCTCTACAAAATGAAAAGTGGTGAGTTGGGTTAGGTCCATAATTATTGGATCTTCACTTCACAGTGAGAACATTAATTACTAGTAGAACATTTTATTAGTTTTCACTCTCATGAAAAACTGATCCTATCCTTCTTAGACAACTCATCACATATTTATTACCAAAAGATGATAACACCAGTGACCCCTCCCAAAGTAGGCCAATTGCATATTTATGTATTTTATGCAAAACCTTCTTAAACTGTCTCACTTAAACAATCTATAAGCAATTATAAGACACACACAAGCAGAGAAACAAAAGGGGTGTGCTAGGGGAAAAAAAAGTCCCAGGGATATATAAAAAGCACCTAATTATCAATTCAGTGATAAGTCACCTGAAAGTGCCATAACATTTACATTGCCTTTATTAGTTATCACAAAGCCTTTGGCTTAGTTCCACGCTTATGGCTTAATCTTGCAAAAATGTAAAACAGATCCAAGAACAGTCAAAATGCTAGAATATTTTATGTCCATATGGATAAATATTTCACACGGGTATTTAAAACATACCATTCACACAATAATGTCAAGAACACCTCACAGAAAATATACCTCTTTCCATGGAGATAAGTTAAGCCTGATGATTCTACCTAACCTTAAATCTATTGTCATCACTCCTGAATAGGTTTAAATAGCTTTAAAGTGAAAGAGGGAATTGTATCGAAAATCATAATAATCCCCTGACATCCATGAATGGCATCATTAAATAGCTATTTCATGTTGTGGAAACCTTATCCAGTAGTATCAAAACATCATTTAGAATCAATAAGGGTAAAATCCTTTATATACAACAAGGAAAGATAGATGCCAAAAGCTTTGGGATAAAATCCAAAGTCCAAATTGAACCAATGGACAGAGACTATATTTACAAGTACCTTGGTCTTAAGTTGGAGCCAATATGATTGAGTGACAGAAAGCAATTCAGTAAGTTCTCCACAAAGTCTTCCTAACAGATCTAGAAAATACATGAGGTCAAATTATGATGGGGAAATTGAGAAAAAGTCATAGAGATTCTTTTGTTAAGCCCAGGTTGGCATAGAGAGGCAGACAGAGATGTCTTTGGACACTGGAGATGGGTTGGGTCATGATCCCACTTTGCAGGCAGCACTCCACTGGGGGAGGAGAAAGGGAAACTTTTAGAATCCAGGGAGAGACTATTCACCAAGGCAAGAGGTGGTCTCAGACCCATAACAGGGTAGAGGAAGAAGGAGACCTGCACAAAGCACTGGAATTCCCAGATAGGGAGACCCTAAGTGTCATATGGAGAAAGGTAGAATATTAGAAGCCAGTAGCAGTGGTGGTGTGAGTCAGACCCCACATGCAAAGTAGGGTGTTGCCTTCAACGTCAAGCCCAGTCTGCAGAGTCCTGGTTAGGGCAGGACATAACCAAAGGAGAGTTTACAATTCTGCTACAGAGGGCCAATAGAGCTTTCCAACTGGCTAATGGGCCAAAGCCTAGTAGCAGTCTATTCTTGCTCAGACCCAAACCCAGGTCAGGAACATGCAGAGCTCAGCCTAGGGGGGTTGCAATCAGACTTTGCCCTGGATCAGACTTCTTTGGGAGCATTGAAAGCTTGCAGGTCCCTACTCTATGTCTGAGAAGCTAGAATAACACAACACTCAGTACCTTCAAGAAAACAGCAACAGGACTAGCCTAGACCTTCCCTCCAGAAGTGCCACAAAGCCCAGTCATAGCATCAAATCTCAAGTCAGGAAGTAGACTGAAAGAATAGGCAAACAAAAAAAGAGCCCCTTATAATGAACTATTATGGTGGCAAGGATACTCAAGATACAAACACAAAAAAGAATGACTCCAAAATATATATACATACTTTTTTTTTTTTTCAGAGAAAAAACATGGCTTGGGCACAAACTCAACTGGAATTCTTGGAAGACATGAAGCAAGAGTTTTTTTAAAAGAATTAAATATTTTTACAAGTGAAAGTGGAGCACTTGAGGGGAAAAGCTAGAAAAGAAATGAGAGCTATAAAAGAAAGAATTGGAAAGAGAATTAATAGCTTGGCACAAGAGGTACAAAATGCTGTCCAAGTACTAAACTCCTTGAAAATTAGAATGGATCAAATAAAACCAATAACTCCATGAGACAATGAGAAATATTAAAACCAAGTAAAAAGGCTAGAAAAAAAATTGAGGAAAATGTAAGATACATCATAGCAAAAACAACTGACCTGAGAAAAGATTCAGGAGAAAAAAATTAAGAATCATTGAACTCTCTGAATGCTGTGACCAAAAAAAGAGTCTAACAATCATATTTCAAGAAACCTTAAAAGAATTATCCACGGTTCTTAGAACTAGAGGGCAAAGTAGAAAATAGTAAAACAATAATTAGGTCCTGAAAGAAACCTCAAAGTGAACATCAGAGCCAAAACTCAGTTTCCAAGATGAGCAAAAAATCCTGCAATCATCCAGAAAGAAAGAATTCACCTCTAGAAGTCACAGTAAGGATCATAGAGGATTTAGTAGCCACTACTACAAAGAAACAAAGAATTTGGAATACTGTATTCCTGAAGGTCATGAATATGGGTTTACAACACAACTGCTATAGGGGGAAAATGTATCTGCTGAAATAGAAGACTTCCAAGCATTCCTGATAAAAAGACCAGCACTGCATAGAAAACTTGAAATACAAACACAGGTGTGAAGTGAAATATAAAAAGATAAAGAATGATAAAGGACTAAACAAGAGAGAATTGCTTACATTCAAATATGAGGAAATGATACATGTGTACCCTCTTCTCACATAATTAGGGCATACAAGTAAACATCTAGGCAAACAAGAGGAGGTTGGAAGAGGCCAACACTCGAACCTCATTCTCACCTGAACTGGTCAAAATAAGGAAGTATACACACAGGGAGAGTTGGGAACAGAAATATATTTCACTCAGCTGTCCAAAAGGAAGGAAAGGGAAAAAGAGGGAAGGGGAAATTAGAAGGAAGGTAAAGGGGGACATTAGTCCTAAGCAAAACAAATTCATGAAAATGACAAAGGAGCTCTCGCGTCTCCAACCCCCTCTTTCGTGCTTCGGCGCCGCCTCCTTTGCCACTTCCTGCACCTCCAGCCTGGTTCTGGGCCTGCGCTGCCCGCCAGCGGCATGCGGTCCAAGGGGCCGCTCCAGTCAGTCCAGGTCTTCGGGTGAAAAAAACAGCCACCGCTGTGGCTCATTTCAAGAGAGGCAAGGGGCTGATCAAGGTGAATGGGTGACCACTGGAGATGACTGAGCCTCACACCCTGCAGTACAAGCTGCGAGAGCCTGTTCTACTAGGCAAGGAACGTTTTGCTGGAGTCTATATTCGGGTCCGTGTGAAAGGAGGAGACCACATGGCCCAGATTTATTCTATCCGCCAGACCTTCTCCAAAGCCCTGGTGGCCTATTACCAGAAGTATGTGGACGAGGCCTCCAAGAAGGAAATAAAAGACATCCTTATTCAATATGACCGAACTCTGCTGATGGCTGACCCTAGGCGCTGCGAATCCAAAAAGTTTGGCAGCCCTGGAGCTCAGCCTCGCTACCAGAAATCCTATCGATAAGGCAACTGCTAGAATTGTGGGTCTTCTTGCAATAAATTTGGTATATGACCTTTCCAAGTTTAAAAAAAAAAAAAAGAAAATGACAAAGAATGGGAATCTGTGAATATGCCAATAAACTGGGGGATAGATGAACAATTATGGTATATAATTGTGAGGAAATACTATTGTGCTGAGCTCTTATCAGCAAATGACCAATCTGCATTCCAAAGGACTAATAATGAAACATGTCACCCACCTCCTGATGGAGAGGCAAAGGACTCCGAATACAGAAAGAGACAATTTTTTTTTTTAGGATATGGCCAATGTGGAAATTTATTTTGATACATGGCAATGGGTTTAGTTTTGTTTGCAGTTCTCAAGAGGGAGGAGCTTGGGTATGTGTATCTGTGTGTCTGTGTGTGTATGTCTAGATAGAGATACAAATTTGGAAACCCTGAGTGACAAAATAATTTTGCACAATTTTTTTTATTTCTAAATTTATTTATTTATTTACTTTTAGTTAACAAAATTCAGTTCCATAATCCCTTGAGTTCTAAATTTTCTCATCCCTCCCTCTCGTTCTCCTTTCCCTCCCTCTCCATGGCAGCATGCAATCTGATATAGGTTATACAAATACCTTCACACTGAATATTAGCCAAGTTGTAAAGAAGAGTTGTAACCAATGGAGTGAACAACAAGAAAGAAGGAATGAAACAAAGCAAAACACAAAAGAGAGAGAGCAAGTAGTTTGCTTCAATCTGCATTTAGACTCTATAGTTCTTTTCTCTGGATGTGGACATCCCTTTCCATCATGGAGTCTCTTGGAGTTGTCTTATAACCTTGCATTGCTGGAAGGAGTCCAGTCTATCAAAGTTAGTTGTCACAGATGCGATGTGTCTGTAGTTGTCTGCACAATTTCTAAGGATTTATGATAAAAACATGTCATCCATGTCCTGACAAAAGTCATCAACACAAATTGAGATTTTATTTTTGGATATCATCATCAATAAGAAATTTTATTCTGATATTTTATTTTTCTTGCTTGTAACAACTGTTTTGTTTTTCTTTCCTCTCAACATGGAGGCTGAAGGAAATGAGAGGGAGAATAGACTGATGTTTGTTTGAAAATAAAATAAAATTTAATTTAAAGTACCTTGGTCCCTCCTCTAGGCAAGACACATTGAGCAAGAAGAATATATAGCTGCTTACTTAAAAACTTATTGTTATCCTTAAATCCAAGCTCAATAGGAAGCACATATTTAAACAAGTAACACCTGCATGACACCAGTTTTAATATTCATTTTAATAACTGTAAAATGAACCATTACAAATTTGGAAAGTATCCTGAGAGAAACCAGTATAATATTAACAAAATATAGGGCGGCTAGGTGGTACAGTGAATAGAGCACCAGCCCTGGAGTCAGGAGGACCTGGGTTTGGATCCGACCTCAGACACTTAACACACACAACCCCCCCCCAAAAAAAAAAACTAGCTGTGTGACCTTGGGCAAGTCACTTAACCCCTATTGCCCTCCAAAAAGCAAAAAAAAAAAAAAAACTAGGACAATCACTCTATGGATTAACATGTCTATTTCAAAAAGGAGGAGAATGACTGATAAATGTCCTGAGAGCACATAATAAATAAGTTTAAAATTTGCAGAAATACTTTTAACACAAGTAGATATCACTTCACTGATAAATAGTAGAGGCTAACAACAGGTTAGTATGTGAATTGGTTGAATGTAACTCTAAGTAGTTTAACTTAAGGTCTGGACTATAATACAGCTGAAACCCAAGAGTGGAATCAAATATCCAAATGAATTTAATCAATAACATGTCAACAAACATGCATCCAATAAATAGCTATGTCATGATATTTGTTCATGGAAATGGATGGATTTATGATAGGTATTCAGTATCAAATCATCACCACCAGAAATTACAAAAGGGTTATCATTAAAGCTCACAGGCTTACTAATTAATTCAAATTATGCCAAAAAATGGTAGAAACTGTGGAGCTCACCACTATAAACTGTTAAATTTAGCACCTACTGAATATTTAGCAAGACATAACCTACTAGTTAGAATTATACATTGGAAGCTTGTTATCTTTCATAAACTAACAGACAACAAACACAGACCTGAAGTCCTTGAAAATTCAAGAAACAAACTGGAACAGGACCATCACAAAGCAAAATTGTTGCCCACATGTACTCAGAAATAACATTGATCTGTAAAAATTAAAGAACATTTTTTTCATAAGTGCCATTATACTAAATATTCATAATGTCCAAATTACATGGAACAAAAATATTTTAAAATAAAGAGATTTAGAAGAAAACATTAAAATCATATAGGAATGGAATGAAAACCATCCCCATGGCCCTATCTACTATTCAAGTTGTCCCACAGATGCTTTTAACGAGCCTACAGAAGATGAGTTTACATCACAATACTTTAATTATGAAAGGCAGTTATTTTAATCAGCTGGGTAGTAGTCCAGAGAATATTAAATATGAAGGGAAAATAGCAGGATAGTAACTTATCCCAGGAGCATTCGATAGATAGATAGATAGATAGATAGATAGATAGATAGATAGATAGATAGATAGATGATAGATAGATAGATAGATAGATAGATAGATAGATAGATAGATAGATAGATAGATGGATGGATAAATAGATGGATAGATAGATAGATGGATGGATAGATGGATAGATGGATGGATGGATGGATAGATAGATAGATGGATAGATGGATAGATAGATAGATGGATGGATAGATAGATGGATAGATGGATAGATGGATGGATGGATGGATGGATGGATGGATGGATGGATGGATGGATGGATGGATGGATGGATGGATGAGTAAATAAATAAGTAAATACACATGAAAACAAGATGAACATTCTGGTATCTAGAATTATATACCAAAAGCTTGCTAAGCTTTATTAGGAAAAAGAGTAATAATAACAATATTTTATCCACCTATGCAATAGTCTATGGAACATCAAAAATAAAAGAATAATAGCAGGATAGTTATTCATCCCAGGACTGAACTCCATAGAAAAAGGTGTCAAGGATGAGATGGCTTATCATCATCATCATTATCATCATCTTTCAAAATATATAGTCTTCTATTAGAAAAAATTAATACCATGTGGGAAAAGAATGAAGTGCAACCTTTCTGCTAATATTTTCCCAGAAATAATTTCAGTGACCACAGAAGATAAGCTTATGTTCTAATACTTTATTCGATTATAAAAGCAGTCATTTTATCAAACTGTGAAAGAGAATACAAAGTATTAAAGAGAAAAGAATAATGGCAGGAGAGTGGCCTATTCCAACACTGTTTCACTTGTACTCTATAGACCTAAGATGAGGAAGACAACAAAATTATCAATAATAATAAATCTTTTCATAAACTAACAGATTACAAGTCCACAAATTGTAAATACAGACCTCAAAACATCCTTGAGAATTCAACAAATGAACTCTGCCAGAACCCAGTAAAACTGTCATAATCATCCAGACATAACATTGATCCATAGAAATTTAAAACAATTTAATATATTTAGTAACCTTCATTTAATAATATTTATATTTTCCTTTCATAATATTCATAATCTAATATTCATAGGAGCAACCTAGAGCAAAACCACGTGGGAACAGAATGTTATGTATTATCCCTGTAATCTTGTCTGTTTCCAGAGATGTCCTTAAGGTGCTTTCAACAAGCCTACAGAAGACATATTTTTACATCAATTCTTTTACTCAGTTACAAAAAGCATTTTGTCTACTTACCATAGTTCTCAGAAACATTAAGCATAAAGAAATAATAGGATAGTAACTTGTCCCTGGATCATTTCTATCTAACCTGCACCAAACAAGATGAGAAAAATAAGATCATAATAGACGTTTATAGGGTCCCTCAAGTTCTGCTAAACATTTTATATGCATTTTGTCATTAACCTTTACAAGAAGTCTGAGGTGAGTGCTGTTATTATTCCCATTCTAGAGATGGAGTAATTTTGGTCCCAAAAGGTCAAATGATTTTCCCAAAATTACAAGGCAGGTAGGTGGTGTAGTAGATAGGGCATTGGACTCCGAGACATGAAGACATAAGCTCAAATCCTGCCTCCGACACTTACTAGCTGTGTGACCCTGGGCAAGTCACTTAACCCTGTTCACTTCATTTTTCCCAACTAGAAAAAGAGCTGGAGAAGGAATAACAAACCATTCCAGTATCTTCACCAGGAAAACCCCAAATGTGGTCCTGAAGACTCAGACACAACTGAACAACAATAACAAAAACAAAAAATTGCTTTTATGACAAAATATAAACTCTTCTGTTTAGCTTTTTCAATCCTTCACAGCTTGGTCCAAACCTATCTTTCAATTCATCTTCTACATTACTCCACTTCCTACAGAGCACAGTGAGCCCAAAGGGCCTTCTCTCTGATGCTCACTCTCTCTTCCGTTTCTGCATCTTTGTACTGATTGTCCCTCATGCCTGGAATGCACACCCTCTTCATTTGCACGTCACAGAATCCCTCACCTTCTTCAGAGCAAATCTCAAGCACCACTTTCTACATGCAGCCTTTCCTCATCCCCACCTCCAACAGCTAGTACCCTCACTCCCTACCTCTTTATTGAACTGCCTGGTATTTATTCTCTTCATATTTAGGGTGTTTGTGTGTGTGTGTGCCTATATATGGAGACAAAAAAAGAGAATGATTTTTTTAAACTCTTGTGAACATTCCTAAGCATAGAAGTTCAGAGCTAGACTGAAAAGGGATTTTATTATTCATTTCTTTATAGTTTTCCAAAAGCAGAAAGAACATAAGAATCCAGAGCAAAATCTAGGTGCTATGAGCTAAGGCTGTCTTCGTTAGGGGAAGGGCTATAAACAACCTGGTGTTAGTTTTTCTAAGGCTAATTGCATTCTCATTGTTCCCTCCCCTTGCCCCCAGGTTTGAAAGGGAATCCATCTCCCAGAAGGACTTGGCCTAAGTCACTGGAGCCACACCAGCCCAGAGGAAATAACTAACTTAGCCAAACACCTCCTACCCCCAACCACGACTAGGCATGTTGAATCGGCAGAATTATACATTGTAGAGCTGGACAGGACTTCAGCTGCTATCTAGTCTAACAGGAACCTCCACAGGATGTGGGCATGTTTGTTATAACACGCCTGACAAGTGGTCATTCTCTGCTCCAACACCTCATCAATGCAGGAAAAAAACCAGTACCTTTTGAGACAATCTATTCTACTTTCAGACAGCTCTAATTCTTAAAGATATTTTTTTTCTTATATCAAGCCCAGATTTGCCTTTTTTTTTCTTTAACATGCACCTGGTTCTGCCTTATGGGGCCCAAAGGAATATCTAATGTCTTTTCTACTATATATCTCTTCTGAGTCTTCTCTTCTTAAGGTTAAATCCTAATTTTTTTCAACCAGTCCTCATATGATATAGACTCAAGGCTCTTCACTTTTCTGGTGAGTTGTCCTCCCTGCAAGCTTTTCACCTTAGTCCTTCAGCCTATCAGTGACACCCAGAACTGAGCACAATACTCTTAATGTGGTCTTACTAGGTCAGAGTATAGAAGGACTATCACCTCCTGATTTCTAGAAGTTATACCTGTCTTAATGCACCCCATGATCAAATTCCATTTTGTAGCATTTAGAAATTTTTTTAGATTTTTTTAGATTGGTGACTTATATTGAGTTTAGAACCCACTAAAATTCCCAGACCTTTATCAGGCAAACCACTAGACAGTCATGCTTCCCTTATTTTGTATTTATAAAATGTATTCTTGAACCCAATTGTAAGACTTCACAATTATCACTAGTGGGTCTTCCACAGATTTGATGAGAATGTCATGTCTGTAGCTGAGTCCTTGTTAAAAATCTTAAACAGTCAAGTACTAAGTATAAATCCTTAGGAATCTCCACTGGAGATCTCCTACCAAAATGACATTTCACCATTAATAGACTATTCCTTGAGTCTGACCATTCAGCCAATTCTGTATCCACCTAACTGCATGTCCAAATTTCTCCATCTTTTTCACAAGACTAGTACACTATACTTTATCATACATATCTCCTCTGAGCTTTACAACAATGTCGTAAATTAAGGATTATAGAAAGTATTAACCCCATTTTGCAGATGAAGAAACTGAGACTCAGAGATTTCAAGTAACTCATCCAAGTCCAACAGCTAGTAAATGTCATACATAGTAACATTTTAGTTCAGATCTTCCTTATGCCAGGACCTGATGCAAGGAGTACTAACTCTGGAGTCAGAGGAATTGGGTTTGAACTCCTCACTCTCCAATGGGCACATTACCTGTGTGACCTTACACAAATCAAACAACCTCCCCAGGATTCAATTTCCTCTTCTGAAAATTGAGGAAGTTGCACTAAGATGGCCTCTAACATCCCTTCCAGGGCTATGGCTCTGAACCTTTCATCCAATGTCTCCTGCTCTGTTAAGATGCCTTTCATTTGCAGTTAATAGAGCAAGCCTATCTCTACCTGCTTAACAAGCAATATAAATCTTACTGCATGCTGAGTCCAAACAATTCTCAAGGGGCATTGTATGCACAAGGATGATTTAGTTCAGAGGTTCCTGACCCATTTGTGTGTAATGAACCACTTTGGAGGTTCAGTGAAGCCTATAGGAACTTCTTAGAATAATGTTAAGTACACAAAATAAAATACATAAGATTCTGAAGGGAAGGAATTATATATTGAAACAGCAATCCAAGTATCTTTTTTTTAAGGCAAATTCATAGACAACAGGCTAAGAATCTCTGATCTAGATGAATTTGGTAGGCTAGTAGTAGCTTCAGACAATGCCTTCCTTTCACAGAGAGGATAAAAACAACTTCCTATTTGTAAGGTATATTGAAAGTGTCTGTACTGATATGAAGAATGGAACACCAATGATAGGTAGAGCCAAGACAGTGGAGTAAAAGGAGGAACGTGCTTGAACTCATCCCCCCATCACCTCCAAATACCTGTAAAAAATACTCTAAACAAATTTTAGATGTACAGAACCCACAAAGTGGCAGAACAAAACATATCTCCAGCTGAAGATATCCTGGCAGGCCGACAGGAAGGGTCTATTGCACTAGGCAGGGAGCAAAGCAAAGGCCCACGTGGGCTGTACCAGCACAGAGCAGTGGCACAGACCAGCCAGAGCAGACCTCAGAGTACTGCATCACTGGCAGCTGGGGCAATTTTCAGACTTCTCAACCCACAAACACCAAAGACAAAGTACAAGATCAGTGGGGAAACTCTGTTGAACCTGGTTGAGAGAAGAGCTCAGTCCAGCCCCAGTCCCAGGGCAGTGGAGGTGGAAGTGGCAGCGATGGCAGTAGCAGCAGCAGCAGCAGCGGCTGCTTCCAGAGCTCCAGGCCAACAGATAGTGGGGGGATCAAGTGGCTGATCATAGCACAAGTGCAGGGATTTCTTTGCTGGCACTGAGGCAGGATTCTCTTGCTTTGCCTTGCTTGGTTCTGGGTCTCAGTGTTGGATGGTGGTCCTGAGGTAAGAAGGAGCAAAGTTGTGGCAGTTTGTGGCAGCTGTGGAGAGGGTGTCCTCCTCATAGTTCTGAGGCAGAAAAGAGGGTTTGTGGATACTCACAGACTAGACCACAGACCAAGAGAAGGGTAAGTTATCATCTCACCTTAGAAGAACTGAAAATTTATGGGGGCCTAGAAGTATCTCTGAAAATAGCTGTGCAAAACCCCAGAAATTTAGGACAGAGCACTCTCCACTCTGGAAGTAGAGTCCTACATTTTCAAAACTCAAAAGTCAAGTAATTGGCTGGGAAAATGAGCAAAGAGAGGGGAAAAAATCAGACTATAGAATCTTTTTTTTGGGTAACAAAGAAAAACAAAACATACAACTAGAAGAAGATAACAAAGTCAAAACTCCTGGGTCAAAAGCCTCCAAGAAAAATATGAATTGGTTGCAGGCCATGGAGGAGCTCAAAAAGGATTTTGAAAATGAAGTAAAAGAAGTAGAAGAAAAATTGGGAAGAGAAATGACAGTGATGAAAGAAAATCATGAAAAACGAGTCAACAACTTCCTAAAGGAGACTCAAAAAAATTACTGAGGAAAATAACACCTTAAAAATAGAATAATTCTATGAACAGGCAATTTTCAGAGAAATAAATTAAAGATATCTATAAGCACATGAAGAAATGCTCTAAATCACTATTGATTAGAGAAATGCAAATCAAAACAACTCTGAGGTGCCACATCTCACCAGTCAGATTGGCTAAGATGACAAATGCTGGAGAGGAGGTGGGCAAATTGGAACACTAATGCATTGCTGGCAGAGTTGTGAACTGATCCACCCTTTCTGGAGAGCAATCTGGAATTATGCCCAAAGGGCTATAAATACTTTCATACCCATTGATCCAGCCATATCACTCCTAGGGTTATATCCCAAAGAGATCATAGAAGTGGGAGGAAAACCCATATGTACAAAAATGTTTATAGTAGCTCTTTTTGTGGTGGCAAAGAATTGGAAATTAAGGGGGTGCCCATCAATTGGGGAATGGCTGAACAAGTTGTGGTATATTCATGTTATGGAATACTATTGTGCTATAAGAAACGAGGAGCAGGCAGTCTTCATATTTACCTGGAGAGGCTTATACGAACTGATGCTGAGTGAGAAGAGCAGAACCAGGAGAAATTTGTACACAATTATAGACACAACGTATTGTGATGACCAACTTTGATAGACTGGACTCTTTTCAGAAATGCAGTGATATAAATCAATCCCAAAAGACTCATATGGAGAGAAATGTGTGCATCCAGAGAAAGAACTAGAAAGAACTGAGTTTATATCCAGATGGAAGCAAAATACCTGATCTTTTTCCTTTTCTTGTTTGGTTTTATGTCCTCTTTACCATTTTTCATTCCATCTGATACAATCCATCTTTATAACCTGACTAATGTATAATGTGAAAGGATTTACAGATCCTATACTTGACTATATGCTGCCATGGAGGGGAGGGGAGGAAGGGGGACAAAATGTGAAATTTAAGTAATTGTGGAATTGAATCCTGTAAACTAAAAGGAAACAAATTAATTTAAAAAAATAGAATAACTCAAATGGCAAAAAAAAAAAAAGGTCCAAAAAGCCAATGAGGAGAAGAACGCCTTGAAAAGCAGAATGGGTCAAATGGAAAAGGATGTCCAAAAGCTCACTGAAGAAAATAATTCCTTCAAAATTAGAATGGAGCAAATGGATGTTAATGACTTGTAATGGGAATGTAAATTTTAAAGATCTTCCCTGCCCCTAGGCTAAAGTGCACCTGGAGCCTAGGGTGGGAGGCTTGTTTTTCAATAGATACTTCTTGATTGGCCAGTGAGTCGATAAGGTTGTTACATTCTCTGAGCCAGGAGAAGGCTATAAAAGCCCTGATGTGTAGCTTTGTTTTGGGGGCTCTCTTTGAGAAGTGTTCTGTGATTTGATCAGATGAGACTCTGGGAAGCCGTTGCTGCTACAGAGTCCCCCCTAGGCTTTGAAAAAACCCAGATGTTGCAGCACCTCATGGGGAGAGACTAAGAGAATTGCTGGTGGCCGCTTTGAATTGCCCTGGACTTTTGAGACCTGCCCCCTGAGCTGCCAAGGACTGAGGAGACATGGCTGTTTTGCTGGTACTTTGTCTGTCTGTTTTGATGTTATTTTGCCAGATTTGTCCACTGGTGAAAGACTGTCCTGTTGAAGAAGTCCTGGAACCTGGCTGTTCGCTAAGAAGGCCTGCGACTGTCCTGCAGACAGAGAGTGAATACTGTCCACTGGTGAGGGACAGTACTGTTGTTGCAGGGGTCTGGAGACTGTCCGGCAGACAGAATGAATACTGTCCACTGGTGAAGGACAGTGCTGTTGTTGCAGGGGTCTGGGAGCCTTTCTGTTGGTTCAGAAGCTCTGAAGAAGGATTTTCTTGTTGTATGTTTACAGAAATCCTGGGAGAGGGCTTTGCTAATGTGTTCAGGGGTTCTAGGGCTGTTCTACAGACAGAGGATAAATTCATGAAGGGACTGGCAATGTATCTTATGGCCTTGCTAAGCCTTGTCTCTCCAGGAACTAAGATTGCTGAGAACTTGCCTCGTGTCAAGATGAAGAAAAGACCTCCATTTGGGTATTAAGTGCTGTGTTTAAACTTGATGTAACTCTGGGGTAGATTCAATTGTGATCCAGGGGTGGGGAACTTTTGACCTTTTTGTGTTCTATGGTTGAGCAAATGAATGTATTTTACCTTATGTTTGGAAACTAATCTCCATTTGAGAAAAGGGGCTTTGTGGTGGACTTAATTAAGGTATAGCCTAGGGGTGGAGAAGTATTTAGAACAGAGACTTTGTAATTGATTGAATGATTGGAAGGTCCTGGGGTGGGGTAGTACTTGGAGATTATTTAATCACACTTAGTAAATGCTGCATTTGGAATGATGTCATGTTTCGATCTTCTCTGTTCTGGGTTTGTTACTGAATAAAATAGAGAGCACCTATGCTGGTATTTCAAACCTGGGAAGTTGCCTTTGCTTGATATTATATTACAGTATGGATGTAATGGTTGGACAGTTTGGAAATCTGTCTACTTGATCTGTTTCTTTGTCTTGATAATTCTGTCTGTATATTCTGAAGTTTGGGGTGCTGACCTTTTTTCCCTGAACTAGGTAAACGATACATATTTGACTGATTAAACTAAGCTTGTTAACCCATTTTGAGTTGCTTTCCTTTATCAAAGCAGATCCAAGAACCTGTGTGAGCAGCCACCCTCTGGACCCTGGGGTACTTCCTGCAACATGACTTTATGAGAAATCAAGATATTATAAAATAGATCCAAAAGAATGAAGAAATATCAACAAATACTTACAGTCTACCTCTTTTTCTTTGGGGAGGATAACCAAGATTATGTGGACAAAACCACAGAGACCACCATATTCAAGGAATGTGGAGAGCCATTCTCCATTTTGAGTAAATTTTCTTAATCACAATTAAATGGCATCTCTTTTTAAAGTTTTTTCTATTTGCATATTTTATTTTCAAATCATCTACATTTCCCAATATATCCTTCTCCTCTCTCTTTACCAAAAGTAAAAGATATGTATTATCACAACATCTTCTCTAGAATCAATCTTGGTCGTTACCATTTTTTAGCATTCAGTTTTGACTGTTTTGTTGTAGCTCTTCTGAGTTACGTTGTTATAGCCATTCTGTATATTGTCTTGGTTCTGCCTATTTCCCTGTATATTTATTCATAAAAATCTTTCTATGTTTCTTTATAGTCATTATATTAATTGTTTCTCACAGCATAATAATATTCCATTACCTTCCTGTACCACAACTTGATTCCCCAATGATGTATTTCTACTTTGTTTCCAGTTACTTACTACTACAAAAATCAATTCTATAAACATTTTTGTGTATAAAGTACATTTCATTTAATCATTGACCTCCTTGGGGCATATACCTAAGCAGTAAGATTTCCAAGACAGAGAGTATGAAAATTTTAATCATTTTTTATCAGAAATCCAAATTTCTTTCAAGAATGATTTTACAAATTCTCAGCTTTAACAACAGCCTTTCTGTGACCCCTCCAATAGCGGTTATTAATGGGCATTTTCATTAGCCAGGTCTTAGCATCATCTTTATCAATTATTTGTGGCAAACCCACACATTTAACTCATATGAAATGCAATTCAGTATGAGAAAGACAACTCTGAACTGGGAACCAAAGGATCTGGGTTCTCATATTGGTTCTGACACTAACTCCCTATGTGCCCTCGGGAAGTCATTGCCCATCTCTGGTCTTCAGTTCTTATCTATAAAATCAAGGAGCGAGACTAGGTAATACCCAAGGTCCCTCCTAGCTTTCAAGATTTAGGATTCTGTTTCTAATAAAGTCTGACATCTTCTCCCTTGTGGAGCAGTTTGGCATAGTGATTGCCTTTGAATCAAGATGGCCTAGGTTCAAATCTGTCCTCTGACAATGACAATGTGATCCTGAGTACATCACTTTTTGAGGGCCCTAAACAGCTTTCTAAGACTATAAATTTCAGATGATCTGTTGACCCACATCACAAGAAATTTTCTCACCTGGTAGTTTTTTATATTAATGAAAGCACAGTCAAGACTCTATCCCTAACTCTTTTTTTTCCCTCAGTCCAAAATGGTAGGGAATGAAGGGGCAAGGAGAGGGGGCAGATTCATGTACCTTGTTTATTAAAATGCTCAAACTTTAAAAGGGGACTCTGTAAATACTCTAACATATTATGTTGCTCTCTTTTTCTTATTATCTTCATTTGCTCAAAGCTCCCAGGAAGGAAATGCTTTTCTCAATGTACAAATCATCATTATTAGCTGTACTTTAGCCACTGGAGCCATCAAAGTCATAAATAATAATAATGAAGATAAAAATAATAATAATAGACAGAATCCCCTCCCCTTGTCAAAAACTGGTTTCTCTTTTTAAAATAATATTCTGTGCCAGAGGCCCTTCAGAAAAGAATTAATTAATATCTCTTGCTGTAGACTAATTCTCTTTTCAACATGTGGCTGTCATTTCCCTGTCATCATAGCTGATTTACAATAGGGTTTAATTAAATTCTCTGTACATTATTCAGCATTCTCCAAAGACAACACCAAAGAGGCCGAGGGTATTTAAAATGTCACCTGCTGAGACATATCATCTCCTCCTAAATAAATATGACAGTGATCAAACTTTGGCTAATTACAGTGACTTAGTTATTTGTTTGTATGTTTTAATATTTAATTGTTTTCATGTTCATCCAATTACAGAGCAACAGCAAATAGAAATTAACTTTTTTATCAGCATGTTCCCAATCCAGCTGATAAACCCTCAAAAGGCTATGCACAATAGGAGCCTGCCCAACCTGTGAGAACTGCGAGATGTACTCTCAGTTGAATGGAGTGATCTAGTAAATTAAAAAGGAACCTCCCAGCTTTCATTCAACCATCTTTTAGGTGGCTGGATATTGAGATTGTTGGAGTAAATCTAAATATTTGACTATTGTGCCACCTTGAATATATCCAGAGCTTTTAGTTATCTACTACCACCCCATGGCCACTCTAGGTAACACCCCATGATTTTGACACTTTTCTCTGAGGGAATGATAGATAGGATTGGGGTGGGGGGGAAAAGGGAAACTGTTTCTTAAAAGTTCCAAAATGTTTAACTTGTATTTTTTTTCCAGGCAGGTACATTGTCTCCCCTCTCCACAAGTTTACTCAAGGACCTTGCTGCATCTTTGTGCCCCACAGACAACAACCTGCCATGTTGCTGAAAGGCAAACAACACACCTAATATCAGTCTTTGCAACAGAAAAGGTGCTAAAGATCATTGTGCTGATTTCCCAAGTTACATACCTCTTCATCCAAGAAATGGGACAGGGACAATAAGAACATTATCAACATCATCATCAATGCTGGGCTCAAATTCACCAATGAGTCCCTGGAATGATATGGAGTCATCTCAAATAACTTATTGAAATGATCTTCAGACCTTCCTTATCACTCTATCCTGGTACATCTTAGAGAGCAGCTTTCATCAGAAGTCCTATCTCATCATTACATAAACTTGAATGGAATTATTTTTAAAAGATGAAGAAATGATTCAATAACAAATTTTCTGCTTCTTAAAAAATAGGATTATATAGCATTTTTTTCAGTCGGTGGCTGTGTTGGTTTATTTTGCTTGTTTTTCTTGTTATAGGAAACAATCCTTTGGAGGGGCATATAAGAAAATTACCATTGTATAAAAAAGAAGCATTCAAAACAATGAACTTTTGTTTTGTTTTGTTTTGTTTTTCAAACGCTTTATTAACTTCTGATTTACATCATTCATTTCCGCCAAATTTTGAGTTACAAATTTTCTCCTCATTTTTCCCGTCCCCCCCTCCCCAAAATAGCAGTCCCTCAGGATTTCCCCTCCTCCAATCTTCTTTCTCCCATATTTTCTCCCATACCCCTTTCGACTTTTCCAGTGGATCTCTATGCCCCAGCGCCTGTATATCTTATTTCCCAATTACATGTAAAATAGTATTAATAATAGTATATATATATATATATATATATATATATATATATATATATTTGAGTATTTGATTTTAAAACTTTGAATTCCAGATTCATTCCCTTCCTCCCTTGTCTCCCACCCTTACTGGGAAGATAAGCAGTTCAGTATAGGTTGTACATGCGTGGCTAATGCAAACAATAACATAGTAGATATATTGTAAAAGACTTGACTATATTTCCCTCCCTCCTATCCCACCTCCCACTTGTTCTATTCTCTACTTTGATCCCATCTCTTTTCAAAAGTGGGTGCTTCCAAATTCCCTCCGCCCCCCAGCCTGCCCTCCCTTCCATCATCCCCTCTCTTATCCCCTTCCCCTCCCCCTACTCTCCTGGAGGGTGAGATACCCTATTTAGTGTGTATTTCATTCCCTCCTCAAGCCAGATTCAATGGGAATAAGGTTGACCCATTCCCTTTTGCCTTCCTATTCTTCCCCTCCATTGTAACCATTTTCCCTTGCCTCTTCTATATGAGATAGTTTACCCCATTCTGTCTCTCCCCATCTCCTCTCATTATATTCCTCTCTCACCTCTTAATTTCACCTTTTAAGTATCATCCCTTCCTGTTAAATTGGTCCTGTGCCCTCTATCTATGTATACCTGTAAACATATATACACACATTCACATATGTATTCATATGCCCATATACCCGCATGTACAGACATATATATTTCTATTCCCTTCAACTACTGAGAAAAGTTTAATCAGTTACAATTATCAAAACAATGCACTTTTAAAAATAATTAAGTAATTCTGCAATCATTTATGCTTACTCTTTATAATAGGGGAATAGGGACCATGATTTCATTGGTGTAAGGAACTCCTAGATGAGAAAACTCATTGCACCAATACCGGTTAACCTCTTTCCTATAGCTTATAGTCAGAGTTGCTTAAAGTAGTGGTCTCTAAACTTTTTTGATCATACAATCCTATTAGCTAAACTTTTTTGAGCACATACTTTTTTAAAATTTATTTTATTTTTAATTTCTGGAATAAAACAACTATTTCCATAACATAGCATAATGAAAGATGATTACATGTGAAATTTACAAATCTATTATGTACAACTTGCTATTTCTTTTAAATATATAATAAAATTATCATTTGAATTTTTTTTTCACCTTTTTTTCCTTCCCTTCCCCCCATCCTAGAGAGGGTTACCATTAGACACAAAAAGGTGTTGTATGTATATTTAAATTATCCTATATGTAGTTCTGTTTATCAATTCTTTCTCTGGATGCAGATAGTATCTTTCTTCATATGTCCTTTATAGTGGATTTGGGCATTTATAATAGTCAAAATTGCTTATTCATTCAAAGTCATTCATAAAACAATATTGCTATGACTGTATATAATGTTCTCTTGGTTCTACTAATTTTGCCCTTCATTATTTTGTCTAAGTCCTGCTATGTTTTTCTAAGATCATTGATCTCATTATTTCTTATAGAACAGTAGTATTCCATCACAATCATATACCACCACTTTTTCAGTCATTCCCCAACTGATGGGCATCCCTGAAATTTCCAGTTCTTTGCCAACAAAAGAGAGATGCTATAAACATTTTTAATACTCCCAATTTATATGCACTTATTTGTAGCTTATATATGCTATATAACTTATAAAATGGACATATTAGATAACAGATGAAATAATATTTGATACTAGAACCAATAGGTAGCCACTGGAGTTTTATTGAGTGGAAAGTGATATGACATAGTCAGACCTGAACATTAGGAAAATCCTTTTGACAACTTTGTGGAGGATAGTTGGAGCAGGGAAAGAATTGAAACATGAGGGGCGGCCAAGTGGCTCAGCGAGTAAGAG
The DNA here is from genome assembly GCF_028583685.1 of Petaurus breviceps papuanus. Taxonomy (NCBI): domain Eukaryota; kingdom Metazoa; phylum Chordata; class Mammalia; order Diprotodontia; family Petauridae; genus Petaurus; species Petaurus breviceps. The sequence goes on from NW_027187380.1 coordinate 32,402,503, forward strand.
CACCGGCTCCAGTGTCAGGATGACCTGGATCAAATCCAGGCTCAGATACTCAGCACCACACCCAGAAATAACTGGCCGTGTAACCTTGAGCAAGTTACTTAACCCCAATTGCTTTTTTAAAAAAATGATTGAAACATGGAATCTAAGTTAGGAGATTAGTTTCAATAATCTGTGAGATGATTATGGCCTGAAGTATGGTGGTGGCTGTGTGAATAGAGAGAAGGGAAGAGGAGAAAGAAATTGGATTTGTAGATTGAAGGAAAGTGAGAAGTCAAGAATTATGGCAAGCTTGTGAACCTTGGTGACTGGCAGGATCATAGTGTCTTCAACACAAATAGGAAAGTTCAGAAGAGTTCGTTCCAGGAAAAAAAAATTAATAAGCTTTATGAAGGAGAAGGAAGAGGAGGGAGGAAAAGGGGAGAGGGGAGGGAAGGGGAAGAGAAAAGAAGAAAAAGAAAAAATACTTCTTTGTATTATACCTGTTACTGAGAAATGGAGAAGAATCCTGCCAAAGGGGTAGAGTTGGAGAGGTTTTTGCCTACTTTAAGATAAAAGTCATTACCTTTTCCTAAAAGAGCTTAAAGCTAGTTCAGCTGAAGGGTCAGTTAAGCCTGAGTGAGGCTGAAAACGATGAATACTAGAGTTGCTGCTGAAGAGCAAGCCCAGTTGAGCAGTGGGACAGCTTAAAAGGGAAGCAGAGAAGTGGGTCAGTGATTCTCATCCTCCAGGCAAGATTCAGTATTCAAAGAGATGTTAGTCCAGCAGGGTATGGATCAGCTCAGCTTAGCAGTAAAAACATTTTTTCACACAGAAACTACATTCATCAAGGAACTTTTATGAACAGTTCTTGACACAGGAGTATGTGAAAGTCCAGAGTTGTAAGTTTTCCCCATATGGATTCCCTATATGTGTGCCTTACTACCATGAAACTTTTAAATATTGGCCAAGTCTCCCCATAAAAACTATATAGCAGTAGAAGAAAATGATTCAGGTTTATAGATTGAAAATTATGTAATATTATGACTTTGCCTTGCCTTTTCAGTAGGTGTTTTGGTGAAGACAATCCCTTTATTCCTTTTTGATGGGTTGCTTATTTCACTCCCCAAAGAAGTTATTGCAATCCTTCTTTTCCTTCCTCAAGCCTCCAAGACCTCTGCCAATTTGAGGACCTTGCCTCATTTTGAGAAAATTAAGACCATTCAACATGGTCTCCTTTTTCTACATTGTCTTCATTTCAAAATCCCCTGACATTATCTCCCACTTCCTCCTCCTTTTCCCAGTCTCTGACAAAGAGGTGATCCTTCATGAATTTAATATCCAATGGAGAGCTTTATGCAAACTTTACAGTACTATGTCAAATGATATCCATAGAGATCTTTATGTATCAAATAACAAAAGATAAGTGTCCCTTTGTGAAATTTTTCATGATTGCCAATAATCATGCCAAGGAGGCACTTCCATCAGTGTGAATGTAATTGGTTCCTACATGTCCTTTATGGCTAGCATGCAATTCAGAAGCGGCATGTAAATTCCCTTTGGGATTCACATGTCCTGGCTGTCACATACATTCAGTTTAGATGCTGCAAATATCTCTCTCTGAATAGAGGTGCATCTTCTTTACCCAACTAATTCCCCTTGGCATGCACTTAAGGACTCGATGAATCACAGCTTCAAGTACTATGGCACAGCCAAGGACAGAGGGTCACAAAAAGGAAAACCAGTCCCAGAGAATAGCAATCAATGACAAGATAACTCATTTTGAACCAAGTCTACAAATCTAATAGGCAAAGCTGAGAGTTGCAATTGGCATAGCTAACAGTATCATACCAAAAGACTGTCTTCATATGTGTGACATGTGGAAAGGGTTACTATTTTCAGCTCATCGTAGATACATCCCATAATAATCTTTAAAGATAAATAACAAGGGGTGGCCAGGTAGCACAGCGAGTAACCAGTGTCAGGATGACCTGGGGATCGAATCCAGGCTCAGACACTTAGCACCCACCCAGAAACACCTGGCCGTGTAACCTTGAGCAAGTTACTTAACCCCAATTGCTTTAAAAAAAAATAAAAAATAAAGGTAAATAACATGTCTAACAAACAGTTGTTGCTATGGGTCACAACCGGGATAAATATTGAATAATAAACAGCAAAGAATATAGCAGACTCATACCAGAGCCCATAGACAGGAAAACTTTTTCTTCTACTAGGTCCTACCTCCCTCAAGAAACTACAATACTTAAACCTTGGGTTAGAGAATTCCCAAGTGGAAAAAGAATTTAGGGTCATTAGAGAGTTACCTCCCTCCCCAAGACCTATACAGTCCATACCACTCACAATACTACTTAAGGGAATGTTTTGGGTTTGTTCCTTTCTAGTTCATTCTGATTCTGGGTTTGTTACATTGTGGTTCTTTACCTCTCATTCATTCAAAGATAAAAGGCAATAGTATATTCTAATCAATAACTGTGACTGTGGATCAGATAGACCAGAATCAATATTGACTATTTCTCAATAATAACTCTATAGGTTGTGTCTCCATCCACCCACCCCAGAGCAACACTGGGAACATTTTAATTTGGTTCCTCTCAACCAATATCCCCAGGGTATTCCGTTCTCTTACAAACATAAGAAGTTACCAAGGCATGAAAAATAGAATTAATTTATAACTCACAGCAAAGAACACAACAGATATTCATACTAGAGATGATGAAGGGTCAAGCAAACATTTTCTTCTATTAGGTCCCACCTCCCTCAAGGAACTACACCAACTTATAATGTTTGGGTTGAGAAGTCCCAAGTGGGGAATGAATTCAGGACTACTAGGGCATCAGCTCCCTTCCTCAAAACTCACACTGTCCGGTTGACTTACAGTGCCCTGTCTCTCTCTGTCCTCTCTTTCTCTGCCTCCGTCTCTTTCTGTTTCTCTGAATCTTTGTGCTTCATCTATCATATCTGTCATGTTTGGAGGCTCAGAAGCGGTGCTATCCTGCCACTGTCTCTGCCAATGGCACTGCCACTGCCATATACTCTCTCTTCCTCAGAAAACAATTTGCATGAAATCCAGGAGTACAATTCCTTTTCTTCACTGCCAACCAATGAGCAGAGACAGGTTGAAGTCAATATGAGATTTTTACTGGACAAAAGTTTGAACAAAGTAAAAAATAAATAAATACCAGAAAAATAATGTTTTATAGTTTGAAATTTATCTAATCCAACCTCTTTATTTTGCAAATGATAAAAATGAGTCCTGGAGAACTAATATAACAGTGGATCTAATACTTGCTCTCCATTTCTACCAGTCTCCTTGACTTCAAAGGGATTCTCCTAGACTCTCCAATATACTACTCAAATGAAATTCAGTTAGAAGGGGGAGAAAAGTCTGTTTACATGCATACTAAACAAAGAATGATCATCAAAATTAAGTATTTAGTCACTAAAGCAGTATTAGCAGGATCTCTGTCTAGAAACCTTTTATTAGCGATGTTACTGTTGTTCTTGAAGTCATTCTACTTGCATTTCTTTTAAAATATTCTGCCATTCAAATTTATCCTATTTATCACTAGTCTTTCCAAAGTAATTGCCTAGATTATTTGTATGAATTACTCAGGTAAGGATGTGTATGTGTTTGTTTGTGTGTGTGTGTGTGTGTGTGTAATTATGCTTATAATCAATTTTTTTTGTTGAATGAATAACAACATATACTGAGCTGTGTTACAGTGATCTCTGCTTCTGTAGATCCAAGAAGCTGCGTTTGAAGGGGTGTTCCCTACCCCTACCTCAATAATTATGGAGAGTGGGCAGCTAGGTGGCGCAGTAAATAGGCCCTGGAGTCAGGAGAACCTGAGTTCAAATCTGGTCTCAGACACTTAACACAAAAAACTAGCTGTGTGACCTTGGGCAAGTTACAAACCCAATTGCCTACCTTACCCCTCCAAAAAAAAGCAAAAATAATAATTATTATTATTATGGAGAGCCTGGACTTCTCATGTGAGTCAATCAATCAGAGATATGAACTAGGTTTGTATAAGGCCTAGACAACTCTACCAGATTGATCAAAGGCTGAACAAATGAAAGTACTGTATACAGGAGATGTATCAGGAACAGCTGAGGAGAAATCATGCCCTGTGTGTTTGTTATTGTTATTATTGATGTCATTTTGTTTTGTTTTGTTTAATAAGACAGTTCAGAACCTGAGTGTTCCAGTGTCTGACAGTATAGAGGAGGAAAGGTTTACATTCAAGCCACTAAGAGGGAATCACTTAGAGAGGAGGAGTAAAAGAGTCTGTTCTCTCCCTTCTCCATTGACCAGAAAAAAACCTTGGGAACTTTGAAGGGTCAAAAGATTAGAACTTCTTATCACATCCCCAGAAAAGCAATAGATGATGGTAGCATTTACATTGGGTGATGAAGACAAATTAAACAAACGGAAGAAAGGCAGCTTCAGGATTCCTAGCAGAAAGCTACAGCATGTTTAGGAAGAAAATCATGAGAACTTCACAAAGGAGATGAAGGGAATTCCAACGAAAGAAATTCCAGAAGCTATGAGTTATTCCTTTGGAATATGTGTTTTCTCCATTTGAGTCTGATGGGGTGCTTGGGATCTATGTAAAATCTATTTGTAAACTCAATTTGTAATACCAATTTATAACATCAGTAATGATGGGGTGCTTGGAATCTGTATTTGTAACATCAGTCTGTAAAACTTCGTAACATCAATTTGTAAAACCAGTTTGTAAAATTACACTCCATTCCCCTCCCCCTCCCCAGTCTGAGAGCATTAACTCTGTCCCTTCTCCCCCCCCAGCTTCAAAGCAATAATTGTGCCCAGCAACAACTCATGGATTGTTTATCTCAGCCTTGAAAGACTAACAAGCTATACCTATCAATCCTTCACAAAAATATCTATAAACATTCCAGCTTAGGCAACTATTATCTCCCCCTTGTATAGTGTCTCATTGCCCCATGAATCTGGTACCCTATCTCTAGGTTGACTCCTTGGCTGCCTCAATGAATCTTTCAGGGCACTATCTCTGGGTTAACTCCTTAGCCTATTATCCTTAGCCTTGGTTCCCAGACATTAATCTTGTCAAGCATGACACTGATGGGTGGCAGACTGGGCACTTCTCCATCAGCCCTTGACCTCTTGCTGACTTAGTGGTGTTTCAAACCTAAAATCACACCTCTAGGTAGCACCCCCTTGGGCACAGTTACATTACACTGGCCCCACCTTAACTCCTCCCTAATCCCACCCTTAATCACCTAGTTAGCATAATTGGCATGGGTTCTACTATGGATGATTCTATGTAAACCTTAATTCTACCCCTTTAAGTTTGCAGGTTCCCTAAGGATCCTTGCCCGCTGTAAGGTATATAATAAACTTTTTCAACTCTGACTCCAAGTAAGCCTGAGCTGAATTCTTTCCAGACTGAATCACAGATTCTGGTCTTAGATAAGATCAGAGTTCCTGCTGAACCTATTGGGAGCCATCCCTCATCAAGTCTACTTTCCCCTGGACACTATATGTACTTGTAGAATATTGTGCCCTTAGTTTGGCAGGGGAGGGGATATGTTGTACCAACTAATCTTTCTATACCATCTTAATAGCCATTTCTAAAAGCTAAATCTCAACTAAAATATGAACTAGTATAATAACTTCTTAAATGTTCTCCTTGCCTCAAGTGTCCCTTCCCCAATCCATCCTCCACACAAGTGCCAAAGTAATGTTTCTAGGGGCAGCTAGGTGGCACAGTGAATAGAGCACCTACCCTGGAATCAGGAGGACCTGAGTTTAAATCCATCTTCAGACTTAACACTTACTAGTTGTGTGACCTTGGGCAAGTCACTTAACCCCAACTGCCCTGCCTTCCCCCCCCAAAAAAAATACAAAAAATAAAACAAAGTAATGTTTCTAAAACACAGGTCTTACTTCATTACTCCCTGGTCAAGAAGTGACCCCTGATTGATTCTAGGATAAAAATAAAACTCATTGAATATTAAAAGCTGTTCATAATGTGACTAGAGGGGTAACATATAATAAGCCTCAATTAAATTTGGCTAATTGATATCAATTGATAATCATGGGGGTATGAGGAAAGTATACCACTGAGGGCTTGTAAGCCAAAGTAAGAAAAAATCACCTCCATCTCTTCTGGGTTGTCCCTATAACTCAAAGAAAGAAGTAATGAGCTTAGCTCTGGGTAGTCAGCCTGCCAGTGCAAGTGGGAGTTGGGATAGTGAGTCCAAAGCCTGAAAAATGCATGAATCTTTCCCATTCAACATGATATAATTTTAAAAATTTATTTTGTTTTTAATGTATGGAATAAAACAAACATTTATATAAGATAGTATAATTAAAAAGATGATTGCACATGAAACTACAAATTTTTATGTACAACTTGTTATTTCTTTTAAATATATATCAAGCTTTATCATGTAAATTTCTTTTTCTTTCTTTTTTTCCTCCCCCCCCCACCCTGTTAGAGACATAACACACACATGCATATGTAAGTGTATGTATATATACTCTATATATGTATATAAAATCATTCTATACATACTTCTATTTATCTGTTCTTTCTCTGGATTCAGATAATGTCTTTCTTCATATGTCCTTTATAGTTAACTTGGATATTTATAATAGTCAAAATGACTTATTCACTCAAAGTCATTTTGAAAATAATATTGCTGTTACAATGTTCTCTTGGTTCTGATCGTTTCGTTCTTCATTATTTTGTGCAAGTCCTTCTGTGTTTTTCTAAGATCACTAAGCTCATTATTTCTTATTGCATAATAGTATTCCATCACAATCATATACAAACATATACAACATGTTCAGTCATTCCCCAATTAATGGACATCTGGTGACTGGGCAATTCCAATTTTTTGCCACCACAAAGAGAGCTGCTATAAACATTTTAGAACATATAGGTTATTGAATTAGGAGTCAGGAAACCTGAATTTTAACCCTAGCTAGCAACAAACTGTGTGACCTTGTGTATTTTTTCCTTGTTTAAAGTCTCAAATTTCCATATCTATCAAATGAGGGGACAGGACCAGATGGTATCTGAAGTTCTTTCCAGCTATGTCATTCTATGACTGCTTTGTCTTCCCCAAAAGTCATCCAGACTGTTTCGATACCCATTGGTGTTCTCCCATAAATCAGAGGAAAATTCCTTTACCAGTACAGATCAGTACATTCCCATGATTTTATTGGAGCATTAGTACTTGCTTGTATAGCCCAAATAAATTTGGTGATGGGGCAGGAGGTAGGGTATCTTATCCCAACTCCCATTTCCACTAGCAAATTGAATCCCTGAAGGACAGCTGGCTACATCTTCTTCAGGGTTTTGGAAGAAACTCTAAGGGGTAATAGAGTTTCCTCCAATACCCTTAGCTCCCTATTCTGATATGCTTATCTCAATATCAATTGCCAGTGATCTCTCTGATATCATCAATACCATTGATTAACACTTTCACTATCAATTTAACCAAAAAACATCAATTAGCTTTTCCAAGGTATACTTACTAAAGATACAGAAAGAATCAAAGTACTAAAATGCTCTTCTTCTCCTCCCCCTTAGCCCCCACCTCAAACCAGAGACACCTTGGTCCCTGAGAAGAATGGGCTCAAACTTAAAGTAGTTGCTACAAATCATTTTCCCCACCAAGTTCAAGCCTGACTGTGGTAAAATCACTAGAAGGCTTGCTCCATTGTTGATGGACATAGGATTTCAGCTTCTGGGTTGATACATTATTAGGCTTAGTCAAGCAAAGTGCTCCTCTGGGTTCAGCTTCTGGCAAACTCCTGGAACCTCTGCTCCTCAGACCTTTCAAAGTTTACCTAAGGAAAGAAGATCCAAATAAAAGGCAGCCCCTTACTTCACACAAGCTTGCCTGGGAGACCATGCACTTGTGGGTCAAACTAATGGGTCTTCCTCCACCTCTTTCCCCTTGGTTCTGTACCCCTGCCTCCATGGCACTCCACAGCTAAGGGAGTCATCTTTATATCAAAAAGGAAAAAATGATAGAGTCAATGAGTTTCTCCTTTGGGCTCCCTTGTATGTATTCCTAGGCATAAAATCTATGGTCAATCAATCAATCAGCAAACATTTATTAAGCACCTACTGAGCACTAGGTACTGTGCTGGACATCTGGGGATATAGTGTCCTTTTCCTCTAGAAGCATACTTTTCATCGAGGGAAACAACATAGAAGTACTTAAGTATTTGTAAAGTATAAGGACAGAAACTAAAACTGTGATTTCTTTAATATATATGGAACTCCCACATATAAAAACTCTATCAATGTAGGTCAGCATCTTCTTTGAAACTTATAGTCTTACAGGGGTAGGGAATCTGCAGCCTCGAGGCCACATGTGACCTTCTAAGCCTTTTGACTGAGTCCAACTTTTAGTCTGTGAAGTTTGGATTCAGTCAAAGGACCACACTTGAAGACCTAGAGGGCCACATGTGGCCTCCCCACTCCTGTAGACAGTCGCAGAGAGTACTACGAAGTGAAATGACCTGCCAGCCTCAAGCCAGTTTGTATCAGAAGCAGGACCTGAACCAACTCTTCTTGGCTGCAATACCAGATCTCTTTCCTTTGCACAAACAAGACAGTTTTGGTGGAGAGACACTAGCATCTGACAGGATCAGGAAAGTCTCTAGTAGAAGGTGTCTTTTAAGCTGAGCTTGGGAGGAGGCTAGGGAGATGAAAAAGTGAGGTGAAGAGAGAGCACATTCCAGACACTGAGAATGTCTGTGCAAAGAGAGAAAAAAGAATGTTGTGTGTCAAGACCATCAAGAAAACCAGACCAGCTGTATGACAGAATAAATAAAGAATAACTTGTAATGAGCCTCAAAAAGTGTATTGGAGCCATGTTATATACAGCTTCTAATATCAAAGGAGTTTGTTTGTGATCCTAGAATCAATCAGGAGTCACTGAAGTTTCTTGACAAGGGAGTAATGTGCTACAACCTGTGTTTTAGAAACATTACTTTGGCATTTATGTAGAAGATAGATTGGAGAAGGGAGACACTTGAGGCAAGGAGAAAAATTAAGAAACTATTGGCAAATTTCATTATTATGAAATAGTCATAATAATTGTAGCCCAGAAAATGTTCTCAGAATACATACTTAGAAAAATCAAAGAGGACGGGAATGACTTTTCAAGAGCAGACATGAAGCATCTTCCTAACCACAGAAGTCAGTGTGTGGTTAGTAACTGGTCACATCATATTTGCAGTCTATGTTGCTTAATGAGAAGATGGGGGTGGGGTGAGCAAGAAGAGAGAATGAATATTATAGTGAAGTTATTTTGTTACACTAATTACTAATAATGACCCATGCTAGGAGTCCAGCCACAGACAATTCACTTTAAACGCTATGTAATAATGTTTAGAGTAAGGAATTAACTTTTATAGCCATGAGAACAGATGTACTTCTACCATAATACAGATTTATTACAAATTAATTTTCACCTCAAGTAGTTGATAACAGACATATTATATAGTAGAGAGGAGCCCTTGATCAGATTTATCCTCTACTGTATGAAATATAAGGACAAGTTTTTGAGAGACTTAACACCTTCTAAGCCACACTCTCTTAAGTGGCACATTACACACAGTATTTACCTTCTAAGATTGTTCTGTAGTTTCATTCAGTAACCCAAAGCAAATACACATTGCCTCTTTGCTTTCAGCTAAGGAGCCCAAGGTTTAAAATCCACTGGTTGTCTGAGCCCTACTGTTCCCAGCTGCATTATTCAGATTTTGGAAGAGCAAATGAGAGAAGCACAGAACTAGAAAATGTCAGATGCCCACTACTCAATAAACTCTAGGGGTTCCCTATTGCCTCCAGGAGAAAATACTATATACTGTTTTGGCATTCAAAGCCTTTCATAACTTAGTCCCTTCCTTTTTTCCTGATTTCTTACACCTTAATCCCTTATACATACTCTTCAATCCAGTGATACTAGCCTCTCGACTGTTCCATAAACAAGACACTCCATCTCTTGGCACCGGGCATTTTCTCTGGCTGTTTCCTAAGTCTGGAATATTCTCCCTACTCTGTCTATTGCTTTCTCTGCATTCCTTTAATTCCCAACTAAAATTTCATCTTTTACTGGAAGCCTCCCCTAACCCTTCTTAATTCTAGTGCCTCCTCTCTATTATTTCCTATTTATCCTGAATACAGCTTGCTTTGTTTGCATGCTGTCTCCCCCAGCAGATTGATTCTTTTTTTAATGCTTTATTAACTTCTGATTTACATCATTAATTTCCGCCAGATTTTGAGTTACAAATTTTCTCCCCGTTTTCCCCCTACATACCGCCCCAAAATAGCAGTCCCACAGGATATGCTCTCCTCCAATCTGCTTTCTCCCATATTTTCTCACATACCCCTTTCGACTTTTCCAGTGGATCTCTATGCCTCAGTGCCTGTATATCTTATTTCCCAATTACATGTAACATGGTATTAATAATAGTGTATATATATGTATATATATACACACACACATATACATATATATTTGAATATTTGATTTTAAAACTTTCAATTCCAGATTCATTCCCTTCCTTCCTTGTCACCCACCCTTACTGGGAAGATAAGCAGTTCAGTATAGGTTGTACATGTGTGGCTAATGCAAAACAATAACGTAGTAGATATATTGTAAAAGACTGACTATATTTCCCTCCTATCCCACCTCCCACTTGTTCTATCCTCTACTTTGATCCCATCCCTTTTCAAAAGTGGGTGCTTCCAACTTCCCTCCCCCACAGCCTGCCCTCCCTTCCATCATTCCCCCTTCTCATACCCTTCCCTCCTACTCTCCTGGAGGGTGATATACCCTATTTAGTGTGTATTTCACTCCCTCCTCAAGCCAGATTCAATGGGAATAAGGTTGACCCATTCCCTTTTGCCTTCCTATTCTTCCCCTCCATTGTAAACATTTTTCCTTGCCTCTTCTGTATGAGATAGTTTACCCCAAACCGTCTCTCCGCATCTCCTCTCATTATATTCCTCTCACCTCTTAATTTCTCTAATCTCACTACTTAATTTTAAGTATCATCCCTTCCTGTTAAATTGGTCCTGTGCCCTCTATCTATGTATACCTGTAAACATATATACACACATTCACATATGTATTCATATGCCCATATACCCTCATATATAGATATATGTATATATTTCTAATCCCTTCTACTACTGAGAAAAGTTTCATAAATTACAATTATTGTTTTTCCATGTAGGAATGTTAATAGTTCAACTTTGATAAGTTCCTTATGATTTCTTTTCCCTGTTTACCTTCTCATGCTTCTCTTGCTTCTTGTATCTGAATGTCAAATTTTCTATTGAACTCTTGTTTTTTCAGCAACAATGCCTGAAAGTCCTCTATTCCACTGAATGACCATATTTGCCCCTGAAACATGATACTCAGTTTTGCTGGGTAGGTGACTCTTGGTTTCAATCCCAGCTCCTTTGCCCTCTGGAATATCATATTCCAAGCCCTTCGATCCCTCAGTGTAGAAGCTGCCAGATCCTGAGTTATCCTGATTGTGTTGCCACGATATTCAAATTGTTTCTTCCTGGCTGCTTGTAATATTCTCTCCTTAATCTGGGAATTCTGGAACCTGGCTATAATATTCCTAGGAGTTTTCTTTTGGGGATCTTTTTCAGGAGGTGATCAGTGGATCCTTTCAACCTCTATTTTGCCCTCTGGTACTAAAACATCAGGGCAGTTTTCTTTGAGAACTTCCTGGAGGATGATTTCTAGGTTCTTACTTTGGTCATGGCTTTCAGGTAGTCCAATAATTTTTAAATTGTTTCTCCTGGATCTATTTTCCAGGTCAGTGGTTTTTCCCATGAGATATTTCACATTGCCTTCTGTTCTTTCATTTGTTTGGATCTGTTTAACAGCATTTTGATTTCTCATAAAGTCATTAGCTTCTGTTTGCTCCAATCTAATTCTGAAGCAATGATTCTCCTCACTGAGCTTTTGAGATTCTTTTTCCATCTGGCAAATTCAGCTTTTTAAGGCGTTCTTCTCCTCATTGCCTTTTTGAGCCTCTTTTGCCATTTGAGTCAGTCTGTTTTTTAAGGTATTATTTTCCTTAGTCAGGCTGTTGACTCTCATTTCATAATTTTCTTGCATTGTTCTCATTTCTCTTCCCAATTTTTCCTCCACTTCTCTTATCTGCTTCTTAAGGTCCTCTATGGCCTGTAACCAGCTCATATTTTCCTTTGAAGCTTTTAGTGCAGGAGTTCTGACTTCACTGTTTTCCTCCTGTTCCATGTTTTGCTCCTTTTTGTCCCCACAATAGGAGTATAATGTTGGAATCTTCTGTCTGCTTTGTTTCCTTTGCCTGCTCATTTTGCCACTCAATTACTTGACTTATGGGCTTTTTGCCACAGTAGGACTCTGCCACCAGAGAGGGGAGCTTTCATCCCAAACACTTGGGTTTTCTCAGCTGCCGGAGGTATTAGATGGGTGCCCTCTCTGAGGTCTCCACACACTCTGGCAAGATGGACACATACCCCATGACCTCCACCCTAGACTGCAATCCAGATCCAAGCAGGTTAAAGCAAGAGCTATTACCCCTCAGACTGGTGTTTGGTCCCCCTACACTCTGCAGGCCAAAAGCTGAAGCTGCCATGTGGTGCTGGCTGGCTGTGCCGGCATCTCAGCGGCTTCTCGCCCTGGGGGTAAAAGCCTCGCACTCCCACTTACTGGTCCCAAAGTCCAGACTGCACTGACCTCTCACTTTGTCCTTCTAATCTATGTGTTGATAAATCTGGAAACGGCCACAGCTGCTGTTGATCTGGAGTCCCTCTGGCCAGCGGCTGGTCAGGCCAGCCCTGGGGCTAACAAAAAAAACAGTAGATTGATTCTTGAGAGCAGGGACTGTCTATTGCCTCTTTTTGTATCCCTGGTGATTAATACAGTGCGTGGCACATAGTAGGCTCTTAATAGATGATTGATCTAGAAGGAAACTCAATTCTTCTAGTCTAACCAATACCTGCAGGACAAATGAATCCCTTCTATTACATCCCTGACAGGTACAATTCTGATTGCCTTGAAAGCTCAAAAAGTGGAGCTTTGGGTTTGTATTCCAGATGATAAATTCTGAGCTGCCAAAGGTAACATTCAACTATTGAAAGTTTCAGCCTTTAGAGGATTCAATAATATCGTTAATTAAGGCAGTATTACATAGTGGATAAAGAGCTGATCTTAGAGCCAAGAAGGTCTGAGTTCAAGGACCACCTCTGATACATACTGGCTGTATGATCCTAGGCATATCATTTAATCACTCAAGACTCTAGTAAACTCTCCAAGACTGTAAATTGCAGAGAAGGTGCTAACCTGCATTGGTAGGACTTTCCCATGCAGCACAACAGTTCTCCAGGCAATACTAGGCTGAGGCCATGGAGAGGCTGGTGACCTTCATCAATTGATGTCCTTTTTCTGTTTGCCGAGTCTGCCCTGGATTCATTGTTCTTGGGTTGCTTGTCTCCTAAATAATAGATCTAAGCTTTTGGTTCTTCTATTTCAGTTCCACCTCAGATTCCTGAGGAATTATTCTATTTAGGGCTTTAATTTAAGAGGTCTTCCCCAGCAAGGTAGAGAGGACAAGAAATAAAAAGGTACCCAGAGTACAAGCATGAACAAGGTACAGAACAGGCAGTTTTATTCCCCAACAGAAAGAGAATATTTATATAATAAAGGATCACCAAATTATTAAGTCAATTAAGGGACTAATATTCAAGCAGTCTTGTTGAGGCATTTGCAATGTGGCTTCTCATTAACAATTTAACATTTCACCTTCACTGAGTACAGCCCAATCAAAGCCAAGTGGGCTCTTTCTTCTCCCTATATTTTCTCTCTCTGGACTCTTTCCCTCTTAGCTAGACATCTGCTGCTTTTTCCATGACAGTGGAAGTTATATCTGGACAGTGATAGTATATTTGGGCTATAGTACATAATACTATTCCTCAGATGCCTGTTAAAGGAAAGATACTATATGCCTTTTGAGATCTTGCAAGGTCTGTACCAAAGGAAAGAAGGCACAAGCAAGAATAGTCCCTATCCCAAATACAAGCTTGCCTAGGAATTCATGAACTCATGGCTTGCAACACAGTGAGCTGGGATGGGGGAAGGCAATTGCCCATAACATTAGCCCCCTGGAGAGTCATCCTTACCCTTTGAGGTAAGGAGAAAGTCAAGAACTGAAGAGCAGAAATCTCCCCTTTAATATATCCACAGAGTTCTTAGAAGCCCATTAAAAGAGTCATCAGGGACAATAGGAAGCAGACAGAGGATATCTGCACCAGATATCTGAAGAGGGGCCCCTCCAAGGGTGTGCCACACTCATATCAATGAAATCACAGGTCTATTATCTCATGGGACAAAAGATAAAGCATCTCAATGCACCAACTTCAGAGATCCAGTGACCACCTCTTCAAAGTGATATTTTGTGTCCTTCTCTAAAGAGAACTAAGCCAGGGAGATGTTCCAGGAGTGGTCACTAAGACACTATGCCTCTCAGGACTGGTCCTTCACAAAATTATGTCTAAAGATATATATGATACCATATTGGTACTATACCTATGTAATCTATGGGATGGGTATGCCTGTTGGACTCTCTCTCTCAATATGCCTGAGTCCAGAACTCCACAGCGACTGAGTATCTCTAATGCATAATGATTGCCTCAGGAAATGTAGACTCTGATAGGTATGAAGGGACTTTTGAGTTGGAGAAGGGAGTTTGGGAAGATAGGAAATGTGTACTCAATCTACAATGGCACTATCCAGGAATGCAGCAGTCACATTGTATTCCTGAGACAGAATTTTGGGTTGCACTCAGAGTTAGTTAGTTATCACGTGGATGAAGATCCAGCAAAGGAGAATAAGAAGTCTGAAAAATCGAGGAGAATGAAGAGAATACAGGATCACAAAAATCCAGGGGAAAGAATATTCATAAGAAGAAGGTGATCATCCTTCAGGACAAAAAGAGGTCATGAAGGATGACAATTGGGAGGAGAAAAAAAGGTCATTAGATTTGGCTAGAGAGAGATGATTAGTAACTTTGGAGTGAGTAGTTTCTATTGAATGATAAGGTCAGGGTTTAAAAGAGAGAAAAGGGGGTGGCTAGGTGGAGCAGTCAATAGAGCACCAGCCCTGGAGTCAGGAGGACCTGAATTCAAATCCGGCCTCAAACACTTGACACAATTACTAGCCGTGTGACTTTGGGCAAGTCACTTAACCCCAACTGCCCTCCAAAAAGCAAGAAATAAAAATAAAATAAAAGAGTGAAAAGAGGAAATACTGAGCATAGAGGGATTTTTTTTCAAAGAGTTTAGCTGAGAAGGAGAGGAGAGAGTAAGATGATAATTATGGGGATGGTCAAATTGAAAGAGAATTTTTAAATACAAGGAATATGGACTTGTTAGCTGGAAGCAGAGAAGGAACCAGTAGACTTGGGTAGAAAAAAAATCAGAGAGAAAAGGGATTATAGAGAAAGCAGTCTGCTAAAGAAGACAATATAAGTTGGGATCAAGAGTACATGCTAGCGTTGTTAAGGAGAGGGGGTACCCCTTCACATGACATTAGACTGGAGGAGGACTGGAGGAGGAAAGGATGTCTGAGAGATGTAAGAAAAGGTGAAGAAAGACAAATTTTGCAGAGGTCTCAGAAACCCTCCTGATTGTTATCAAGTGTTTCTTTTGAGGGTGCTGTTTATCATTAAGGCTCTTTCAAAATACATATCAGTAGCACAGACAGAGGGCTGTCCCCCTTCAGCATGCTGAAAGCTATGACAGTTATAGTTGAACTAGTTCATCAGAAGTAATTGATGACATGGCTTTTTTTTCTGTCAAAGGGTAGACTACATATTGCACCAGGTCTCCTGCTTGGTCTCCTGGAAAAATAGAAGAAACACGATTCTATTAAGCACCACGATCCTCATGATCCAGGGAAGAATCTAAGTAGTGGTAGCTATCAAATCAGACATTGATCTCTAGAACATTCCCCTTCTTTCTTCAATGAGTTCACTACCTGACTCACAGTCTTTCTCAACTCCTACCTTCATACTAGGGCACTTCAACACACATATTGATACTCTGTTAAGTGCTGCTGTAATGGGAATGTAAATTTAAAGATCTTCCCTGCCACTAGGCTAAGGTGCACCTGGAGCCTGGAGTGGGAGGCTTGTTTTTCAGTAGATACTTCTTGATTGGCCAGTGGGTCAATAAGCTTGTTACATTCTCTGAGCCAGGAGAAGGCTATATAAGCCCTGATGTGTAGCTTTGTTTTGGGGCTCACTTTGAGAAGTGTTCTGTGATTTGATATGGATTCTGGGAAGCCGTTGTCCTGATCCCCCCGGGTTTGAAAAAACCCAGATGTTGACTGGGTATGGATGTAATGGTTGGACAGTTTGAAATCTGTCTACTAGATCTGTTTCTGTCTTGATAATTCTATCTGTGTACTTTGAAGTTCGGGGTGCTGACCTTTTCCCCTGAACAAGGTAAACGATACATATCTGACTGATTAAAGTAAGCTTGTTAACCCATTTTGAGTTGCTTTCCAAAGCATGATCAAAGCAGATCCAAGAACCTGTATGGGCAGCCACCCTGAGGACGCTTGGGGTGCTTGCTGCTACAGCCCCAACCTCACAATTCTTCAGTTCATTCATTTCATATAACCTAATCCTCTATCCTACTTCAGCCAGACATGTCATCATTGTTCAGTCATTCAGTCATGTCCAACTCTTATCCTCCACTGCCTCCCAAATGGCATTGCTTCCATTACACTATCTCTTTCATCTTCTGCAGGTCATCTTTTCCTTTTGCCTCCAATCTTTCCCAATATCAAGTCTTTTCTAGAGAGTCCTGTCTTCTCATTATGTGGCCCTCCTACCTACTCAATAAACTCTGGTGGTTCCTATTACCTCCAGCATCAAATATAAAATCTTGTTTGGTGCTCAAAGCTCTTATGTTGTTATGGTGTTCAAAGCTGTAATGGCAAGCAAAATGGCACTAGACTCCTTGTTATTCAAGTGTCTTTAAGCTTCTCCTGTGATCATATCAAGTCTTTGTTAGAAACAGAATCTGTGAAGCCCACAGTGGGAAGAACTTACCAAAAGAGAATATAAAAGCCCAAGCATGAGCTGGAACCAAGCAGAACTGGGAGGAAGGATGCCTGTGGTGCCAGCACTCTGTCTATCTGTTCTGTCTTGGTTGATGTTACTTTGTCACATCTGTCTGCTGATAGAGGACGTTACTGTTGTTATAGAAGCCCTGGGACCTTACTACTGGTTCAGAAGCCCTAAAAGAGGACTTTCTTGCTGTCTCTGTTTACAGAAGTCCTAAAGGAGGGTTATACTGATGTTTTCAGAGGTTCTAGGACTTTACGGATGATTTGTGTTAATTTCTCAGACAGAGGCCCTGTCTGTTGGTTTGTGTTGATTTCACAGGCAGAAAGTTAATTGATGATAGTGCCAGCAATGTGTGTGAGTATTGTTGTAACTCTGCTAAACTTAATGTGTGGAGCTGGACTGGAGCTTAACTGGAAGTTGAGAAGCTGCCGACCTATCCAGGTGACAGTTGGGTGAATTCAGGCAAGAGCAGGCAGCATTGGAAGAGGAACCATGGAGTTTGAGAGTCAGTCTCAAGTCAAGATGAAAGGACCTCTACTGGGTACTTAGTACTGGCTGAGAGATTAAGACAAGGTGACCTAGGGGTAGAAGACCTTTGTACTCCTTAAGGATGATTACTCCTTAAGGGTGATTGAGTTAAGAACTATCAGAATCAAGGTGAAAGAAGACTTTAGATGGATACTTTATATTGATTGATTCAGATTGTGACTTATTGAATGATATCTTTTGTTTAAGAATATGTGGCCACTTTAGTAATAAATTGTTATGTTATATTGTTGTGAATGTTGTACTTTGGTTTCTGTGAATGTTTTGCTTTAGTTTACTGTTGAATAAATAAAGTTCACTATATTATGTGTGATCCAAACCTTAAAGTTATTCACAGCAGCAATCCTCAGGAGAGCTGCTTGTGCTAGGCTTTACATTTGTCCTCCCCCTTTCCAGTCTTCTTATACTTTATACTCCCCCATATACTCCATGATCCAGTGACCCTGGCCTCCTTGCTGTTCCTCCATCTCTCAGCTCTGGGCATTTTCAACAGCTGTCCCCCATACCTAAAATGTTCTCCTTACACCTCTTTACCTATTGGCTTCTCTGGCTTTCTTGAAGGCCCAGCTAAAATATCTACAAGAAACTTTTCCCAATCCCCCTTAATTCTAATTATTTCCTCCCTTTACTAATTATCTCCAACTTATCTTGGATGCAGCTTGTTTGGATGCAGTTGTTTGCATATTGTTTCTCCCATTAAACGATGAGCACCTTGAGAGTAGGGACTATCTTTTGTCTTTCTTTGTATTCCCATCCCCTAGCACAGTGCCTGGCACATGGTAGGCCTTTAAATGATAATAAATGGCAATTTACTAACTGACTGACTGAGAAAGTAAAACACTTAACACTTACCCCAACATGAAAAACATTTTCCCTTAGCACAGTCCAGGAAAGTGCAGAGTCAAAGAGGGAGTATGTGTTTTTTATTATGCTTAATAATTTTCCATAATGCATAAATTTTCAGATGATGGAATGGAAAAACATTTATTAAGAACTTAGTATTTTTTCAACACTGTGCTAAGCACCAGAGATAGAAAATTGAGGTAGTCCCTCCTCTCAGAAAGTTCATGTTCTAAGTGGGGGAGGCAACATCAAAAGGAGGGGTCATTTTTTTGTGTCATTTCATGACAGATGGAAAGCTCAGGCAAGTACTTAAACAGGAAGAGTAGAACAGATGCCAGAGCCCCAAAGACCTTGGGGAGCAATGGCAGGACAGATACTCATGTAGATAGTGAGTTCAAGAGTTAGAATAGAGTGGGACCCTGGGATATCTACAGCAGAAATGGATGATATGAAGGGTTAGTATCTGACTGACAGTAGGCATCTTCTTCCTATGAGAAGTGGGCAATGGGGCAATGAGCATTGATTGGGAAAGAAAAGGTTCTATTGCTCTCCCCTATGACAGCAAGTAATGTTAGTCTGTCTTCCTGCCACTCATTGATGGGCTGTGGTGGAGGAAAGCAAGATTCCTAGACATTTTCTTTTTGAGCATGGCTAGAGATTAAAGGAAGAGGTGTCTGAAAGCTATATTATAGGGGAGAAATTGTTTTGCTTAAGAATTTGTTTGGCTTCTGAAGTGGTTAAGGCTGCTATGACTGCTACTAACTTTATTTGGTATTGTAGCACATACACCCCATTGTGGTCTCTTTCTCATGGGTCACACTCCATTCAAGAGCCTCCTTCCCTCCCCCTCCCCCTACCCAAGGAGGCTAGACACATAAATACTGAAACATCTTTTTATTCTTAAAGCTTAATATTTCTCCAAATCTACATTGTTTCAATTTTCATCACTGGAGACAATAAATCAACCATTGGAGTGCTGAGATTTTATTCTATCATATGAGGAAAACTCCCAAGAAACCATCCTGTACTCATAGTTATTTTTTAAACATGTATTTGAGTTGTGATCTATTGTGCAAATACCTCTTTGAAAGAACAAGATTTTTAAAAATTAATTCTTCAGTAAAAGTGTAAGTCATAGAAAAGCTACTCAATAGAGAACTATTATGGGACTATAGGACTTAGATTTGGAAAGGATATTAAAAATAATCTAGTCTAATGCTATTTTGCATATGAGAAAATTGGAGCCCAGAGAGAAGTCATGACCACACATGTAATAAGTTGCAAAGTTGGTATTTGAATCCAGGTCATTGAACTCAAATGTACTTTTCCCTCCAACGCATGTAAAATTTTTTCCCCTTTAGATTGCTGTTAGTTTAATACCATAACAGTCATTCAGGAAAGGTTTGGACTGGCCGCACCTGGAAGGGAGAGGCATAACTAGATAAAGATCTTGGAAGCCGTATTTTTTCCACCTGATATGGAATTAGAACTGTAACGGCATAATTTCCACTATGGCAGATGTTTGTGTTGTATTGTCATCCCTAATCCAAGGAGGATGCTTCTTGGAACTTGACTCTCTATCAAACCTACATTGCCTAGTTCTTGACAAATTTTATTTTCTAAAGCTCAAAACTGCTTTATTCTCAGGGGAAACTAAAGAGGATCTAGGGCCCAGATATTTGTATCATTTGTGGCTAAACCAGATAGATGATTTTTCCAATAAATCAATGTAAAATGCTTAAGGCAGAGGAAAGCATTACAGAAAGTTTCTGACTGTAAAATAGTGGAGCTGATGCAAGAAAAAGGAAGTCAAGGATTAGAGAGAGTGGTTTCTAGGCTGCAGAGTAGAAAGATACTCTAAGAAAGGAAGCAATTGCACACAGAGAACAGGAGGGATGGAGAAGCACCATTTATCACAGTCTCCACCCAGCAGGTAACAACAATAATGGCTCATTATCAGCAATCACCAGCACTTAGTTGCCAGCTCTGCCTCTCCAGGAACTTCCAAGGGCAGCATTAGCCCTGGAAACAGACAGCTGTCAAGGCACAAGGGACTATTTGATGGACATCAAGTCAAATCAAGGAGATCTCCTTAAAGCTGCTTCTTCAATGTGAATCCCTTCGCCAGTGGTTGCCATTCCAATGGCGTGCTAAGGGGAGAGATGATCACCTTTGTAATCTTAGTCAACCATCATTGACAGCACCTTTTTTCCCCACAGCTTTCCAAGGTTTCACAAACAGTTATTACTCAATGACCCAGCACTGGGGTTGGGACCGCAGCAAGCAGTTGTGAGCAACTGAAGTGGGTAAATCCTCTGCCACTCCTATCTCTTCCAAGCAGCAGAGAACAGAAAACCTATTCACAATCACTGCCGCTGTGTCATTTCCAAAAAAAATCCTGAAATTGCCTCTATTCTCCACCTCTTTCCTTTTTCATTGTGGCTGTGATTACATAGGGGCTGGCCAATTAAAGCTCTTTACCAATTCAGGGTCGGGGAGCAGGCAGGGCATGTAACCCTTTCCCTGTCCTCCCTGTGTCATTCTGCCTCCTCTTGGAATTTCATTCTGCCTTTGTAATGGTGTGATACTATGAGTTCCCTACCAGAAGATTAATTAGCTGGTCTTACCCTCTAACATACCATCCATCTGCAACACCCTCAGGCAATCTGGAGGCCTGCCAAGTCTGTTGTATTTGCTATTCTTCTGGCAGCTGCTACTATATGGGAGGCAGAACTATTTCTCCCTTAACAACAGTTGCTCTGCCAACTGACCCCCTTTCCTCCTCCCTAAGTCTCTCCTCTTTTCCTCATACCCTTCCCCCAACTCCAAACCATCACCAGTTTGCTAAGTTTCAATATCTCAGGCCAAAGCAGATAAAGAATATAAATAACTGAGTCTGTCATTAAGTATGACTGCAGCACCTATGCAAATTAGTTCATAGAAAGGGGTATGCCAGCCCTCGGGGACACCAGGATTTTTTTCCCCAGATTCCTCCATCCTGGCTTTGGTTCCAATGAGCGTTAAAGAATTCAAATGAGATGGAATTTCTTATATTGGTATGCAAGTATAAATAGGAGAAAACAGGAGGGGAGAGTAGGGAAGCAGAAGTGAAGGTGGGATAAGGATTTGGACTATAGTGGAGGAGATGGAGGAGAAAACATTATCTTGCCAGCCATTTTGGATGTGAGGGAGGCAAGGTGAGGCAGAAAGGCTCATATGAAAAGGACCTCTCTACCCTCTTTGTCCCTTCCCTGCTCCACACCCACCTCCAAAATCTCACCTTCCC